>NC_087476.1:111336450-111657681 GCF_036417665.1 Passer domesticus | reverse complement strand
CAATGTCTTCTTGTGTAGCAATTTCAAAGTGGGTACACAAATTGAAAAAAAAGATGCAGTTATCATCACTGTTCATTTCAATTAGGCTGAAAGATCAGCTGTAATGTCTGCAAAAAGGCTGCTGTGGAATATCCTGATCCTTACTCCACCCAGCAAATGCCCTGCAGAGATTGCTCTGAAGTGCTTCCTGTGGAGATGGTGAGGTTTTGCAGAGGATAAGCACAGTTTGGCAAATAGATTTGAAATGACTGATTTACTCAGATTTCCATGTTTACTGGTTTGCCACTGCTATAATTTGTACTTGTTGTCATATCTCATCTGGCCACATTCTGCACATTTTGTCAGAGTGTGTCTCGAGGATTCTTCTTTTGTAACTTTAGCACCACCACATGGTTTGCAGTGTTTAAAACTCCTGTTAAGAATATTTTTTTGCTTTCCTATCTTTTTTTTTTTCTTTATTATTTGTTCTGGTTTGGTTTTGCTTTTTGTTTGTTTGTTTGGTTGGTGTTTTTGGTGAGGGGAGGACTTTTCACAGACATGAAATAAGCATTTGAAACCACTTCCTTTGTTAAGCATGTGCAAGATGAAATACCTCACTCCTGGGCAATTAAAATCTGAATTCTCTCTTAGGGTTGTATGGTTTCCATTATTTCCTTCAAAGCTCCTCAAACAAATGCCATTTTGTGCTTAAATGGACTGGCCAAAAACATTTATAACTCGACATCAAGAACACTCAGTTCCCTTCTTCTTTGTGTATTTCTCACAGTACATTTTCCAAAAAATTGGCTACTATTGCAATAAATATCATGTCTTATCTTACAAAGAAAAGGAGAAAGAAGGAGCCCATGCTGATGGCAGCAGTGGATGCCAAAGGGAAGAGATACAGAGACAGTGTCTCTAAACAGGCTGAGGAATTACCTTCCTTTCCATCCCCCTTGCCAGGTACATGTGTGCAGACTGACACTGAGCACCCATTTCTTCCCCACATGAATAAATATGATGGAGTTTTTTCAATGTTCATGTTGACGAGGCTGTTTCACTGCTACTTTGTTTTTCTAGATATGTGCCTGTAGCACTAGTGAGTGTTTATGTTCCTCTCCTTGTTCCCTGCATGAATAGACTTGATCAATCTGCTCTGAGTTAGCTGATAAGAAAAAAATTCAATGTAGCTGAATTCTGTTGCATCTCAAACATCTAACAACAAAATTCAAAGGACAGGAAAAAAAGAAATGAGGTGAAAGTCAGAGGAGCTGTAACAGGGAAATATTGGTATAGTGGTCACAGGAAAATTTACAGAGTGGGTTTGCTTTAGAGGGAGGAACAAAGATAGATGTGACTAACATTCTGCCTCTTTTGAATAATTAAAAGCCATCTCAAGCTGCACAGTAAATGCAAATGGCAAAGTCAATGTACCATTTATCTCCAAAGTTTGCTGTTCACCAGAGTTATCATTCCCAAGGACTTTCTATCAGTCTTAGAAGGCAAAACGTGTGATTGTGCTACAGAACCAACCCTCCATTGCACAGGGTATTTCCAGGTGCTAAGTGCCAGGGGATGCTCTACGCCTGGCCAAGCTGCCATCCTCTATAGACACAAAATGAGATGCCCTCATGGGTCAAGTGGAGCTACACCCTCAAAAGAAGAGGTGCTGACTAGAGTCTCCAGCCTGAAATTACCTGTGAAGTTTAATTTACCACCCTGTTGTATTTATCTCCGTTACAAGATCCAAAAATAAAATGTCAGTGCCTGCAATCACCTGAGAAAGACCAGAAAGACTGGGACCAAGGACTACACAAAGGAGTGGACTATGGGGTGGGGGGGGAACCAAATAAAGAACCCATACCATTTGAGGTTAAGAGTTTCAGGGTTTTTAATCAAAATGTATGAAAAGCTACTCTACCAGTGTGTAGTAGGAATCTAAACCTCTGGCTAGACTGGTGTGTCCAGGACCACAAAGGGCTATTGAAATCAAAGGGGTTCAGGCTGACAGAAAAGGTCTGCCCAGAGGGATTCCATTTAAAGATTAAGACCTTATATTTTAAGCTTACATCTCTCAGGAGAAAATTCCTTTTACTAAGGACGATAATGACTAACAGTCGTGTTTAGACCATGTTTTAGCATAGGAGGTCATGTTCACTCTTTCACCTGGACTTCTTTTTCTGGAGTATTTTTCTCTCAGTTCCTGGCAGAGCAAAGATGAGAGGCAACTTACATTTTATTCTATACTGTAATATTACAAGACTTAACAGAATCCTCTTATCTTTACCCTTTCTGCCAGCACAATTTGGACAACTATGACAGTTTTGACTGACCCCCCCACTACACATTCCTTCCCTACACAGCCCCTACACAACATTCCTTCAGGTTTCATGCTCTTTCTCCTCCACATTTAATTTAGCTCAGGGCAGCCAGGGAGAGGCACTGTGGTCCAGCAGATGCAGGACCAGCTCCCAGGAGAAGCTGTGCCCCTGGCTGAGACAGGGGTCTGCAAAAAAACCAATGCCCCCACGACAACAAGCTGGACAAAAAATAGAGACCATTTTTAGTCTTTCTGATTTCAGACTCTTTGAAACACTACAGGTCTCCAGCTCTCTTACCTAGAGTAAGCCATTTTCATGTTTCTGCATCCAGTTCTCAACAGGGTGTTGCACTGATCTATGAAATGACAGTAACAAAGACATCACATCAAGCATTTAGTGTGCTGGAGCATGGAGCATACCCATTATCTGTCCTCCAGCTCACACTGAAGCAGTACCACGCTGGAATAAATTTACCTTTATTTTTTTACCTTAAAAAAAAAGGAGGCAATATTAAATGTGTAATTATTTTCTGCAAAAAGCAGAAATAAGAGCATCTGGACAATTATATCCAGTATTTATTCCAAGATTTCACTAACATCTAATGAAGAGTGTTGGACTGAGTGGATGTTTCAAAGAGGAAAGTGTTATCCCCAGGATGATGCGTTTCTGTAGAAGTGCAGCATTATTTTTTTGGCTCAGATGTTCAGAACGAGCTAAGGATCTTTGACATTTGATTTCTGGAATGCTCAGTAGGAAGCAGGTTAAAGGGCTTTGCTCCTTAGAGACTGGGTGATAAAATACATGCAAAACTACAGCTCCTCTACAAAGTCTCTTCCTCTGCACTGCATAAAGCAGCTCCTGCCCTCCAAAAGCTTGGCCCTTGTGTCTCGTACAAACACCACAAATTCCCAGTCACACCACAACTGCACCCCGCCTACACAGCTAAACCATGGGGTTGATATTTGTGCCTGCAGACCAGTGCTGGGCACCTGGGTGCTCTGCAGAAAGGAGCCCTGCCCTCCCAGCACACACACAGCAGACCTGCCCACCCAAGCTGCATCTTCCTAATCTCTCTAGAGGCCAAACGAGCTGGTTAGAACTTTCCTACAATTTTCCACAAAGCCTCCCAGGAGCTGTAATTCACCCTATAAACCCAGTATAATAGAGGAGATCTCTAGCTGTAGGCAGCAGGTTGAGGCACATAAATCCTACCCCTGCAACACACACAGTAAATGAATCCATCAGGAAGCAGGCTGTGGAAAGTCAGGGGATATCACCCATAAAAAATCTGAGACAGCAGCAGAAAACCGATGGACCAATTACAAAAAGTGAAGAAAGAATAACTTCACGGCACTTCAAAGTGTGCTTCAGTTCATTTCAAGGAGAGAAATCTGAAAAAACAGAAGGGAAGAAAAAACCACCCCCAAAAAAGCCTAAATGATTCACCCCTCTCCACTAAATAGTATAATGATTTAAATAAAGCTCTATAACCCATTACTGAAACTATTATTTCCCTGCAAAGTTGCGTCGTGAGACGGGCCTAAAAGCCATCTGCTTGATTTTCCCTTCAGATCATTTATCAAAAGACATTTTTAATGTTTTAGCCTAACTAGTAAAGACTTTTGAGTTTCAGCCAATCGGTTAACCCAGCTGAGTAATAAGGTGTCGGTGCTGTGCATAATCCTTCCTTGTGCAAAAAAAAAAAAAAAAAAAAGCTTTTAAAGTTAATAGCAGCTGAAAATAGAGGAAGGAAATGAAAGTTTAGGAATTAAACCCTCGGGGCATCCCTACCTCTCTACCTACAGAGGAGGCATGGGCTGGATAACGATCGTCTTATTGCCATCAACATATGTACGCTGAGGTCCGTCCCCGACAGGCTGTGCAAATCAGGCAAAACCCATTCCTCCTGTTTAAGACTTCCACAGAAGTACACAGGCACACTTTATACGCCTTCTGTTCGAGTCAAAGACATAATTAAATTGAAGTAGCACGCAGAATATCTGGTAAGTAATTCCTTGCTATCCATTACTCCGGAAAAGCAGATGGAGGGAAAGCTTTGGGTAACTACAGTATTGTATTTTGCAGCCCACAGAGGCCCAGGTTGCTGGACATTACACTTGGGTGCTGTTTAGCCATCTGACAAGCACCAGTATTTTCTTTCAATCCAGTGAGCCCCCAAATGATTAAAGTCAGCACACCAGGGCACGATAATGTGAATCAATGGAAGGATTAACATGTAGCAATTTTCCATTGCTTTCCATAGGAGCCTCTCAAAGCAAATACATAAATGTTTCATTAAGCTTTGCAGTGCCCACACAAAGTAAATAGGTATAATTAACCCAGTGCAAGGCTTCATTGCTTAACTCAGATGTAAAGGGCACAGCAAAATATTTTCTCCTGCAGACTGAATGGGGCACACTGAAGATATTGCTACTCCTCCACTGATGAGCATCCTTCCCCAGCCAAAACATCAAGCTGGTTTTGAGTATAAGGAGTGAGACCTCTCATCACTCATGCTGTCCAAAGACCATGCTTCTCCACATCCTAGCTCAGCACACAATGGCAACCACATGGTCAGTAGCCAGCAAAAAGAGCCAGTCATTTCATATCAGCATCAAAAGTCCCACCAGATGCTTCCCTAGGATCGCAAGTGAAACACCTGTGACCAGCCTAACACTGCACATTCATCAACTAAATTGAAAGAAAGGTGTATCAGCCAGATAAAAAGTCACTTCACTGTAGCTAATCACATTTTATGCTCAAATAGGGCCTTAAATCCCAAGCAGTTCTGAAGAATTCAGCAAAACTCACATATCACATGGTGAGCCAAAGTGACAGTGTTTGTAACTTGGCGAAGCAAGAGGGACCCCAGGAGACCCAGAACAGTTTGTGCCAAGTTTGTGTACATTTAAATAGGTACAGATGCATGCACAGACATGGACAGCTGTGGTTTAGCAAGACACTGCAAGATGCAGCCACAATTTAAGACAGAAAGGGTAGAAAAAAACCGCACAAAACTTGCATCCCAATCCAGGCAGTTAGGAATACAGTGCAAGAAGGAATCTGGCCACCATGCATGACTCTCTTCTGCCCCTCAGAGCAGACACTCATATCTCAGCTTCCTCCGTCACCAACGCTCTTGAAGAACCAGTTCCATACAACTATTCAATTCTCACCTTGAAATATTTTTTTTTAATCCACATTTTCTTGAGTGCCTGGGAAATACTGGCAAAAACTGCCCTGTGATATTCTTTTTTAGCTTGTGATTACTAGACTTCTCACTGGGTAGAGACTCACTAGGGTCTCAAACCTCTGAGACAGTTCAGCCATCCAAGGACTCTGGCACTATGACTTTTTTCATCTGGCTGATTGCCACTTAACATCAATGCTGGAGACTGTGGAGATTGTGGAGGCTGTGTCACGTTTAGTTAAAGAAAAAAGATAAATCGTTGTTTGAAGCTGTAATTTCAGCCTTTAAGGATGCCCTTCAGTATCCTTGCAGCATTGCAGGGATCCTAGTGTTCAAGGAAGATATTCCACTCCCTCTGACCTGGCAGTTAATTAATCTTTGAAGAAATCTAACCCCTCACACACTGAGGAAGAGCCAAGAGTTGATGAGGACAAGGCTTTGAAACCAGGGTCCTCCTGCTGGGTGAGGAAATGCAAATTATTCCCAGGTGATGGGTATAGGAATGAGGCACAGGTTTTATATGATGCCTGAGTCAAGGTAATACTTTTTTATTATTGGACCAAATATAAGCCATTTATTTCATTCATCATTCACCTTTAGAGAGAGGGAGATTTGTGCGTGTTCAATTAAAAAGAAACAAAAGAACATAGCTTGATAAGAGCATGTGCAGCCCCACCACAGCAAGTCTTGCAGTCATTTTTGTATGTGAAATAAAATATCGGCCTTTTATTAAGTCTATTACATTTCTTAATTTGTTTTAGACTGTGTTCACTTCCTTGTTATTGTTTTAAATTCACAAGGGATAATTTTAAACTAATCTTCTCATCTTTTGCAGAAAACCCTCATCAATAAGCACTGAAAGGATGATTAAAATATCACTCCATGTAGAACAAACTAAGTCAAAATTACTGTGGGGAGTAAATTACCCTAACAGAGATGTAATGTCAATGCCTTAATTTTATGAAAGATTTATTATTGGAAAGGAAAAAGAAAATGTATCCTCAGTGTTGTAAGCAGGTCTTTGTCAAAATAGCTTTTTTAAACAGATAAACAGCATGGTTTGGTTTAATACTTCATCCACACTGAAAGAAAAACTCAACAGAGAAAAATGATAACAGCCTTATCAGTGTCCCGGGGATGCAATGTCCAAGTGTCCACAGCATCTGAATTTGTCTCTCGAGGCTGCAGGGATGTGGTGGTAGCAGCTCAATTCATACTTTTACCTCACATCGAGCTCCTTGCCCTCTCTGGGGCTGATGTCTCTGTCCAGGAGTGTCCCCATCCCTGCAATCAGCCCAGATCCTCCCAGGGGCTCAATCCCACCCTGTCCAGCAGGAGCTGCAGCTCCTGGGCTCATTGCCCTCACCCCGTGTTCCTTCCCTGGCAGGAGCAGAACTGCCCCTGTCCAGGGCTGGCTTGTACATCAAACTTCTCACATTATTTTAACACTGGTTAAAAAGAGAGGGCAATGTGGTCCTGAAATATCCTGGCAACAAAGCTCCAAAGCTGAGCATTTCCTGGGCTCATCTTCCATTATCATCCTTTTGCTGTGGTTTTGCTCCAGCTACGAGCAACAGCCTGTAAAGCTTGGATTTTTTCCTTTTTTTTTGTTGTTGTGGTTGCTTTTCTTTTTGTGTATCTTTTCATTCCCTCCCAACAAATGTTCATTTATTCTCTTGAAACCTTTCCAGGGTTGCCTGCCTAGTTATTGACCTTTGATTTCTATGGAATCAGAGATACTCAGCTAGTATGATTGGCAAACTAATTTTTGGAATTTTCTATATTAACTGAGAATCCTTAAGGATATTTTTATTTCTTTAATCTAGATATGACTATTTGAATTATACAGCTATTACAGTATTTTGTTCTCAGGTAAATTCCTTAAGGATACCTCCTCATGTTTTAACATTTCTTCCTGGTTCTAACTAGGAGGCAAAAATTATCACCACATGGAGCAGACCTTTACTGATACAAAATAATGCACCTTTAAGTTTAGGTCTACAGACTCCTCAAGATCAATTTCTATACCCATTAAGGTCTGATGCATCCTTCTTTATTCTACTGCACTTAAAACATATTTATGACAAGAGCAAGTCAAATGACCAATATATTTCCAAATTTTGCCAGCCTCTGTGTTTGTAAACTGACCAAATGCTAATTTAGCCATCAAAGTAATTTTCAGCAGACTTTTCTTTTGCTGTTATAGAGTCGAACAGATTTCTCTGATGGACAGCTGATAAACATCCAGGGCTAGATTGACTCAAACACTGGCAAGTATCTGTCATGGCAAATTATTCTAGAAGACAAAAGCAAAAGAAGGGCTGCCAAAAATTGAATTTTTTTTCTTTTGTCTAAATTTTCAGTCAAAACTAAGTTATTCAGTTATTGTAATGCAGTTTCTTGGTGGTCAGCAGTGACTACAGTGCTGCAGAAGCAGAACAGACACTCAGACAGATCCTGCCTCCAACAAAAACTCTGGACAAAAAGAGCAGCACCTTGGATGAAGTGCAGAGAGACAAGCAGACCAGTTCCTCACCACAGAGGAAATTCCCAGGAGAACCAGTGAGGTAGCCATGGTGGCCAGTGCTTGTCTCAGTGGTGGGCTTGCACCTCTTGTTCCACATGGATGTTCCTTGCCTTGAACCTCCCTGCTTTTGACACATTGAATTTTCCCATTCGCCTCCATGAAAAGAGATACATATTCATGTATTTGTTCAACAATGTCTGCTGCTTCTGCTGCAAAATTACCCTTTTCATTTTGCAGAATCCCTCTTGCCTCATTCACTTCTTATTCTTTATCCACTTGAAATCCCTCTTATTTATTTTTATTTCTTGTTCAATTTTCATTTTGGCTTCTATCTTTCCTACCTTATGGCTCCTTTAACACTTTCTAGTTTATCCAGTAATTTTTTCAGATCACCTCTAAGTTCAATCTTTCCTAACTCACCTATCCTTTGCTGCCCCTCTTCCTACCCAAAAGTCACAGTTATCTGCATTATTTTACTTTCACAGCTGTCATTGCAGTACAATGGCAAAACTCCTATTGATTTCAGTGGAAATGGGGCTCTTGGAGTATTTATGGCTTTGCACAACACACAGAAGCCCTGGGCAGGGGGAGACAATGTAATTAAGCAATCGGGGATGACAGCCCGCGCTGCGCTGCCGATTAATGGCTGTGCAGCGTGTGTAATAAACGTGAGCCTCTGGCACACCTGAGGTGGGCATTAATCAGCCCTCTGGTACAACCTGAGAACTCTGATCATTATGAAATGGGTAGTTAAAACATTAAAATGCCCTTTTTTAAGTGATAGAAATCATTAATCAGAGCAGAGATCTACTCCCGTGTCCATGACTCCATCAGGCTGCGGTGACTTTCCACCACTTTTCCTCTTTATGCTGCAGAAAGAAAGGCGGGACACAAGAAAAAAGACAAAGTACAAGCTGCTTGCCCACCTCACCTGAGACGTGGTCTTTCTGAGCCCATGGAGGGCTGCCTTGTCCCATCTGCAGCAGCTCCTGCCTTGCACCACCATTCAAGGACAACATGGTCATGTCACAGCCACGAAGTGCTCTGGTCACACTGGGTCACTCAGAGATGGGCACTGAGCGTGACCACACTGCAGCTCAGGCACTGCCTGCACTCTTGTCTGCACAGGAGAGAACTGATAGCTACCTTCAGAGGCAATCACCATGGCTCTTAAATTCATTAAGCTGGGAATCACAGCCCTGCCGAAATTGAGCCTGTTTTACACTAAGGGTTATGTGAGGCACCTCATGCCCCTTGGAAAAGCCAACGCTGCAGGCCTCTGCTGACATCCCACTCTTCCCCTCACATAGCTCAGTGTTCACCTATACCCTCTGGTGCTTTTCTCACCAGACACCTTCATATTCACAATCTAATATCATTTTCCTGTAGCCTTAGCCTCCCAGGTGCCTTTGGAGGGGCAGACCTCCTACTGCCTGCATGTTCTGCTGTGGCCATCTGCAGAGGTGGTGAGGAGGAGGAGGGAATCCAATAATGGGTAACGGTGAGCCTGCAGGTGTAGCACCTGCCAAAACACCCTCTGCTCCATGCTGCATGCTCTAACACTTTAGGACAAACCTTCTCCCACCTTCCTTCCGTCTCCTACCAGAAAAGCTGCACTCAGATGGTGAGAGAGGCTGAAACCCACACCCCCACACTGGGGGCTGAGCTGTTCTCACTGGTGTCCCAGATAATTCTGCTTTAAGTTATCAGACCTCCTCCTGTGAATCAGCTTTTGAGTAGCAAACAAGATAAAAAAGAAGCAGGCAAGAACAGTAACATCAGAAACCAGTCGAGAAGCAAATCCCATTCCACAAAGACTAAAGTTTTCTGCTGTCCAGTGCTTTCCCCCAACACAGAGAGCAATGCAAAAGACCCAGTACTCCAAATTCCACACTTCACTAAATAGGTTCTTTCTCTCCATTCGCATTGAGAAGGACAGCTTGAGCTATGTTTGTTTTCCAATTTAAGGTCCATGCCAACACGTTCCAAAAGTGTTGGCATTTTCATTTTGTTCAGCTTAATGGAGGGTGACTCAAACCTTAAGCTGTTTGATTTTGGAAAGCAAATCAAATATACAGTGCAGCAGAGGGTGAGGAATGCTACAGCTCTGTACCAGAGACATATTTAAAAGCAAATTTCTCTGTTTCCCTTCCAGAACAACTCAAATCCCTGTTCAGTTCTGTTGCATCCATATATTTGCTTTCTGAAGGGACCTACCACAGACATCTGATAGCTTCACATGCCTGCCATTTCTTTCTTTACTTTTAGTTTTGTGAATCACTGACACTTCCAACTCCCTCAAAGCCAAACTGGCACGAGTTTCTCTATCCTTTCTACATGTAAGCACAGCCAGAATGGCCACAGAGCACAGCAAGAGATCTAAGCTCTCATGTACATGGAGGTGCTCCTCCTCAGTGCTGCAAAAAGAGCACAAAACCTCACTTGGCCCCTGAGACTTTCTGCACATACAGCAGGTTTTCTACAAGCTGTACACTGATGTATCTGACTCCACTGGTGCCTTTGCTGCCATGTTATATCATGCAGGTGAACAGGTAAATTGCAGACAGTGATGATTTTTCTTTTTGGAAACAATTGTCTTTGCAGATCTGTAGCAATTAACCAGGCTGGATCCTAGCAGAGATTTTGAGGTATATAACTTTTTCCCCCATCTCTAAACTGCAGTGTTCTGGGGAAGCAGTGGAACAGCAGAGACAGGCACCAGACATTTTATAGCTAGACCAAAAGGTCTGTGCTGTCATCAGGAGGAGAAATATTCTAGAAGAAGAGTATGTGCCACAATTCTTGAGACTGAGGGTGGTGAGGCATTGGAACAGGTTGCCCAGAGAAGTTGTGGATGCCCCTGGAGGTATATAAAGCCAGGCTGGATGAGGTTTTTAGCACTAGACCACCTGGTTTAGTGGAAGGTTTCCCTCCTCATGGCAGAGGGGTTGGAACTAGATGACATTTAAGGTCCTTTCCAACCCAAACCATTCTGATTCTATGAATCAGAAGCAGGAATCTAAGCATTTACTTCTCAGAGCTGAATTCAGTAATACAGAAGAGAATACAATAGTGTGTTTCATACAAAATAAAACCAGAAACAGCAGGTTTTGAAGGCTCAGCAGAACTTTTTAATTTCTAAATCACATAACTAGCTGGCAGCTCTGTAACTATGCATGAGGGGCAAAACTTGCCACAGTGCTCATGGGCAGTACAATATCCAAACCTTCTCTGGAGGCTCTGCTCTGGGCACGAAGGGAGCTGCACACCCAGGCACAGCCACAGCTGCTGGTGCAAATCAGAGCTAACTCTAAGGAAACCACTGCCACAGGATGAATGCAAATCACCCGAGGCCTGTCATTTAAATGGCAACATGGGAGAAAATAAAGGCTGAGGCAAGTGACTAGCTAGAATTAGATCCGGGAGGATTAAAAGAGAAGCCCTACTGAAGAAGACAATTTCTGGGTGTCTCTTTGTTCAGCCTTTACCCATTTAATCTGAAATACTCAAGCCTGTTTCAAAGCATTCAATTTTGGTTTTATTAAAAAAAAAAAAAATAAAACATAAATGAATCATTCTTTTGGCTGTGACAGTCAGCTCTCCAGCTAGTAAGAAAATTTCAGAAGTTTTTGTAGTAAATAGCTTCCAGCAGAGAATGATTAACATGAAGATTGATTGTGTGATTTGCCGTAGTATATGGCAAATATTTTCTGCAACTAAATAAGAAGAGCATGATCCTACTCTGTGGGAGGGCTGGCTTTAACTGCTCAGAACATCCCAGGGAAAAATAGGTGCTCTTTAAAAACTATAAAAGAAGTACTAAATAGTGTTCTCTCTTTCCACCACGGAAGGTCAGGATGACCTAGCACTGTTGCAGTAACATTTTTAACTTAGAGGATGATAATTACAGGTACATTTCCACCTCCAGTGCTGAGAGAAAATACCACACTTGGTATTAATCACACCTTCAGTACCAAGCAGTTGTGTGTGTGGCCCCCAGCAGACCTGTGGCAGTGGTGAAGGCAGCTCTTACCTGAGCTCTCAGCCTTGTACAGCTGGGTTGTGCTTCCACGTTCACCAGAGCTACAAGAGGGTAATATTATAAAAACAGCAGATATCCTCAAATGCACAATGAGCTCTTAACAATGCCCCAGATCCTATTCCCTCACCTCTTTTCACCAAAATGATAAAAAGCCTACCTTCTACCTACCACATACACAACTAGACACCCCCATAATGTGTCTGCTCAGCCTGTTTTCTTTAATGAAAATTTATTCTAGAGAAAAGGCTCCCACACTGTCACTCAGAACAAATATGCAAAATTAATAGCGTATTTCAATATCTTTGCAGGCACAATCCCATTTTCTGTGATGGAAAGAGCCTATTTTGGAGAAAAGCAAGCAGTGCACTTGCCTGGGGCCCCAGGAAAATGTGCGAACCCTCCAGAGTATCCTTGAGAGAAGAAAAGGACCCATCTGTCTCAGGTCCCCATTGCTCACAGTGCACAAATAACACTTGCAGAAGCAGCCTTGAATCATCAGAGCTGCAATACTGCATCACTCACGCTGCAGCACTGCTGAGGAGAGAAGTGGAGCAAGGCAGAACCTCCTTAACTGAGCACCTTCTGAGCAGGGAAAAAAGTTTTGGCAAAAGAGTCCCTTAATTTCTCCTCCATCTCTCTCACATTCAAAAGAGAAGGGAAGGGGGTGCTCAGACTTGGGAGAGGAGCTGGGATGTGGGCAGATGCTGGAATTTAAGACCGTTGTTTGGCAGCAGGTAGCTTTTTATAAAATGCTCCACGACTCAGTCTCAACTGAGGCTTTGCAAGCAGAGACTCAAGAACTTCAGTCATTACTTCAGATTCCCAGACTTTCAGACAGATGCACATGCTCAAAAATCCAACAAAAATATTATAATCAGTGCTGCAGAGACCCTGTGGGGGGTACTAGGGATGATTTCCCTGTCTGGTTTTTCATTTCACTTACCCTTCTATAGCAGGTAGTATCTATACACTAACATTATTCTCCTTTCTGCTTTAATTTGGGCTTGGAGCTGCCTTAAACTGATTTTATGCTTACTTAAGAAGCTGTACTACTTCCAGCAAGAGATGGCTTTTACTGAGAGCATTTCCCCCAGTGAATTTTTAATCTTCCTACCCTTGACCTTTCAGTTCAAAATATTAAACAAATCACAAGCCATTACTTGTATTTATTAGGCCATTAAAAGCCAAACCCACCTTTTCCCAAAAGCTATGCAGGAAAAGGGGAGCCCAAAGCAAGAAGGCCTAGATAATTATAGTACTAAAGACCAAACACATGTGAATTATTCTTGTGACATTTTCCATTCTTGTTGCCATCTTCATAATGAAAATGAGGTGCCAGAAGCTTCATTCCCCATATCCAAACTTTATGTGATTTCAGTTATGTGCTACATTACTTTGAGGTTTTTCAATATTTGGAAGCTGGGTCAGCTAGCCATTCTCCTAAATTTCTGACTACAGACTTAACAACCCGTGGAGAGGAATACATTTTAAGACCCAAGTTCTCAGCCTATATAAATGCACAGCTATGGAAAACCTTATGCCAAAGCTCTTCTGTGCACTGAGCCCACTAAAAGGCAGCACACAGAGAAATGCAACAGATCAGGACAAAATTTTTAGTGAAACAGAAATTTTCAGGGAAAAAGCAAGCAATCAAACAAACAAATAAATAAAAGCCACAAAAATCCTACACAAACTTTGAGGATCAAGAGGTTTAAGGATAGCTGCAAGATTTGGCAGAGTTGATGGTGTTTTAGATGAAGCAGCTGTTACAGAACAGGACAGTTTACAGCAATAGCTATCACAGTGGTTCCTTCTCCTTTTTTCCAGTGACTACATCACAGACAAGGTTCCATTAATTTACTTTGCCATCATATTTTTTTAAGTTCAAGTGGAGAATGTGAAAGGGCATGGTATGTCAGTGTATTATGACAAATATTTCCATGTCCAACACTGCCAGCAGCATTTATTCACCTGCTTATAATCAACCCAACTCTTATATGAGGAGCTGCAGCACATTAACTTGACATGCTGAATTTTGAGCTGCTGTCCGAAAGGGCAAAAAGCTCATATCTGTGAAGAAGTGGGAGGTGTTCAGATGCAAGCCAATATTTATTAAAGAGCATGACTTCCAAGTGCAGAATCAAAGAAGGTGGGAATAAAAAGGAATTTGAGGGAGCTCTTTACTAGTATTTTAATTTGCAATGGAGGAACCACAGACTTTCTCAGAGCTCCTCCAACAGCCCAAGGTGACAAAGAGCAGGTGCCTGGGTGTTTCAGTCTTCCCTGGCAGAGGAAGGTCAGCTTGTGTCCTCCTAAGTCTTATGTTACAGCAAGAGAGTGGAAGGCATGGTTCTCAGGCCAGAAAAAGATTTGTGAGGTTTGGTGTTATTCCTTATGTTTATTACTGCCTGTGCCTTCACCAAGGCATTAACAGACAAGGAAAGGGCAGGAACGCTCACAGGCAGGGAGCTCCCAAGTGGCACTTTCACCCAATCCTTGAGTGTCTGCAACTCATTCTTCTTAGCGGACCTATTCACACTTAAGAGGTTACCAAGTTTTACAGCCAGCCCCCTGTAACAAGATGGGGGTGATGACCATTTTGCCTCTAAAGCAGCAAACTCAATGTGGTGCTTTCACACCACTCAGCTGAGCACACATTACAGTGCTGTCTCGGTCTCTGCTAACAATCATAAAGAGATATCAGACATTTCCTAAGAATCAGGTTACAAAAATGCAGCTGAGAGACATGCAAGGACATAAAAATTCCAATGAGATAAAAGCATCCCTGTTTACATAGCAATTCTGCTTCATTAGACTCAATGTTGCTTCATTATATTCAATGCCATTTAGTTTTGATGTTCATTTCAAGGCTGCTTGTTTATACTGAGGCAGAGAGGGGGAAACACACTAAAAACCCTGGGCTGAATGCAACGTTGAAATGGATTTTAATATGCAATAAAATGTATATATCATGTTCTAGTTAAGATAGCATCACTATTTGCTTACATATGTTCCTGTACAAATGATAGCCTAAAAATTAAGTTTGCCTTCACTAAATCCCATAAGCAGAGAAACTTCTGACTGAAGCAGCTCAGAAACTATTCAGAACAGAGATATCTTTTTCGCCTATTGATGCATACTTTCTGCTAGATGGCATCCACTCCAATTCAGGGTTTCAAAGAAACTTTTTTTTTCTCAGGGATGTATTTCACTTATTAGTATTGATGCCTACGTCCATCTGGAGTCTTTTGCCAATGGCAAAAATCCAAGGGACATGGGCTGGTACCTTCAAGGCAGAACAGACTACTTGCCACACTGTAAAATTGCCTACTTTCTTAAAATGCTTTTTATCAAATTTCTTATACGCAGCAGCTCAAACCCACTAAGGGCTTAATTTTTCATTTTATTGTATGCTATTTTGCACATCTTGCTATAGGGTTTCCCTGAAAGTGCATAAACTCATTTTAATTGTTCCCAGTGCTGACTCCCATTTAATTAAATGGTAGTACTCCAGCAAGATTTATTATACAGAAAGTGAGACTTTTTTAAAGCTGTAACGGAACATATAATAGATGTGTCACAATTTAAAAGCCTAATTAAATCTATTGTTTCTCTATGTCCTCAGCATGTCTGTCTCAAGTGTAAGATATAATTTTAAACGGCTGAGATGTTTATTTCCATGATCATATGAGCCAGATCCACATTTTGGGTGGTTGCTCCTGAGTGAGAAGCAAGGGACACATCCTGCCCTT
The DNA here is from genome assembly GCF_036417665.1 of Passer domesticus. NCBI lineage: Eukaryota > Metazoa > Chordata > Aves > Passeriformes > Passeridae > Passer > Passer domesticus. The sequence goes on along the minus strand of NC_087476.1, from coordinate 111,641,870 downwards.
TGTGGGTTTAATCTGATGTCCCTGCATGGGAAAGTGGGCTGAGTCAGGCTTAGGGAGGCAGGTGGAAAGCCAGTCCCATTCCCTCCCAAAGTACATAGCTTCCTGGCCTTCTACACCCCCAAACTGAGCCTGAGCCCTGCAGAGATGAGCAGGGGAGAGCTGGACCACCAGGGAGCCTCCCCACCTCAGCAAAGAGCCTTTCCCAGCCACACAATCCCATCACTCGTGTGGCACAGGGCTGGGCTTTACCTGCCTGCAGCAGGGAGCAGAGGTGGCTCTTAAACCAGCAAGGAGCACACAGAAGGATGCAAGCAGCCACAGAGCAGGCACAGAATGCTTTCCTTCAGGGATGCCTCCCAGGACAGGCTGTTCTGAACTGCCCCATCCTCAGGGATGTGCCTCATAAATAAAAGTCATTCATCTGGAGCTGGCTGGGATGGCAGCTTTGCATGAGCTTCCCCCTCCCAGCTTGGGGGTTCTGGAGCTTGGTTTCTTTAACCACCTCACGTGCCAGCTTTCAGATGCTAAAAGGAAAAAAAAATATAGTGATTATTAGGACAGAGCCAGGCAGGATTTCTTCCAAAGCACCCAGCATTAAGAAGACTCTGGTCCCAAAATGGAAGCTCGCAGCACTTGCAGGGTTAATTAGGCTACAGCCTGCCTTTCTGAGAGAAATTCCCCCTTATCTGTAATCTGGGAACAGAAAGGATGTGCAGCATTTCAGAGACAAGCTGAGCTGCAGCCGAGGGAGGATTTGAGGCCAAACTGGGCTGCCCCAGTGGTGTTCGAGCAGCAGAACAGGACCCAGGGCTCTCCTCAGAGCTGCTCCTGATGTGGTCAGAACCACTGCACCCCATCCCTTCTGCACAGTTAACACAATCTCAGCTCATTTTAAAGGCAATCAAATCCCAGCCAGTCCCTAAAAAGGAGAATAATAACAGGCACCAAGGGAGGCAAATTCCCTTAGAGATCATTGGAGATTATCTTAAGAAAATTCAGTGCAAGCTCAACATAAGATGTAATAATTCCTGAGAAACACCCTTTTATGGAGAATCAGAAGCACAGTGGTTATTTAGTCTTTGGCATCTATAACCTCTTATAGTGAAGAATACATTGTAATTATTTAGTCTTAAATAAGTAATCACTTTTTTCCTGCTTTAATATTCTGAAAATAATTTTATTACTTGAGGTTCATTAACTGTTTCCAGCAGAATAACCAGCTTTATTTAATTAGCTGGATGAAGCTTTTTAGTTACTTATTTTCTTTCCATCACTGATTAAACATTAGTTTCAGAAGATTAGCAGCCATTTTCTTCCAGTCAGTATGCTCTCTAGTTTATAATCTTTCCATGGGAGAAAAAAAAAATTGCAGTAAATCAAACTGAAATGCTGTGCTTACTTAGAAAAGACATCAGTGAGAAATAAGGTTTGCTGAACTCTTTCATCTGCTATCCCATCCTTAGCAGTGGAAATGGTAAAATGTTCAAAAGCAAAATGAATACCACTTGTAAGGGACCAGATTTTCCTGCTACACCTTTGTTATTGAGCAAGAGCTGTGCTCTGGTTATCCTCAAAGGGACACCGGCACGACACAAGCATAAACCTGATTTAAGACATGAACCATGAATTCCACTCACCTAGATTTGACACCAAAGCATATCACAGATTGAAATATGAACTGTTGCTCTTCCAATCCAATTCCAGCACATTATGGGCATCAAACATTCAGGATTTATTCTTTTCCTTAAATCTGACTTTAGGCAATTCCTACAGCAGTCAGTTCTGCATGTTTTCTGTAGAAATTGTGAGTCAAATATGCCCCTGTGTGCTTCAGCTGACCAAAAAGGACAAAAGTGTGCACATACGAGACCTTTTTGGCAAAGTAAAACTCCTTGTATGCTACCCTGGAAGAAAAGGGGCGTGGATGGGAGGGGAATGGTGAAAGTAAGGAAGAAAATGTCTTGGAAACAGACACTGTCTGTGTCTTTACCAAAAGCACCACGCAGGCAGCAAGTAGCCCTGCCATCCTCCAGCCTGCCAAGTGCAGGGAGAGGAGGGTTGCAGGCTGTGGTCCTTGGGCAGGACCCCTGGCCACTGGGAATCCAGCTCGGGCTCAGCAGGTGAGGAATATTTTTATCAACAATCTACATTGCTGTGTCAAGGACCAGTCACTGCAGAAATCATCACTTTCTCTTGCTGAACACTATCTAAACTCCATGAACACTATCTAAACTCCACAGTGACAAAGATCTGGACCACCAAAAACAAATGCTCATGAGATGGTGACACAACTGCTACTGCATTAAGAGAATCAACAGCTTTGTAGAAATAAGATCCAACCACATCACCTGTCTACTACTGTCTTATCTTTTTCAAATTTTAGCAAACAGAACCTCCACATCTACAAAGCCTACAAATACAAGCATGAAATTTTATATCCCTCCTTTCAGTAGCAAAAGAAATACAGTCTCAGCTTGTTTAGCCAGTTAATTTTCCTGCCCTGCACAAATTGTGTTAGTCTGCAGCAGCAAAGGCAGAGCTCTCCCACTGTCCCTGCAGCACAGTCCCTTGGAAGCAAGCACAGCCAAGCAAATGCATGACTGCAGACTTCAAAAAGATGCACTGCTTTGATGTGCCATGGGTTTCAGGGAGTGGGTGTTAGTGGGGGGGGGGGGGTCAGGATTGGTGTATGGATCTTTAGTGAGGGCATGAATCCATTTCATCATCAATAACAGACATTTGAAATGAAAATGCAATTTGTTTTAACTGAAAATTACAAAGTTCTATAGATTTTAATATATAATTATTAGTCACTGTTACCTTTCCTGTGCTACATTTTTTTTGCAAGTATCATACAAACACAGATCTAAACTCTCAGTTCTTTACAGTCAAAGATCTCACTGCATTTGCCATCCTAAAACAACTTTACTGCAAACTGCAGCTTCACGAGGAATTCAGTCTAAATATTCCTACATGGCACGTGCAAAGGATGTCCACACAAGGGCTCCTGCAGCAAAAGAAATGGTGCACTGCAAATGACTGACAGGAAGATTTTGGGAAGAGCCTTCTGTTTTTTTGCACTGAGTCAATACCCAGCCAGCTAACAGTCAGAATTCAGACACCATTTAACACCTATTGCCAGCAGAGTTGTCTAAATTATCTTTTTGAGCATTATATACATTTTTCACAGTGGGTAAAATCTGCCCAGAACTCAACAAAATATGCCCATCTATTGTCTGGGTGTTGCAGAAGAAAGACGAAAGTCAGATAGAGAAATGGTTTGCTTTCTTTACAGGCAAGGGATGGGGGTCATCAAGCAAAAAAAAATATTTTAGCCTCCCTGCATAAGCAGTTACTAAGTTACAGAAAGTCTCTTTACAAAAAAAGGACTTGATATCTGTATAAAGGACAAGGGAAAACTGATAGTAGGTGGCACATTGGCTCCCATATTCCCAGGGTAAGATTGATGTTGAAGGAACACAAATTCAGCAAAGAAAAGCTTCTCCTTTAACCATAGTACAACTTGGCAGACTATTAAAATTCTCTGCAAGAGCAATGGTATTGGGGTAATTTAATTCTTTATTAGTAAAATTCTTCAGTGCAAAATAGTAAAACCAAAAATTCTTCAGGTTTAAAGGACAGAAATATTTATATTCCTTTTTCTAAACCTTATTATGTTAAGCTTGTTATTCCATTTCCCTGTCCCTCAAAATCTGGCTTGCAACAAAACTGGACGATGAAGCCAAGAGCTCTGAATCAGACCCAGCACTGATTTCAGACGCCAACTTCACTGACTCCAGCGAGTCACTCTGGGCCACCACAGTAAATTTGCACCCAGAGTAACTCCACTGCTGCAGTTAAGCCAATCTGTAAGGAGAGCTCCTTGTTAAGCAAATGGACTCCTATTTAAGGAGGACAACCAAGATCTTGATCCAGCATTAACTGGCAAAGCTTTACTAACTGTAGCTCTACAGACTTCCAAAAATTTCAGACTTGTGGCTTTGACAGCCATTTCACAGATGCTCCTTCCCTCCAGCTCTGAGCCTCTCTGCTGGCTCTGTCCTGCTTTTCTATACTTTGTTGGCACCTCACAGCTCTGCAAACTATCACTAGCTCTAAATTTTCTAGTCCATGCTCACAGCCAGCAACTGTGGTTGTTGTTGCTCCTTTTCAATTTAATGTTGTCATCTTGATTGACTAAATGGCAAATCTTTCAATAGCTGATGTGTTTTTCACCTCACCATCTACAAAATAAGCATCTGATGCTCAAGGTCACAGACAGAAGTTGGGAGAGCAGGGAAAAAAGCAACCCCTACAGGCCAAAAAAAGGAAACAAAACTAAAAATCCTGACATTTACTCTTCTTCATGGTGGACAGGTTTGCATGGAAGCTACATGGGATTTTTAACTGCTTGGTACTATCAGAACAGATACTTCTCAGTCTGTAGACGGGTGGCAGGTTTTGGCAGCACAAAAAGTCATTACAATAAGTTCCCCTTCACTGTCCACCCAAACATAACCACCCACTGGGGACAGGTCATCTGGAAATTTATAAAATAGCTCACCACCAGTTTTCATCTTCTCTTTAAAATAATCAATAAAAATTGTTTTCCAACAATTTGCACCCTGCAAGAGGATTTCACTGCATCTTGATAATTTAGGATTTTCTTTCCCTGCTGTCTGCAGTTAAAGACTTTTTTTTATCTGTTCCATCTGTGAAGTGCAATGAATTTCTGATAGACTTTATAGTGACTGTCCTTACAGTTTAAATCTTCCCAGAGAACTTGTTTACCTGTGCTTACTAACCAGGCTGTGGTGTACTAAATCATTTAAATGGACTTACAATTTGGTTGTAAAACATCAAAGGATGCTGACCAAGAACACTATTACATTATAAGCAGAAAAATCCTGTTATAAACATTGTTCTCATGCACTATACACAGTGCAAGGTTAGATATTTTATGCAGTAAAGGAGGCAATAGAGGCGGCTTTTTCTAATAACATTATCAGTGTACAGAACTATCCTAAATATCACATCTTGAACCTCACAATGGGTCTGATTCTGCCCTGAATTAAGTGATTTTCACTACAATTCCTTTCCATTTTTACTGTAACAAGAAAATCTGGGCACCTTTTGTGAGATACATACACGCGTGCACAAGTGGGTTATATATATTGTAGCAGCATTTGGGCAGTATTGCAAACCTGATAACTTTCCATGGAACAGGGTTACCACACATGGTATCCCTCCAGGGCTCCCTGGACATAGGGTAGCTGGTGGGAGTTGTGAATTATATATGAAAGCCATACTATTTAATTACAGCAGGACCTAGAATGTCCAGCCAGAGGCCAGGGTGTCATTGTGGCAGCTTCTTTAAAACCATAACATGAAGCCCCCGAAGTCAAAGGAGGAGGCATCACCATCATTTGGTGGAGAGGAAGGATTCAGCTGACAGACTCCAAGATGACCATGCAGAAGCATCTGGCAGAGCCACACGATGTGCCCACACAATCTGGGTCATCTGCCTTCACACCAGGACACATCTCCCTGTCTTATTCAGCTCTGAGTCACTCTTCACTTACATAAAATTCCACAGCAAACACAAGCATCAGTTCCTGAAACATCCCATGAACGCACTCATCACCCAGGAGGATAGAGCTGTCACCTCTAAAAGGTGATTTGGGGAGCAAGAAGTGGATCTGTATGGTGTCAATGTAACCAAACCCCTGCTAAGTTACAGAGATGACAGAACTGCACAACATTACTGTTCAGCCTAGAAAGCTCATGTTTATGCTGTTTAACTACTGACAGCTGGGGATCCTAGAGAATTTTGTGGAATTAGGGATGATATCCTGTTGGGAAGGCCCCCTGAGATATCAGAATGAGTGGCAGCACACTGTGATACTGTGCAGGAAGGGTTTCTCAGCTTAGTTAAATTTAGCTTTTTTTCTTGTGGCTATCAAGACTCCACCAGCCATAACAGAGATAGGATTATAAGCCACAGGCATTGCAAAACTTCATTTTAAGGAGTCAAAATGATCTGAACCAAAATCTAGTGGTATGAAGGAAGGAGAGCAAAATAGAAAGGAAAACAAAAAATTCACACCACACACATCTTCAGACACTGGGAAGGAGAGAGTCACGGAGGGATGAGACCCAGGCACTGAAGTGTAAAGAGACGTGGTGAGGAGATGCAATGGGACATGGAACAGGTCATTTTGCACTTTCCATCTGTTTCTCTGCTGCTGACAGCCACCATGTGTGCATCACCACATGCTTGTTGTTACCCTTCTGCTGCAAGTTTCCACAGCATCTTCTGAAACAAAAATAGTAATACGACCATTGGTTTTACTTTGGACATGGAGGTAAAGCTGACTACAGACTTCACAGTGAAGTGGATGAGGAAAGTTCACATGATCTTTCACACTGACTCCAGCACACTGGCCACAACAGTCAGCTGGCCCAAAATGGCATATTTATCAGACCCAGAAGAGGATATTTGCCATCGTCCAATGTTGTCTTTGCTCTTTATAAGATCTGTGGACACTCCAGCCTAAGAAAGAGTCTGAGAGAACTCAAACAGAATAGCAGCTCTTCTTCTTGATTAGCAAAAGTTGATTTGATTTATACTTCTTCCACCTAATTCATAGACAAAGCATAAGAGTGTGCTAATGTGGGGTCAAAGGTGATTCTCTGGGTCAAATTCTGCTTACAGTTGTATGAAAACAAATTTGTACATCCATTTAATTGGTATTTACATTAGTGTAACCAAGTGAAGAAATTGTCTAGTCGCCTCTGATCTGACTCTCACACTAGGAAAATTCAAAGCATAGAAAAACACTTCAATTTAAATAGCCAATTTTATGCAAAGGGACCAGTAACCTCTGCATCCTTACAAGTCAGCAGTACCACCTCTTAGCACAACCACCACTTCATTTTTAAGCATGCACTTCCATGCTTTGTCCAATAAACACCTTATCTTAAGGGGGATTTTCCTATACATCTCTGAAAGCCTCTGCACTGTCCTCATTGCAAAACTTTCCTACAAAGCTGGCAGAACTGAGGGGGGAAGAAAAAAAATCATAGCTGTAATGAAGCTTCTGGCAAACCAAGGTCCCTGCTGTCCATGCACACAAACCATCTCCTCCACCCATCAGCTCCTGCCCACACTTCCCTGAGCTCACCGAGATCTGTTTGTACAGCACTTGGGTACGTCAGGTCCGTGGCCCATACTGAGTGTTCCCGGGCACAAGTGTAACACAGACCACAAAGAAATCATTATCAAATCACAGGGAAGCTAAAAAGAAGCAGCTTTTCACCCACTTCCAGCAGACAAGAGGGAACTCGAGCTGTCTTAACTTCTGCTTGTACAATTAACACTCCTTCATTTCACTTTATCATCATGGGGCATTTTCCTATTTGAAATTGTTTATTAACCTGAACCAATTTTTTTACTATGTATTTACATTTAATCATCCAGCAAGCCTGATTATCTTGAGTACTAATAATAATCAACACATTACTAACATCACTTTAGTTTTAAGCCTTATGACTAAACATTGCAAATTAATTCCAAGTTAATCAGTTTCATTAGCTATGCAAATATGTCTTCGGCTTAAAGCATTAAATCAGATTTAATTTGCTAAGACAATATTCACTGGGAGTTTATGCAATCCATTCTTGCTTTCCATTAATTAAGGCACATTACACTGTGGGTCTCTATGCAAAAAAAAAAAAAATCAGAAAAGACAAAACTGTAAAACTTGCGCCTTCATTTGCAACTTGAGTATTATGACAAGATCTGAAAACAAACAGAAAAAAATCAAGTCAAGGCGACAAAAAAAATCACAACTTCCTCGTAGCATAAAATAGAATGGATTTAGATGCATTTAAACTTATATACATCGTAAATGTTTTCCCAAGATCACTGCATTGGGCTTTTCTTACTGCAAGAGTAATAACACTGCAAGAGACATCACAGCATGTAGGAGTGATCTTACTTCTGTTTTAACTCCAAAGCATTTCAGTGGAAGGCATGAAGAAAACTCACTGAGGATGCTGAGGTGCAGAAACAGTCCTTACAGAAAATGCAGATTGTATAGACACAGGAGAGCTTGTGAGCAGCTAGCACTGGAGACAAACAGACAGACTTGGTTGATCTTTTAATTCATTTGGGCAAGTTTCCTTTGCATCAGTGGATGTTTCTCCTGTGCAGAAACACAAATATCAATGTCTTTGAGTTGGGATTTAAGTACCTTGCCTACTAGGCAGGAAATTATTAGAGATATCTAAACACCTAATTACTAGAGATATCCAATGTATAATAATAAACATTAGGAACACAGGTTCTTAATCTAACAAACAATCAGGGAAATTGAGGATATGAGAGCCAGATAAATCAAGGGACTACTCTGGAGACTTGAAAGGGCTGCAGCAGATCCAGGTGTGGATGTGCTCCTTGTTGCATCATATCTGAGCCTGCAGGAGCAGAGCTGAGAACCCAAAGTACCAGCTCACACAGAAATCACTAATTACCCCTGAAAAACAATGAAGGGCCAGGGACTCCCCATGTGCCATTGATGAGAGAGTTGGCTTCCAGATGCCTCAACTCTTAACTTTCAGTACCATTGGCCTGTGAAGAGGGATGCTTGAAGGACTGGAAATTGTTAAATATAAAAGCACTATGTAAAACTTTGCTATTGTTTTCCTATACATTTAGGTATTGATTATGTTGGATTTATCCCAACAGCATTAGGGAAATGGTAGATCCACACTGGGCAGTCCTGTTTTCAGGAACACCTGGATGTTTAAGCTATGGAAGTGGAATCCCTACTCAGCCCTGTGAGTGCTGATTTGAATGGCAGCAGAGTGATAGGGAATGGTGCAAGTTTTTGGTAGTTATTTGCATTTTACATCACATCTTCATGTTTCTGCCCTGTGCATTTCTCACTCTTTGCAATGTTAAATATATCTAAAGGCTGGCCTCAAGCCACACTGAATAAGTACATTTGTGTACAGCTTTAGTTTTAATGAGTAAAGAAAGAGATGGGGCAATTAAGGATTGAACTTAGAGCTAATTCTCATCTGGATGGACTATAACTGTTATGGGATTTCAAAAATTTTTCGGTTTCAGACAGATCTTGGCCTGATACCAAGTGCTTTTGATTTCAGAGAGAATGAGCTGTGCCTCTCACCACTCAGTCAGACCATGACTGGGTGCACAAGGAGTTCCACACTCCAGCTATCCCACAGATCTGGCCACCCTGCCCTCTGCAATGACTTGTCATCCACACTAACAGTGCTCTTCCATGAAAGGGAAATGGATCAGGTTGGGTCTGCCTTATTTGAGAGGTGACAGAGGGATCTTCCCTTTGCACTTTTGGTATGTGGAACAAGTGAAATAATGCTATGTTTGAACCCCTGTGCTGCAGCTCTCCCATGACATCCAGTCCAGGGACAGAGGGGACAGGAGAGCCTCAGACATATCTTTGTTTCCCAAACAGCTTGTGCTTTTCTTCTGGAACACAGTTTCTGAATCAAGACTGAGCCTTTCCAAACCAGTGAAATTTCCTGCTGTTCTTTTCCATTCTGCAAGCCATTTCTCACAAGCCATCTGCCTTGACTTTGGCACGAGAACAATCTGGTTAGATCTGGGTTGGCACCAAGCTGGTTCATTAAACCAGTGCTCTCTCAAAAATGTGTCTGCCCAAAAAGGCAGTTTTATGGACCATCCATAATTCAGTTTTCTTCTGTACACCTAAATTGCATCAGTTATTATATAGAAGTCACATCTAAAGACTGATGTACAACTACAGCCTGGGATAATTTCCAACCTATCACATCTGCATGAACTTGGAGTAATTGAACTTAGACAAATGGGCTGGGTTGTAAAAGTTGGGTTTCACTGCTTCATCTAGAGGGATGGAGGATGGGATATACACCTGCCTCCCATGGCAGCTCCAGCAGGTATTTACCTCTTTAGAAGATGTTTTCAGGACAAGAGGATCCATGGGTAGCTGTACCTTCACCATTCATCCCCTTAAACTCAGTGGGATTGATGTATACAACTAACTTCAGTCCTACAAATTTTCTCAACTTGCTTTTCATGACATTGCTCACATCCAGGCAATTTCAATAGCTGAAAGGCATCCCAGACATCAGAGACAAATTTTAAAAAAGCAAATAACTCATTGTTACCTTCACTCTTCACACACGCTCACAAATTTAGAAAATATAGAAAAAAAATCACTCATCTGCTTCAGTTTTTATTTATCACAAATTAAAACATTTGCTTTATTTTCCATTCTGAGCCTCTTACTCCCCTTAGCAGAACACAAATTTGTACAAAGGTTTCATGGACACATAAGGAGCATTGAAGCTCCCTCCATCTTTTAGGATTTGGTAATCAATTAAATGTTTATATCAATCAAATAAATATAACATTTAAATATTTATAATAAAGGTCAAAACAGCAATACTTTTTTTTAAAGAGAATATTTGCTCATCTTTTTTTAAGTTTCCTCAGTTGCTCATCTAAACAAGACACACATCAAAAAATAATGATTAAAGGTGTGAAAAGGGACTATCTTGACCTCTACATTTTTCACAACAAAGAGATGTGCTGAACAAATTTCATCCGCAGAGCTGCAGCAATTATATATGAACTCACAAGAAGTGCACCCTGTTCCCATTTATTTGACCCCAAGGCACTGAAGTGGAGGCTGACATCCCACACTGATACAGCCTGGCCCCATTCTCAGCAGCTGCACCAAGGAGTGCCCTCATGGCAGCAAAGAAAGATTAGGATCCTGTGCCTGGCCTGCCCTTGGGAAAGGCACATAGCACACTGAGAAAAAAGAGAAAAAGGAAAGTAGGGGCAAATCCATGAAACATCTGATATTCATCCCACCCATATTCTTCTGCTTCATTTTATCTGGAAAACACTCACCTCTGGCCGCCCTGCTGCCACACAGTCCCACACTTACTCTGAGCCAAAAGGAACGAGGTGGAGACAGGAGAGTTGAGCCAAAGGGTGCTTTCTGTGTGATCTGGGCATGCAGCAACTGCTGGCTGCCTAAGCCAGAGCCCTTTTCAGCTCCCCTTCACACACAGCCTTCATCTGTGCTCGGGGGAGCCAGCAAGAGCACCACAGGGCAGCACCAAAACCAACGCCTTTGGCTTCTTGGGCTGGTGTGGGGATGCAGGAGAGTGTGAACCAAGCAAACTAGCACTGAAAAAATTAGGAAAGGATACTGTGGAGGAGCTGGAAATAGGGAAGAAAAATTAAATGCCCTACATGTCTCAGGGTAGCAGTGCCTGCTAGCCAGGCAGTGAACATACAGGGAGGGCTCCACAGGCCTCAAGGTCCTGCTCCTCTGGGAACCTCAGGTTGGCAGGGCCAGGGCAGGAGTGGTGGGACTGGAGAGAGATTAAGTGTGCCAAGGCTTGCTGGCCCAAATGCCTTTGGGGGAGCAGGAAGCTCAGAGGAGGCCAAGGGACAGAATATGGAACACATCAGGGAATGCACAGGTGAGAGGTTGTACATGGGGGAACACAGCTCAAGAAGGGCTGTGTGACATCTCAAATTAACACACAGAAGCAGATAATTACTCCAAATCCAAACAGGTAAGCAATCAGAAGCACTGCATTAGGATGTTATCTGTGGCTCTTCCCCGCTTCATTGGGCTTTGGTGATGCAAGTCACCCTCTGAGGAGTCAATTTTAGTCTCCTTGGCTGGTATTCAAACAAGACTGGCCCCAGTGAGCCTGACAAAACCCTTCCTTTCATCCACAGTAGGCTAAGCTCAGTAGGAGAACCAGAGTGTGCCCTGAGGAGAAAACAAGTGGAGAAGTGTTCCAGAGACAGCTGGTAGAGCACACATCTCAGAAGGGCATTAGCAACAACAGTGCACAACACAGAAACACAATAAAACCACAGCAGCAAAGATCTCTCAGCTAACCTGTACCAGTAATTGTAGAGAAAAAAAGGAGAAAAGCAAGTAAAAGTTATAGCAAAATATAAAATATAATAAAAACCACCTCTTACCTTCCTTTACTCCAGGCAACAGCTTGCAGGTGCTCAAGCCCCAACCAAGAGCTGCGCCACTCATCTGGAAGAGGGGAGGCACAAATCCAAGCTGCCTTTGAGCATGAAAGGCACCAAACCCAGGCTCTCTTCCCCTTACAGGCAGCAGCATTTCTTCCCTTTGTGGAAGCTCTTTAAAAGCCAAGGATGAGTATGCAAGGATTTCCTCCTCCCAAATGATAGGTGTGGTGCTTTGCAGCTCTGCAACCTGAATGGATGCAGCTGCTTGCCTCCAGGAACTCAGCTCCAGGGTGAGCTGGGCTCCATGTTCATGCCTCTGCCCAGAGCTCCCTGGCTTACCCTGTGTGGATCTTTATACACTTTGAATGACTTGGGATTGATTTTTTGGAGGGGTCTCACTCCTTCCATGAGCTTTACAAGAAGCTTACACACCACACCTTGGAGATGGATGCTGCAGTGGCTGGTTAGGTAATAGGTAGGCAGGGAATTATGGTATCAGCCCCAGATTTTCAACCTCAGGTGATACTATTGACTTCTGCAAAAACACAACACAGCTAAGGCCAGGTGGGAAATTAAAGAATTGGGGTCAATCATCTCATGGGGTCAATGCTTGGTGCTGTTCCCAAGCATTGCACTGACTCCTTATCCACACCAATGAAACACTACTGAAGAGAAAAAGGAAATAAATTAACAGAAAAAATGAGGCATGTGAGGCTAACCAAAAGTGCCTGTCATTTAGATCTTGATTCCAATCTCACTTCATGTTGGTGTAAATCAAAATGCCTTTTTCTTGAATTTCTGCCAGCAATCATTAAAAGGTTTTACAAAATAGTCTTCCTTTAGGGCTACTGGGCACTGTATATTCAGGGAGATCATCTCATTGTCAAGATGGTTGAAAGCATTAATCTTTCTGGATTCTGGCCTGGCAATGCAACACACACACATATCTCCTCCAAAAAAATAATATCTGCTCTAGCTCATTACCTAAACAGCTGACAGACTCCATTAATTTGACATTGAGTTGGAGAAAAAGAGCTGTATTCTTTGTAAGTTATATAAGGACAAGCAGAAATAATTTCATGTTTTATCACTATAAATGCATTTTCTGACTGATGGCCAATTACACAAGGTCCTGCTCCCTTGGAGAGGATCACCCTTGGAAATATTGACCTTGAAATAATGTAACCCTCCTGGATGTCAGGGGAAGAGGTGAGAAAGTGAACAAGCTGAAGATGGATACCACAACTACTTTTTGAAATGAACACCAAGACTTGGAATTATTCTCCCGTCTAAGTTTACATATCTTTATCTAACTCAAGAACTTCTGCTTTAATGAACTCCCAGGAAAAACAGGAATATTAACTGCTTTCCAAACCATTTCATATTATTACAAAAAAAAAAATATTTTTAAATCAATATAATACAGGCATTTCTGATTTTTATCAACATTTTGTGAGCTATAATTTTTATCTAATTTACTTGTATTGACTATCAAACCAATATTTAATTATGGAAATCATTGCAGTCTTTTTAGACTGCCCCCTATCCATCTCTGCACTGTCAGAATCTCACAAGCTGGCTTGCCTTATGTAGCAATTGAAACTCGATGTAATTGCAGCCCTTTTGAACCTGAAAGTCCATGAAATACTTGAACCAAAATCTCAGGATCTAGGCAGCATGCCATTATTTTTTTCACTCAGTGTACAAATATCATGGGAATGGTAAAGTGCAACCTAGTGGAATTTAACCAATCTGGCCACATCTGCTGATAGAACAAAAAAAGAACAAATTCTGACTAGGACCATTAAAAAGAGAGCAAATGTGCCACAGGTATTTTGGTCCAGGGTGGCATCCCACAGCACAGAGCTTACATATGTAAGATTAACAAGGTTGGGTGCAAAACTACTTCTTACCTCATGAACTTTGGAAGTCACATTTTGGTCTCATTTGCAGCAATGTTAATCCAGAGTTCAATCAAATTCAAATTTATGCCATTACAAACATGAGCAGAATTTGGCTTTTAAATTACAACTGCTAAGCACAACTGATTTTGTTTCCCTTGGAGTGTTTTTAAGCTCCTGATACAAAGACAGCTTTTATGTCTTTAACAATGCCTTCTTCCTGAATTCAACAAGGTAAGCATCAAACAACCCAGAAGAGTAGGGCTCCCTTCATTTCTCACAGGGGCTTTAATTTATTTTAAAATAGTCTTTAAATCAGTGCATAATATGTGCTAAAAGTGACAGAGGAATCAGGCTCAGGCCTCATTGTGAATGGTCCAGACCTCTTTGCAAAAGGCTGTACCACCCTCTTTTGACATTTTGAGATAACAGACAAAAATAAATAAATAAAAAGGTGAAAGAAAGTCTTAGGAAGAGGAACTGTAAGACTATAGTGTACCTAATTATTGGATTTATCATCCAGCTGACACACGGATTACTGCATCAAAGACATGGGGTTTGTCATCTAGTGAATAAAGCTTACAACTCATCCTACTTCAAAGCTTGCCCAGCCTTCAGGCTTTGCTGCGTAACTAACTACCTGTATGAATTCACAGCCTGCCTTTTCTGTTCAGTGCCCCTTTCAGGCACTCAAATGCTGGTGCAGACGAGGAGCCCCACTGGCCTTACTTAATACCTGTAAGTCACACACAGTTACTGATAAGCCAGGCTTAACTGGTGGGTCAGTCAGAGCACTAATATAGGGCCCAAGTGGGAAAACTCCCACTCCCCTGACTCTGCCAATTTACCCTCCCCTGCAGAGCCTGGGGTTAACTCCCCAGTGCACTCACAGCCTCCACATCAGGCGGCAGAACAGCCACAAAATGGTCACAGACCTCTAATTCACAAAGACACGAGCACTAATCCTGTCGTCATATTCATGAAGAACTGACAGCTCTGAAAGCACACACAGTGAAGTCCTGAGGCACAGTAACAATTGTACAGAGACCTGACCAGATTCAGATTACTTTCCAACTGCTTACAGATGAGCCACTGGCTTCTTTCTATCTCAGCATCCTTCCTTCAGCATTTACTGGAGGTAAATCACTGATTTTTTATAACCTGGCCAAAGCCCTTCCTAAAAATTTAATATCTTTTTGGTCAGGAATTGCCACAAATCATAGCTCAATGCTGCCAGACAAACTGGGAAGAAAGAGTTGATCATTAAGTAATTGGCTAAATAACAGAGACCCACTTTCTGTAAACAAACTCTCCTATTAATCAGTACTCAGGAGTATGGATGTGGTCCAAAGTTACTTACTACTTGCTGCTTTGTGATTGCAGTGGGGTATTTTTAACAGCATCTTTACAAATGTGTTTCTTTTTGTAGTTCCGGGCCAGGTTAAAGCAAAAGACAGTGAAATGTTAAAAATGTGATGATAAATTCAAGTAATGGAAAGGAGCTGAAGGTTTGTGTTAAATGGGAAGCAGTACTTGACTAAGCTGGCTCAATCATTGTCAGCTCTAATTCAACTGTAATTAACACAGCTCAGCACATTGAGCGGTATATTAGCAGGGCTATATCAACTATTCTGGCCAAGTTAATCTATAGGATAGAAAATAATGAGCCACTTTAGGTTTAGTTCACTAAACAATACACAGAAAAGCACTTCATCTTTCCAGTACCATTGTGAAAGAAAAAAAAAACCTCACACAGAGAGCAGTGAGCACAAGCTCCTGCGATGTGCCATGCTGCCTGCTCATGGTGACACCTGCCCTTAGGATGAAGTGTGCACCCAGGAATGATGGGATCTGAATCACCATTGCATCTTCATAAGTCTGTCTGCATGCGGAAGACTAAAGCCAAAAAAAAATTTAACAATTCCTCCTGACAGATGTACACAGCATCAGACATCTCTAACAGAGTCCGGGTAGAAAAAATACTGGAGTGTCTGCAGGCTGCTCTGCTTTTCAGGCAGAAAGCACAGTCCACGGCAGCCTACATGCTCACTGTTATCTTCTGGAAACTAGAAAAGCATATGTTACAGCAGATGCTGCACTCTGATTTCCCCCCTTGGACTCTGTTAAGGGCATTCAGCTAATCGTAGCACTGTAATTAGCTGTGTTCTGTATCTCAGAAGCAATTTTTTCTACACAGGAATATTCCACTGGCACCACTTCTCTGAGGAACTGCAAAAAGGCATATTAAGGTTAATAAATGGGGAAAGAGAAGGAAATATAGTAAATTAGAATAACTGGCCTAAAGTGGGGCTACAGTGACTGCAAGTTCTGGGCTGCTCTTGAACAAAGTGGGCTGACAGGTTGCAGCCCTGAGTGAGAAACCTTGTACCAGCTCCTCCAAGCCAGATCTGCCAGTCCTAACTCCATCAACCCCTCATTCCAGGTCAGTGGCAGGTCCAAAGGAGTAAGGACTGGGGGGTTTTCCTGTTTGCATTTTTTGCCTGTGCAGAGCAAACCTACAACTTACAGCTGCAGCTCTGGCAGCTGTTATCAATCCTGCAATTCCTCTGTGCAGAAGGGCTCACGCACACTTCTCCACAGCGGCCTTGAGGCAAGGATTCAGGAGAGCACTCCAACATGTATAAAGCAATCCCTGCCTCTGCCAGCACTTGAGCAGAAGAATAACATCAGGCATATCTTTAATTCCCTGTAACTTCAGTGAATCTTCAACCCATAGAACTCAAGCTCCCACTTAAGTACTGCCAGAATAAAGATGGTTCCTTGAACTATAAAATGCATATATTGCAATTCATTATGATTATATAGCCATATAAGAATGTAGGTGTGAAGCTCTTTGTAGTAGTTTTGTAGCAGTTACAGAGCTGCAGAAGGCTCCTTTGTGTATAAACTGCTGTTATTCCTGAATCTGTCAGTTTAGGTTAAACACCTAAACACCTCAACATGAATATATGCCTATACTACAGATAATTACTGCTTCATCTTGAATAGATATTAACTCAGGAACAGATGTGCACAGCATGATTAATGATCGTGTCTTGCCATCAGAAATGAAGACTTTTTGCTTACAATTCTAGTTTAGGTATGTTAAAAAAATTTGGCATCAAAATATTTTGATATATATCGGTAACACTTCTCAGTTTCAGGGGGCACTTTCAGGGATGTAAAAGTGGGCTGAATGCAATTAAGTATGTTTTTTACAGATTATTAAATGGCTTTTGCATTTGATCACAAGCTATATACTCTTACACATATATGTGAGCATAACGACACATATATTATAAAGACAAGATTTACAATTTTGCAGCTAATTGTGGTGCTCTGCCAAACTTGATGAAGGGGCAGGAGAAGGCTCAGAGATCTGATATGTCTTGATATCAGCACAAACCCAGCCCTCAGTGAGCCTTCAGTTACAAAACACCTCACATCCACTCGTACTTTACTTGGAGGTCAAAATGTTGAAGGAAAAAGAGAAAAAGGTAAGGACAGAGAAATTCCCCTGCAGCCTGTGCTACATTGGCATTGCTGCCAAAGACTGGAGTGCAGCTCATACCCAAAGCAGCTTGAGCTAACCAGCTCTCATAGAGCTGCAGCACACAAACCACCTTGCCCAGAATGGTTACCTCTCAGAGAGGCCAGTCTGTCCCTACAATTCACCATCAAACCCAACAGCAAGCCCTGAAGGTCACAGAGGCCACTCACAGTGCCTTGTCTACCAGGCAGAGCAGTGCCACCTCTCCTGGCAGGGACTGTGCTGAGAAAAGTAGTCACGTCCTCAAACACCACACAGTGTTCTAACACCCTTGTTAAAAATATCCTCAAAGGCATCTGAGCATTGGGGAAATCCTGTAAACCATCAAATGTTGTAGATAATGGGGGCAATGAATGACACCTGCCAGGCAAAGAGTGACAGCAGATGTCACTCAGCCATGCTGCTGCCTCATGCTCTTCCAGGATGGCTTGTCAAACAAATTTTCTTTTTCATTTTGTTGGGTTTTGGGTTTGTTTTTTTTTTTATGATGATGCACTACTTTGCCTGATTTTGGGAGTATAGGCAGTTCTGTGGACAGGCAAACTGTCCAGCAGAAGAGAGTTTGCTTCTTCACATCAAGTGCCTGTGCAGTCAATCAGTAACCAAGCTCCTCCCTGGGACCCAGTGACTTGGCAGAAGAATTCTGGAGGTGGGACTTTCTTGCTTGCCCTCTGACTGTCTTCTCCCCAAATCAATGTATGTGGGCACATGTAAATAATGCAAGAGTATAACCAGATTTTTCCTCGCTGATTATTCCTCCCATAGAAAACCAAGCTGCAGGAAGCCAGAAACCTGCTTCTGCTCAACACTGGCAGCTGAGCATCAGGAAGGGTCAGCAGTGCCACACAGACAGATCTCAAGGAAATTGCAGGTCCTCACAAGGGCACAACATTATCCTACAATTGCCAGCTGGCACAGTTCAGTTGATCCCTTGATTTCACAGCCCCATCACTTTCTTTGATTTCAAAGATGATGGGGAGGTGGCGGGAGGAGGAGGACAGATCAATACTAAGGCACATGCTAGCTGGAATTAGGTAGACCATCCATCAGAATAACCCTGCTGTAGTGTTGGATAAAAGGATCTGCCAAGAATAGCAGAATAAAGTGACGGAGACACCTCATAACCATTGCAAGGTCAGGATAAAAGCCAGTGTCACTATCAGCTCAAGTGGAGCAGATGACACTGAAGTAAGAAGGTTGAGTGGAAGGTGGGAATCTGGAAAGGGACAGCAAAGCAGGGCTTTGCCCTCCTACCTGTCTGTGCAAGATTTGGTTCCTGTTCCTGGTCCAGATGGACACAGGTCATGCTGTTGAGGCCAGCCCAGGGAAGGTCTTAGCAGTTGCTAACTATTCCCCCTGACTCAGTCCCTGCTGAGAACACAGGCATGCCCTGAACCACACGTCTCACGCCTCCTTCCTGTCTCACATTTTATTCCTGAAATGTATAAGGTCTTATTATTTGATTCCATGATTTTAAAGTTGGAAGAATTGCTGTCAGGTGAATCCCATGTGGTGGTGGGTCATTCCCTCCTTGATTCTGACGTTTCCTGGATACACTCAAAGAGAGGGATAGGATGATGTACCCATACCCTTATACTTATTTTACAAAGCCTGCTCTGGGGAACAATTATCTTTTTGGCGGCTTGCTCCATCACTCACCATAAATAAGGTCCTGATTTCTAACTAGCTTCTAACTAGATTCTTTCTAGATTCTCAAAGCTACAGTTGTAGCAATAAAAAACAACAACAGCAATAATGATAGTTACGTGGAAAACAGTCCTTTACAAAATGGATGGACCTTTGTGAAGTAGTGCTGAGAACATGATTGCTGCTTCCACACAAAGGGTATAATTGATCATAAAGTAACGAGTCACGCACTCAGAGATGCCTCTCTGATCACCCAGCAGGCAGATTACAATTCTTCACCAGCGATACAGCGACTGTGTGTGGAGCTGTAAAGAACGTTTGACACAGACATTTGTACCCCGACCCCTTCCATCCTGCAACGAGGCTGCTGTATCCAAAATACAATGCACTAATTTACCCCGTTAAGGGAAATGCGGCACGAACTCCTAAAGAGCTTCACAGCCGGATAAATGGGTGGTTGCAGGGCCCACACTTTCTCACAGCTTTCCCACTAGGAAGCGGGGCACTGGGAAGCTTTCCGCTAGGAACGTGCAGCATCGCTTGTGGTCCCTCCTAGGCAGGACCGCGGGGACCAGAACTTCTGACAATCCATGGAAACCTCCTGCCAGCCACCTGTAGGCTTCGCAGCCAACTTTCCCATCCAGAGCAGCCTCGGGGACGTTCCCCGGGCAGCCCCGGGGGCCGGAGCGCGGCATCCCCGCGGCGGCGGGCGGCGCTCCCGCCCCGGGGCGGGCGGAGGAGGCGGGGGCGCGGGGCCGCGGGCTGCGGGCTGCGGGCGGGCAGAGGCGGGCGAGAGGCGAGCGGGGCCGGCCATGGTGCCCTCGCTGCTGCTGCTGCCGCTGCTGCTGCTGCCGCTGCCGGGCTGGGCGGGCGCGGGCGGGCGCTGCCCGCTGCGCTGCGCCTGCACGCACGGAGCGCTGCGCTGCCCGCCGCCAGCGCACGGCGCGCTGCCCGCGCCCGCCCGCGCGTAAGTACCGCGGGCTGCTCGCACACGGACCGGGACGGGCTCGGGGGGGACAGGGCGGGGGCACTGCCGTGCCTTTACAGCCGCCGCCGTGCGGGATTGGAGCATCCTGGCCGCGCGGAGGTGCGGGACGTGAGGCTGGGGTTTCCGAACTTTCAAAGTTCAAGCAAAGGCGGACGCAGAGTTTTGGAGTTTTCCCCTTGGGAAGGAGACGCGCGTCCTTTCGGGACTTTTTCTCGTCCAGCAAACTCAGGGACAGAGGAACGGGGTGCAGGTGTCAGGGCTTGCTGCGCTCTCTCGCTGTGGCAGGAGGCATAAGCTGCCTTTCCTGTTCCCGAACCACCGTCTTGTAGTGGCATGGTTAGATTTAAAGAAACCTCTTGAGAAATCGCTTTAAGCGTTCTGTCAGTTCTATAGGGTTTGGTTTTTTTTTCTTTTACAACTCTGTTGGACTTCTTTAACCTCTTCTCCCAAAGTTTGTGTGATTCATTTTCCCTCTATCCTGAAGCTTCAAAATCCTCTTCACTGGCCTCATTGCAACTTCTTGAGGTTCAGCTCATGGACAAGTTAATGACTATTTTCTCTTCCCCCTCTCTTAGTAAAAAAGCTGCTGTGAGTTTTGACAGCTGTTTAGATCTCTGCAGGGTGGTCCATCATAATTTTCTGCTTAATGCTTTTCTGGGAATTAGGATTAAATTAAAATAACAAGGCACCATGGACATTCCCCACTCACACACCATAGTCAAAGCTCATGGTCTAGGACACCAGACCAAATAATTGATATACATAGTTATTCAAGTGTTGTGTTGTTTGTGGGCTCAGTTACAGCCCTGATCTAAACAGTCATGGCATCAAAATATGGGATTAGAGGAGCAGCCCATAGGATGCTTGCCATTTCCAGGATCATTTTGTTATCTCTGCATGAATTGAGCTGGGGTTTTCATATTATGACCCTTTTGGTAACAAAGTCTGTGTTTTTCATTTTCATATGACTTGTTTGTAAATTTAACTCGCTCTTGAAATTCCCTGGGGATGATACTAACCCTGATCTCCTCTTCCCTTTCTCCCTAGCTCAAGAATGGATAGGAGCAAGAAATCCTAATTTGTGCTAATCTAGAGCCATGTGAACCATTCCTCCAAAGTCAGAGATTCTAGAAA
Source organism: Passer domesticus (assembly GCF_036417665.1). Classification (NCBI taxonomy): domain Eukaryota; kingdom Metazoa; phylum Chordata; class Aves; order Passeriformes; family Passeridae; genus Passer; species Passer domesticus. The sequence goes on along the minus strand of NC_087476.1, from coordinate 111,620,604 downwards.
AAATCTGTGCCCTGGATTTGTTCCCTCCCTATTTCCCTGTGTTACCTTAATGTCTGAGAAAGCAGAGCCCATGGGAGCAGGAGACTCTCCCATCACGTTTCTTCCCCAGTATTCACAGCACATGCAGAGCAGGCATGTCTATTAGGATGATGCACATCACAGCCCAGAGAGGTTATCAAGAGCCCTAAATGTACCTGATTTTATTTCTCTGTTTTGGTTTCATATTTTATTTCTCCTTTGTCCATCTGTCACCCCAAGAAGAAACCACATCTCAGCCTCAGTGATCACGTTAGGACAGATAATGGGTTTATGGCTGCTGCCATTTCTGCCTCACTGAGAGCAACAGGGCTAGGTAATGGACAAAAAGAAGGAAAAAAAATTTCCTTTCTACCTTCAATACAACATTTAATCCTGATGATTGTACACAAAGTCCCACTATTAGGCTGGCTGTAGAAACCAACTTTGTGGTCAGAAAGAGTTCAACCAAGATTTAACTTGATACTCCTACAGAGAAAATATTTACACTTAGAAGTTAAAAAAAAATCCCTGTCTTTAACAGGCATATCCAGCTTCTTCTGCTTCCAACCTGATTTATATTGAACCTGAACCTATACTATTAAAATATCCACTTCTTTGTATTTTTTAATAGAAAGCTTGCACTCATCATACAATTACAAAGCTGTACAAATTAATGTAGTCGCTAACCCCACAGGTGTACACGTATTCTCACTCTTTTGTTTAGTTGTAATTGAGCCTCTTTTACTTTTCCATTTCTTCCTCTGGTTTTCATACCAGTTTCTTCTTATCCATTTAGCTATTGTCTTCCCCTCTCTCTCTCTTACTCTTTCCCCTCTCTCTTATCATACAGTTTTTGGAGCTTTGTTAGTGCTGACTGCCTCTCTTTCCATACTCTCCCAGTCCTCCTCGCTCTCTTCTTCCCCTGCACAGCTCTGTGCATGAGAGGGAAATCGAGAGAATATTAATTTTGTCCCCTCATTGCCACATGTGTACCAGGGGAATTGCAGTGTGGTGCTGCAAGTGCATGAATAATGTTGGGGAGAAATGGTGCTTTAGGTTGTTGCAGCACAGTTCCTGGGGTGCCCACATCCTTCCATCAGTGCCAGACCTCAGAAAAGTCCTTCTTAATTGTATGGTCAGTCAAGAAAATAAGCTCCAATATGTAACTCCAGCTAGATCTGAGTGAAATCTGATGCTGTAATGATCTGTGCTTCCAAATGTATTTTTGATACTTTGCTATATCCGTAGTTTATTTCCCACAGGGAAATTTCAACCATTTTTCTTTACCCGTTATCCTTGCTGTGTGACATTATTGCTAAAAAACTTTTTCAAAATTATTTGGCTTCTGACAGGTTGCAGAATTATGGGGTTTATACAGTCCTGAATTGACCATATGTTTTCTCAAGTTCCTGTTGTTAGTTTGGACATTACACAAACACTATAGAACCTCCATTATTCAGACACCTTTGAATGCCCTTTGGCTACAACAGCTACATGTCCTTTTAGTCTCAGAAGGAAAATAATCTTTAATACACTATTATATTTTGAAACAAAACATTATTTTTCTTCTTTTGAAATCTCATATGTACTTTTGGGGTTTTAAGCAAAGTCTAGTTGCATAGGCACCCAACTCCTACTGTGCAGCAATAGGCATTGGATAACTTAAGATCTTTTTGCCCCTTCAAAACTTTCATTTCATGGTGAGGTTCACTTTGCTGTATCTGAATGTGTGCCCTTGCGTAGAGCTTATGCAGTTGGGTGAGTGACATTTGATTAGGCACCAAATTACAAAATCAAATACAAAATTTGTGGCAAAAGCCTGAAATAGACAGTTCTATCATGTCTTCATTGAGGGCATATTTGGCTCTTTGGGATTGTCAAAAGAATTCAGTTTCAGGGACAAAACGTCTTCCATAGGAGATTATGTGACCTAGTGAAAAATGCTGTTTGGGTGCTTGTGTGATGTCACAGTTCACAGTTCACATTTCAGGTAGGTAATGCCCAATATGCAGGGCTTTAAAAATCAGTGCCAGCCCCTTACACTGGCCCCCAAAAGCTGATAAAAATCCTAGGAAAATAGTGGGTTTTCAGCCATAGTTTCAATCAGTATTCTTAATCCTCCCAAGTTTATGGATGCTACAGATTCAAATGCTGGCCAACAAGAGTCTACCTTATGCATTCACCTTTTGGGTGAATTAAAAATACAAATAATTAAAAATACAAATAATTAAAAATACAAATAATCCTATAAAATAGACCTATTAAAATATAGCAACCAATCCAGCTACAATAACTCATTCACATCTCTTGCTATTGGGCCTGTGCTTTTTATGTTATTATTATTATATTATACTTATATATATATATAATTGAAGCTGAAGTATATTATTATACTTCAACTAAACACTTTTTGCAAAAGGTCACTTCTGTAATACAGCAATTTCCTCCAGTGGTGTGAGTGGGCTTGGGCTTTGACTCCTCCTGAGCAGGACTGCAAGTGGTCCTGAGCTCTTGAGGCATCCAGAGCTCTCAAAAGCTTTTCTTGGAGCTTGAGTCAATGTGGTGGCAGTTCCTGTTTTTCCAAATGCTCCTGGATAGCCTTACATACATTTAGGTTGGCCATTTCAAACTTTATTGCCTAGAATTGCGTACCTTGAAAACCAATCTTGATAAGATAGACATGCCAAGGGCTGCTGAATGCCAGGAAGTCTGGCTTCACTTCTTTCTGTCTTTTTCCAAGGATGAGTAGTCCTGCAATTCTGTGGAGCTGCAGCATCGTCAGTACTGAATGACAGCAATGAGTACAAGCATACAGGTCATGATGCATTATATATGAAAGAAACTTTACAAGTTTTCTTAAAAGTGCAAATATTTATCCTTTAACAAAAGTCTTCAAAACAGTGCAGGCAACTTGTATTAAAGATGGGTGCCTCCCTCCTTTCATGAGCTACAGAAGTCAGGCCAGCAGTGTGGGCAAGTTAGATGTATAGAAGCTTTGTAGCTTTGTAAAAACATTTTTTGTCAAAAGCTTCCTCAGCTGAATGGCCGTATCTGAGTTTCACAATCTGACTCTTGTCAGAAAGAAATCTGAACAGGCCACCCCACCAGGAAGACTGAGCAGATGAGACATCTACAGAGAGCAACAGCCTCACATTCACAACTCCTGGTCCTCAGGGGGAACTTCAACCACAGCAGGACAGAAGCAATCCAAGAGGTTCCTGGAATCCTTTGATGATAACTTCTGCCTCTAAGTGATAGAGGAGGCAAAGAGGTGCAGTGTGGGCCTTGTTCCCACCAACAAGGAGGGGCTGATGGGGAATGTGAAGCCCAAGGGCAGCCTTGGCTGCCAAGACCATAAATGAGTTTGAGGACCTCAGGACAGTGAGGAGGGCACACAGCAAGCTCATTACCCCTGGCTTCAGCAGCCTTTGGTCTTTTCAGGCACCTGCTTGGCAGAGTCCCAGGGCGGAAAGCCCTGGAGGGAAAAGGGGCCCAAGAAAGCTCCAGATCAGCTCCAAGCTCAGGAGTGATACATCCCAAGAAAGAGGAAGGCAGGCAAATCACCAGGAGGCCTGCATGGATGAACAAGGAACTCCTGGACAAACTCAAACACAAAAAGAAGGGAAGAAGGTGGAAACAGGTACAGGTAGCCTGGGAGGAACACAGGAAGATTAAGCAGGATTAAATCACTGGTGGGATCAGGTCAGGAAAGCTGATACCCTGATGGAATTAAGAAAAGTGGAAACATAAACCCCATTTTTACAGAGGAAAATAAGGAATACCCAAAGAAATACATGCCATTCAGTTTCACCTTCATGCCTGGCAGGATCCAGGAGCAGATCTTCCTGGAAGCCATGCAAAGGTGCATGGAAGCTAAGGAAGTGATTGGTGACCGCCAATGTGGCTCCACCAAGGGCAAATCTTATGCCTGACAAATTGGGTGGCCTTCCAGGATGGGGTTACAGCAGTGGTGGATGATAAAAAGCCACTGACATCATCTACCTGGACTTGTGCAGAGCATTTGACACTGGCCTGCATGACACCCTTGTGTTAAAATTGGAGAGAGATGGGTTTGATGGGTGGGCCCCTTGGTGGATAAGGAGTTGGCTGGGAGGTTTCACTGAGAGCTAGTCAATGGCTCAATGTCTGAGTGGAGAGCAGGACAAGTGACACTCCTCGGGGGTCACACTGGGAGCAGCTCTGATTTACATCTTTGTTGGCAGCGTGGTTGGTGGGACAGAGCTCGTTCTCAGCAGGTTTCGGGATGGCTCTGAGCTGTGTGGTGGGAGAGGAGGGACCTTGAGAGGTGGGAGAGGCTCGAGACCTTGAGACTGTGCAAACCTCACGGAGTTCAGCAAGGCCAAGTGCAAGGCCCTGCATGTGGGCCAGGGCAATCCCAAGCACAAACATAGGCTGGGCAGGGAATGGATCGAGAGCAGCCCTGGGAGGGACTTGGGGTGCTGGTGGAGAAGTTGGACATGAGCCACCAATGTGTGCTGGCAGCCCAGAACGCCACTGGTATTCTGGGCTGCATCCAAAGCAGGCAAGGGAGGGGATTCTCCCCTTCACTATGCTCTTGGAGAGCTGCTATGCACCTGGAGAGCTGCACCCAGCCCGAGGGCTTCCAGCACAGGAAGGATGTGGACCCACTGGAACGAGCCCAGAGGAGGCCACAAAAATGCTCAGTGGTTTGAAGCACCTCTCCTAAAGAGACAGGCTGAGAGAGCTGGGGTTGTTCAGTAAATATTCGTAGAATCGTAGAATGGTTTGGGTTGGAAAGAACCTTGCAGATGATCACCTGTCACTCCAAGCTATCACCATTACCACCAGCACGCTGCTCACTCATCAGCATGTCACAGGGAGGTAGTAGGCTCATGGCCTGGTGTAACTGAAAGCCAAGATTTGGGTTTATTTTTTGCACCTTCAGTCACATTTCCATTTCCTTTGTTCCTGAGCTGATGGTGCAGTTACAGGGTTATAGAGCAGGAATTTCTCAGCTTCTACTTTTTGCTTCTTCCTGAAGTTATTTTCCTTTTGGCTCAGAGTGTTAAAACCCACAGCAGATTACTTCTACCTGTCTCTACCCTTCAGGGAAAAAATACATTCTTCAAGCTGCATGACTTAGTTTCATTCCTGATTTAGCCAAACCTCACACACAGCAAAACATGCCGGCATCAATCTAGAGACAGGTATGACCCAATCACAATGGAATGACAAACATATATACCCTTCTTAGGTCGGGAAGCACTGTTATTCCCAGTCTACTGACAGGGAGGCAAGGTCCAAGGGAACTAAATTATTTGCCCCAAATCATACAGACTTTTTGGAACATAGCTAGGAAGTGACTTCCAGGCTCCTTGGTACATCCAGATTTGTAACCCCTAGACACAGTATGCTAGACAGCCTGCCTTTCTAATGTGTAGGAATGACATGTGTTTAAATATATAAAAAATATGTAAATATTTACATTAAAAACTTGATGAACATTTAACATAAATATTGACAATAATAAATATATTTCTTCATATAAAGGATTATGATAATAATGAAAAAAAGCTGGTTATGTGAATATCACAAAAACACTTCAGTCAAAAAGCCTTGAGGGGGTGAGTTTAAGGATGGGAAACAAATGTCTCTGACTAGATATTTGTCATTCTAAAGCAAAACAGAGCAATTATCTGTTTTTACAGAGATAACATTTTGAAATATGTTAAATATTTTCCTATGACTGTTATCAGAGAGAGTGTGGTCATGGATAGATAAATTGGCTGGTAAAAGTACTGTGGTTCAGATGTGCAGAATGGTAAAATGTGGCTCTCCCACATCATTGTTAATTTCTCAATCAGAGAAACTAAAAAATTAAAATCTACACTTGCTTTAAATCAACTAACCACACTGATGCAATTTATTTAAAAAAAGAATTCCATAATACCAGACTGATTTGAAGTTCTTCTACACTTTGTGCACAGCCACATTCATGATGCCACACTGCAACATTACAGAGGTATTGCTGGGAGGAGAACATGGTGCAGCCAACACAAAGATACTGTTTTAATAGAGAAAGCTTTATGTGAAAGCCACTTCTTCTGAGGATCTAAATTTAAATAGCCTGTAGCTTCCTTTAACTGTGAATGTAGCAGCCTACTTTCATCAGGCTATAAATTTACTTAATAGGTTATTATTATTATTGATTTGATGGTCTCAAATTTATGCTGTTGAGGAACTGACCCAATATCTTTTAAATTCCATTTAACTGAGATCAATGCCAAATGGATCAGGCCCCAGAGGTACAGAGAACAGTGGGAAAAGTAAGGTGGTATTATGCTTTATTGGTTTTCTCCCTAACATAATTGTACAATTATAAAGGAAACCCCATGCCTTACAACCCTTTCCTCCCTCTCTTCTTTTTTTTTAGATCATTTACTCACCTGCCTGTAAAAGTAATCCCATCACATGCATTTGAAGGACTTCAAGATGCCTTCATCATGTAAGTTGTCAATATTTTCCATAGGCTTTTCCTTAATTTCTTTAAAAAATCATCATTTTATAATAATGTAAAAATGCTAAACCACTCTATTGATGAAATAAAACCACAGGGGAAGGATAAACATAGCATTCCTTTTCATTTAAACAGTATACAAAAGATCCTTTGAAAATGTGTGATTTTTAACAGCTGTTTAGAGATCAAATAATGAAATATTAATCATGTCAGAGAGAACTGGATACAGCTTAGTAATTGATGAGAGGAGCATTTGATTAGCAGAGGAGATAGATTTCTATCATCAAACATTACCTCTGCAATGACAGCCATGGCACATTATGCATTTATAGAAGACCCAAATAAGACATTTCTTCAGCATTTTGCAGTGAGAGATAAGCTTGGCAGGGCATCAGTAGGATTGAGCCCTTTCTTTGATCTTTCAGTTTGCAAGTGCTGTAATTTTGCTCACCGGGTCTGCACTGCTTCTTGACCCTCTGCATTGTGTCTATTTTCCATCAAGGATTCAGACCATAAGGCTTTTCTCACCCCTCTTGCCCTCATTTCTGCTGTTATTCCAGCTGAAATGGCATGCTTGAGTCTCCTTTTATTTTTTATTTTTTATTTTGTCTGCATTGAGTGGCCTCTAAAGGACAAAGTTGATGACACAGCAGTGCAGTGAAGAGCAGGGGAATGACCTCCCCCAGAACTTAAGCAGCAGCACAGAAGATGCTGCTTGTTCAAGGTGCACTTTTTGTACTTTTCTGCTGCACATATACAACAGCAATACAGTATTAAAGCAGAATCTAGTGGTGCTGTATTCTTGCATCCACTTGCCTCTGAATATTTAATGAGAACTTAATAATTTTCACACTGGAGACCAACTTAAATCTACAAAATTTCTCCTACCTGTATGACTTGAGGCTACACTTTCTCAAACTGTCCACATGTCACATTCTCCATAAAGAATGCTTTGTTCTTGGACATCATCCCTTCCATAACAGGAATTTAATTGATCTTTTTTGTGCTTTTAATGAATCTCTCCAAATTTACTGTGTGGGAATCAATATATTTCTCTGAAGTTGGTTTGTAGAACACTTCATCATTTTATTGCCATTTAGTGCAACTTAAAAATGCATATTTTTTAATTATAAATCTCTGAATAAGATATTTGGCAACACATCACTCTCTAGATAAATTATTCTCATGCCATAAGTCATTGCAACATATGTAAATAGAAAAACTTTGGCTGACAGGGAGGATCCCATAGAAGAACCATGTTTCAGACCCCAAAAAAGTTCTGTGAGCAGGCACTGATCCCTCCCAGCCTGTGAATCTCTGAGGATTAGGTGCCCAGCAGGCCACTTATTCTACATCCATCTTTCATTTATAAGTCATCGATGCAATACCAAACATTCTCACTGAATTATGATGATGAAAAAAATTTTTGGTAATTCTTTAAGACACATATACACAATAACTGTGTGATTTCTAGTGTGCCTCCCCCTTTGCCACTACAAATGAAATACGGAATTTATTCTGGTTTAAGGGATTTTGTATCACAAATAGAGTTGTCTTCTCATAATTGCAATTGCATTAAGCTAACACTCAGGACTGTGTCAATAGTGACTCTGATGGTGTTAAACACATTCCAGTTGTTTGGAAAATATTTTTTTCTTGAGAGTGTGTAATCTTAGGTTTGCTTTTTGTGCCCTTTTAGCCAATTCTGTTAAGAAATTTTGAAGATCTTTCTCTTATATATGCATCAGTGTATAGTATTTACTTTCAGGACTAAGTTTTGCATAGCCTCTTAGATCTTAACAAGCATTTAACAAGTATCTAATAAATTGGTTTAGTTTTTCTATGTCAGTATTGATTAATCTTGAGTACACATGTGGAACAGGAGCACCTGTACATCACAATCTGAGTGCCACCAAATACAGTCATGTTTGTCTGTGTCAGGATGAAAAGAGACACTGCCTTTCAGTTTTCATACATGTAACGAAAATGGCATTTAAATCCAAACATTGTTCATGAAGTGTGCTGAATCCATATCTGTGTATTCCTACATCTGTGGATGAGAGGACCATAGTTCTGGCTTGATAATAACATGTGAAGCACCATGAACGTTATCCACGTCCTCACTAAGCAGATAGTGAGAACGTGGATAATAAATTCACTAAGCAGAACCAGCAATGGGAGAGAGGAAAAAGCTCATCAGGCTTACATTAGTTCTGACCCTCAGTCTCTAGCTTACCTGCAATTTACTGAGGAAATGGAAATTGGCTCTTACAGTGGCACACATTCCTAAGGGTTGGCTTTCCCTTTTGCCAAGACGGAAAAAGGCTCGTCCTCTCTCAAATCCCACTGGCACAGCCTGCCAGGATGTCTAAGGTGAGGCACAGACAAGACTGATAGGAGGGGTTGAACAAGTGTGCATAAAAGAAGGAAATACAAAGTGGAAAGCCAGTTTCTGGGGTCTTTTCTGGTAATGTGTTGCTTTGTGTCTGCTGTTTTCATTGTAGTGAAATCTCGCAGAGCGACTCCCTGGAGAGAATAGAAGCAAGTGCCTTTGACAGCCTTCCCTCCTTGTCTGAAATGTGAGCACCAGTTAAAAAAAGGCATCCACGTTGTGGTTTCGGATCACTGAGGAGTAAACAGGCTGCAGAGAAGTATTCCTGGACCAAATCTGTCTCTGTTACTTTGATTGGCTTTGATTGAGATCTGTGATGAGAAACATTTCTCTCCCAAATGCTGTATAAAACAGTGAGCACTCTGTAAGGCCTGGCCTTGGAGATCTAGCTCATGCAGAGACATCCCTGCACAGAGTCCCACTGCTTTCAGTGAGCTCAGTGGCAGGAAGGGAGCTCTGGCTCTGTCAGGTTTTCTAAGTGGAGAAATAATTTGAGATGACAACAGATGAGAAAAATCTTTCTTTTTGAAGATGCCGCTTTCAAAGCCCTACATTATTTAAATACAGCTGCTTAGTATGCATAGCTCTTCTGCGGAGCACTAAAATATTACTCAAACAGAACATGCAGTGATTTTAAACTTGACCTTCACAGCACAGGCATCTGAGAGAGAGAGTTAAAAGCAATGACTAGGAGAATGCTCTGAAATATTTAGTGAAATTGGAAACTCTAAATCTGATTCAATATCTCATTACTGCGTTTTTCGCACAGCATGACCAGTGAGTGGCTGAAAATTGTGCAACTGAGGACAAATTCATCTCTTTTTCCTTTCATATGTGAACATCACTGAAGCCAGTCACTCACATAAGCAAGGAATACACATTAGTCAATCTCTGACTGAGTCCAGCTTCCATTAGAATCAGTGGTGTGTTTAGGAAGGAATGAAAGATTTGGCCCCATGCATTCACCTACAGTTTATGGATAGCTTGTCTTATGCCTGTCTTCCAAAACCCAAAAGCTAAGCAAGGCCATTAAAGAGCTATAGGAAGCTGGCAAAAAAACCTCCTTATATCTTGAGAGCTGTGCAGGACTCACATTGCAAGGGTTTGATGTCCCAAGCTGCACTGAAGTCCACGTTCAATGGATGATCAAGGTAGTGAGTTCAATGGCATCCTTGAATTTCAACTTTTCTTACCATTTCACATGCTAAACCTTTGTATTTTGTAAGTCATGGGCTGGGAGGGAGCTGGGCTTCAGTTATGGGGCTTTAGGACAAACAGAGCTTTTCCAGATAGTTCAGCTGCAGGGAGTGCTGCTTGATGAAGAGATCTGCCTGGTTTTTGAGTGACCACTAGCAAACAGGACTTCTCACATATTCCTCTCCCAGTTTCTGCTGATCCACTTCGAACAACCACTGCTCTAAGGAAGTCCATGGAGCTCCTAAGAGCTTAAACTATCTGAGGAACTGCCTTTCCTGGCTAGCAAGAGCATCAGTAAAGTAATGGAAATGAGGGATGATTGACGGGATCTGATTGTGGAGCAAGGACCAGGCACACACACAGCCTCAGTTCCAGGCTTGGCACCATGTCCAAGCCCAAAATGCTAATTCCCACAGTGACCAGGACATCCAACCCTAACCAGCTCAGAGAACCATGAGAATTCAGGCAGTGATATCTTTTGTTGGCTGCCTAAAAAATTGCAGGCTATTTTTATTACCAACAGCACCTCAAAATGCACCCAGCAGCACATTTGCAGGCTGTTTTCTGAGAATGTAAATTGCAAGCAAAACTCAGGGCCCTCCCAAATCTATACTGATTGTAATACTGAAATATTTTTCCCTCACTGCAGATTAATCCTGAACACGAAAAATCTGTTGCATATTGAGGACGGAGCGTTCAGAAATCTTCCAAGGCTAAAATACTTGTAAGAAAGAGCTCTATTCCTTTTCTGTTTGCTCTATTTATTCTTTTCTTCAAAGGAGTAGACAAATCAAATTAAGGAGTGTAAGGAAAAAGGTCCTTCATGCATTACAGTATCCTAGAAGTACGTACATTGTTTACTACAGCTTTAACCTGGAGTTAGCCAATAGTGAGGTCTTTCAGTGTACAAGGGCAGGGCAGTGATGGACAAAGCAGAAGTCTGCAAAGTAGCTCTGATAAGTGCTTATTTCTAGAATAAAGCTTGCAGACTAACAGAGTACTAAACAAAAGATGTAACTAAAATCTCTCCCTCATGTTTAATGTAGTGAGAACATATGCTGCTCCTCTAGGACACTGCTTGAGAATTCTGAAAACTTGATTTTTACAGGACTTACAAATACCTTTGGAGCCTACTTAAAAAATTAGATTTGTCAGTCCCTTTTTAATGCACTGTTAAACTTACACCTACCAAGTTGGCTTCTCATTGCATCCACTCTGGTAATATTTTCTTCTATAAATAGGAATTATGCTTTTCTCTAGGAGCATTTGTAACACTGGAATAAGACAATTTCCAGACCTGACACAGATCTTCTCAATGGAAGCTCATTTTATTTTGTAAGTAGAGACCCATGCTAACCCAGCTGTGTTTTCCATCTTGTTCCTGAGACACTGACAAAAACACCTTTTTTCTTTCCTTCCAAAGGGAGCTCTGTGATAACTTGCGTATGACAATTATACCACAAAATGCTTTCCAAGGGATGAACAATGAATCACTGACACTGTGAGTAAAATAATCCTAGCTCCAGCTCCTTCTGTGAGGATAACACTTCTGCTTGAGGAAAGTGGGTTGACTTCATGAAAATCTTGACACTAAGCCCCATAAAAAATAAATATGTATTGTGTGTTGAATTTTAAATGCCTAAGAAACTTAGGGATGTTCTTCAAGATGAAGAACAGAGTTTCATTTAGGAAAGAAAATCGGATAAGGGATCTAAATCTTCATCGTCCATGCGATGCCGTTTTTAAAAATACCATCAGCAGGACATAAACTACAAAATCTGCACTGGAGGCCAAAGTCTCTGTCCTTACCTCAAGGATGTGGTCTCTTGAAACGGTGCTTTCAGGGACCAAGCAGTCTGAGGGAGATGAGCTTCAGCTGCACAGGGTCCCTCTGAAGAGGAGGGATGGAGACACAGAATAAATTGGTAGAAACTACAGATGCTGCTTCTCACCCTGATTAATTTTGTCTCAGCTTACTTTCCTATAAGATCCCCGTAAGTGTCCACACCCAAGACTTTCCTTTTAGCCAGCAGTGGGTTCATTGTCTCAGCCCCCTGTGAGGTGGGTGGGTTTGATGCTATGAGATGCCCCACCTGAGGAATGCAGAAAGCAGCAGAAAGCCAAGGTGTAATGTCCTCTGCCAACACAGCAAGAACTCAGTATGAATTTCACCACTCACTTAGCTTCAGGAAAACTTCCACAAAGTAGTGCTGGAAGAGGAGAAATCACAAGCTGAGCCTCTTGGCCAAAATTTGGGTTTCCCAAGGAAGGACCCTCAGAGCCACAGAGAGCAGTAGGCACCTACTTGGCGTGGTAGCCACAAGCCCAGCCCTTGGGGTCCAGCTCCAGTTCACATCCAGTGGGAGCCCTGCCCAAAACTCCATGGGTATTTGCACCTGCAAAAGAGCTGTGCACATAGCAAGAACTGCAGCTGATGGGCTCTTCATCAGGCTGATGTGCCAGCATGACAGTAATTTTAACCCAGATTTTATATATTGACCAATACCTTCTGGAAATGAGAGAGGAACTGGGCATAAATGTGACTGAATGCTACTCCTACACGATGCTAAAGAGGAGCAATTGCTTGGATTAGTGCATCATTTCATCTTATGAGCCTCTTTCCTCCCAGCAAGTTCTCAAAATAACTTCAGAAAAATTATTATTCTGCTAATGGTGCAAGAAAATGAACATAAAAGAGATGGAGAAAGGTGCTTAAAGTCTTTACTGTAACCCTAAAGTGTATTAAATGGGAGGGAAAGTCAGGAAACAGACAACAGTTATTTTTCTCCCATCCTTTTGTGATTGGGAGCTCACAACAAGAAGAAAAGAATTATCTTATCAGCAGCTTCCTAATTGTAGAGCTACATGTTAACCCCACCCCAATGTTGTTAGCTGTAATTAGGTGGAGTAATTCCTCCTGCTACACCATGGTCTGGTGAAACACAAGTAATCTGTGGAGGTGTAAAGCCACCCTGCAGTCACACTTTGCACTGCAAATAGCTAATTTAGCCTTTCCAGCAGTTAATGTTTCTTGTGGATTGGAAAATGGATCCTACACATTGTCATGGTCTTTAAGGCTATCACTTAATTTCAGTGTTGTGCTGAGGTAGATACCATCTATCAAGTGAAGTCAGGTGCTCTCCACTCTTGAGCACTTGGGAGCAGGTTTCATAGGGCCAGTTTGTGCTATTCCAAAAGCAAGTGAAAAAGCAACAAAAATGTTGTTTAATTCACAAACAGTTCCACGTTTTCTAATAGGGCTTAATATTAAAGAACAACTAATAAATACAAGTGACTATATTGAATTTCTATTGGATACATGAACTTAATATCCCAAATAGATATTAATAGACCCATAGGTTACATTTCCTACTGAAGGAAAAGAGCTGGGCCCCAGGTAGGCACAGGTGAGCCCCTCAGCAGGGGGAGGATCTGTACCTCAGCAGAAGTTCTCTTCAGCATCTAAACAGGAAGGAGCTTTAAGAATTTAAACTGCACCTTTCTTAATTTAAGAGCTATAGTTACCTTCATTCTTTCCATAAGAGCCTCTAATCATTAAAATGAATGCAGCATTGAGGTTTGAAACTTGTAGTACAAAACATAACCTCACCTTTTCCAAATCTTTTTCCCTTATGTTTATTTAATCTCCAGCAAGTTGTATAAAAATGGATTTGAAGATATCCACAGCCATGCCTTCAATGGGACAAAGCTGAATCAATTGTGAGTATGCTATCCCTCCTCAGTAATTGACACAGTAAATAAGAATTTAAATAGTCAGAGGCTCTTCCTTCAGTTTAACTGGCTGTATCCTCTGTTTCCCAATACCCATGAGAAAACTGCAACTTTCAGTGTCATTGTGACTCAGTCGTTAATCCTGCAGCTCTCACTGCTCTTCCTAAAACAACATCCCCTAAAATAGTACAGCTTTTGTGACAAAAGCACATAAATTCTTAAGAAAATTTCATAAATTAGTGTAGAACTTGAAACAGTAGCCCAGACTACGGATGGGCTGGAAACATCAATGTCTGGAAATATCAATAGTTTTTAATCCCTCTCGCACCCTGGGGGACTAGCGTGTTGGTTTGGGCAAAATATATATTTGCTACTGTAGTGAAAGAACCAGCCTGGTTGTTCCTGGTTTAAGTCAGAAGAATTTGGAATTTATCACATTTAATTGTAGATGATAATGATCTGATGACATCAGAGGAAGTAAAGGTCACATGGGAAATACAAGCACTCCCCAGGCAGGCAGTGCAACAACCAGTGCTGTGGTGGGAGAAAGAATTGAAACAGGTGTGAAGAAGGAAAAAAAAAAATTTAAAACACAGATGTAAAGAGAGTTCATTTTTGCTTCCACAGAATCCTGAAGGACAACAAGAACCTCAGGCGGATACACAACGATGCCCTGAGAGGGGCCACAGGGCCAGATGTCCTGTAAGTATCCACAGCTCCATGACCTGAATGTCCTGTGGGAACTGCTCTGTGCCACCACAGCTGTGTCACCACAGCAAACACAGGCTTCGAGTCTGGAAGGAAATTTGAGCTCTTACCCTCTGTGTACAAAGTGGAAACATGTCAAGGAGATGCCATGAAATTAGAGAGTGAAAGGAGTTTGCACAGCACATATCAGTTCTAGTGTTGGCATTGATCTGCACCTCTTAGACATTTTGGTTTTTGCTTTATTTGTGTCAGATCCTCCTGATCCTGTATCTTATATTCTGACATTGTAAACTAACTTGTCCTTTGGTAGGATGGACATGTTTTGGCAATATATAGGTTTAGAACTTGTTTATAAAAGTGAATCACTTGATTGCACGCTGTAAGCTCATGCTGAATAAAACTCATTATTATCATCTTCATGATTTATTAATCAAGGACTTACTGGAGGGCTGTCCTGGCAATAAAACACAGTGTGCTTCTGTAAACAGCACTTTGTGCTGCACATGCCTTTTTTGTGCCTTTTATTGGTGCTTTATGGAACATGGCATTACTGACATCACTTTCAGAATTGTGGGCCTTTTTTTTTTCCTTTGTTTAATGTCCTGACTCTGAAAATCCTTAGTCACTGATGGACTTTCTTCACACAAACAGCCCCTCTAAAGTTACTGTAAGCCAAACTGCTTAAGTTTTTCTTGGCAAGAATGACAGATTCTTTTGGGGTTTTAATTAACAGCCATTTAATTAAAGCACCTAGAACAGCCCTTCAGAGCCAAGCAGAGAGCAAGGAGGGTGTCCTACCTGTTAGCTGGCTGGAGAGTCACTATTGCCCACTTTCTTCTCTCCCTGTCTCTTAAAGATGCTTCCCTCACTCCATGCATGAATTTCAAATGGAAAGGTCGGGACACAGCCCCTGGAGTGGTGGGTTTCAGTTTCCCTAGGACCAAGGGAGCTCCTTGCCTGGCTGGAACTGCTGAGCCACAGAGCCACTCTTATCCCGTTGCTCTGTAGTTTCACAGACCATGTCTCTGAGCTGGGCATCAGGTGCTGAAGCAGCTTTGTAGATCTGAACCTTTATGAAAAAAACATTTGCTGTTACCTACTGTCATGCTTTGGTGGTATTTTTATAGGGATGAAAAGAAAAGTGAATGCTCTCTTTGTTTCTCAGGGATATTTCTTCAACAGCCCTGGAGTCCCTGCCTAGTTACGGGCTTGAGGCCATTCAGGTCTTAAATGCAACCTCATCTTACTCATTAAAGAGGCTGCCACCACTGGATAAATTCAGCAGTCTTCTGGAAGCTGTCCTAACATATCCCAGCCACTGCTGTGCTTTTCGAAATCTAAGGACAGAAAGGTAAGTCCAAATAGCACGTTATGGTACTACAGTGCTTCAGAAGTTCCAAAATGGCAAGTCTGCTTTATTCAGCTCACTTGGTTTGATTATCTTCATTCCAGTTACAGGGAAGCTGTGGTGCATTGCAAGGCCTTGCAGGAAACAGCAAATCTCTGCTAAGACCAGGAAAATTATGTCCATTTATTTTAGAGAAGAAATGGATCCCATACTGTGCCCCGCATCTGCTACCAGAAACATTAATCTAAGTCTGTTTAAAGTTTACATTTTTCTTGGTATCTCAATTAAAAGCCTACTGGCATACAGAAAACAAACCTTTATCAATAGCACATTGCCCTAATTAAAAATAAAATGAAACCTTTAGCCTTTAGCTTAATTAATACAGGTGATATGATGACATAGTAGAAAGGGCAAGCTTTCAATTACCTACCAAAATTTAATGCCTGCCACAAGCCTACAGAGAGAGGTTACATGATTTAGTTCCAACCATTTCAAGTAATCGACAGTATTGTTCTCCCCACAACTGGAAACCGTGGCACAGGGAGAGCTTTGCATCCACAAACTTGGGTCAGTTAAACAAAGACAAGTGGAGCTCATTTTTCAGCATTTATGTTTCAAAGAAAACAACCCCCAGTTGGCTTCAGGCAGCCAAAAGCAACCCCAAATGGGTTTGGTTTGAGCCATGGAGGTGCCTCGTTTCTCACCCATCTCAAACAAAGGCCACAGAAATTACACACTGAGCAGGCAGTTGTGGGAGGCCTGATCATTGTCACCCCCATGCCTTCACTTTAAGGCAGGCATACATTCCAATTCTTTAGGGTAACATTAGGGGTTAATCTGTGCTTTCTCTGCCTACCTCATTTTACTAAGGAGTTCTTGATTCTGCAAGAACAGAACAAAGATTCTACTGTTAAGAATTTCTATTGCTAATGAACTGATTCTGTCGCAGATCACATCTCTGAGTGTATTAAATGCAGGAGCAACTCTGGCAGAGAAAAAAAAGTATTTATTCTGATACAGATAACTACATTTCTGATACTCTATTGTTTTGTGGGTGCTTGACTTTGAAGCATGGGCATGGTCTATAAAAACAGACGTGCCTTAGTAAGTCACTATCTTATATTAAGTGACTGTTTTCTTAGTAAATTGCTAGGGAGGAAATCCCATGCAAATCAGGAAATTATTGCTCTCCTATCAGGGGCATCAGCAATGAGGCGAGACCAAAGCCATTTCCATCCATACTGATAGAGTACCTGGCTGCTAGTTTCAAAGGCTCAAACCCAGAGATTTTGCCAAATGTATCATCTTTCAACTTGTACCATTCAAACTGCTTTACTTCAAGCATGCAAACTCTGCCTCTAGATTCCAGACAGCTTTTAAAATAGGGTCCTCTGGGGAAGATTCACCCCATGCACGGGCTTGGGGCTGAGCTGCTGGAAAACAGTTCTGCAGAGGACCCGGGGACCTGTCCCTGAGCCAGCAGTGTGTCCTTGTGGCCAAGAAGGCCAGTGGTGTCCTGGGCTGCATTAGGAGCTGCATTGCCAGCAAGTCAGGGAGGTGATCCTGCCCCTCTGCTCAGCCCTGGGGAGGCCAGTCTGGAGTGCTGTGCCTAGTTCTGGGATCCTCAGGATGAGAGACATGGAGCTCCTGGAGCAGGTCCAGTGGAAGGCTACTAAGGTGGTCAAGGGTTTGGAGAACCTCTTTTATGGGGAAAGGCTGAGGGAGCTGGGGCTGTTCAGCCCCGAGGAGAGAGGACAGAGAGGGAACCTCATCAATGTCTGTCAGTGTCTGAAGGGAGCGTGTCAAGGGGATGGACCAGGCTCTGCTCAATGGTGCTGGGCAGTAGGACAAGAGGCAACAGGCAGGAACTGATGCACAGGAAGTTCCATCTGAATATGAAGAAGAACTTCCCTCTGTGCAGGTAACCAAGCACTGGAACAGGTTGCATGGAGAGGGTGTGGAGCCTCCCTCTCTGGGGATATTCCAGAACTGTCTGGAATGTGCTCTAGGATGACACAGGGAGGTTGGACCAGATGGACCACAGTCCCTTCCAACCTGACCCATTCTGGGGTTCTGTATCAGGCCAGTTTCCCAGCAGCTGTTAACGGGCACTTCTCCAAAAGCCAGCCTAACTGCTTCCCTTCATCCTGGTGGAGAATCTGGCCGACTTCAATACAATATTTCAAAACACACCATTTAATTCAAGTTTAAGTTATTTTACTATTTAAAAAAATACATCTTGCACAATAACCAAGTTGAAAGATCATCCTTACACACTTTACACATCCTGACACTGCTTATTTTCACAGCATTTGAAGTCTTCTCCTTCCCACTTCCAGATGTCTGCAGGAACATTTGTGCTGCCTTGAGGCCAGCGCTTGCTTACCTTACGTGTCTCTGAAGATCACTTGCAGAGAAGACAAGGCTTTGGCCAAAATCCAGCCTGAAACTTAACTTTCTTCTCATCCTTCTTGCAGACAGAATTTGTTGTTTTCCATTTTTGACAACTTCTCCAAGGAGTGTGAAAGCACCATGAGGAAACCGACTAACGAAATGCTGTAAGTACCTCTCTGCATAGAGATGATGGGAGTACAAATAGAGACCTCCTCCCCTTTCTCCTGTTCACATGTTTTTTCACTAAGCAGGTCTTTTCCTGCCAATTCAGTCACCCCTACAAGTTGCACAGTGGTAATTTTACTATCGTTAAACCAAGATTTGGATTTTCAAAAGGGGAATAAAAAACCCTCATGATTTCACAAGCTTTCTCATTCCAGTTTGTCTTCTTAATTCTGAAAGGATTTCAAAATTATGATTAAATATTTACAGAAGTCAGTGGCCTACATGGAGACTTTCCACTCCCTGAAATAAATGCTGTTACTGGTGTGATTCAAGGAAGAGCTGTTATTGTTAACCTTTTTTTTTCCCCTATAGAAAGGATAATTCAAACTCTGTATATCAATAGTTTTCCACGGTAGAATGGAGTCCCTGAGCTAGAAGTGTGATCACCTCGTGCCAGTGGTTTACTCTGTCTAAACATGTATTTTCATATCATCACAGTTTTGCTTGACAGTGTTCACTGTGACAATGAGAAAGGCTAACATCAGAACTGTTGTGCTGGCTGTGCTGGATGACACAGGCTCTAACCCAGCTTTTAAGGGAGAAGTTTAAAGATTTACAATTCTTCATCCCTCTGCAGCTACATGGGAGACCTTGGGACTTCTTAGCAGCCCTGACGTGGCGTCAAAGCATTCTAAAATCTAGAAGAAACAAGGTTATGGTCACAAAACTCCAATGGTTAAATACAGCTGAAATGTGATTGATTCATTGGGATAATTACTTCCTTGGACATTATCTTGTTTGCTGGTTGGTGAGGCCTCCAACACTTGCCATTCGTTTTATCTGTCTGCTTGTTTTGGATTAGCATCTGTTGCACTCCTGCTGTGCATTAAATAGTCTGCCCAGCCTATTGGCTCCTGAAGCTTTTTGCTTTGGCAAATCCCAATCCCAGCAATTCTCTGAGCAGGCATTATAACAACCAAGTGAAAGTAAGGTTATGGTTCCTGGACTTAATGGCTGCAGACCCACAGCAGAAACCATCTGAAAGTCCTGAATTCTTACTAGTAAAGAAAAAAAAATCCAGAAAAATCCAGCTTGAATATAGCAGCACATTGAGACAGCCTCTCAGAAAATCACAATTATTTTTGTAAGTAAATAGAATCAAATGTATTCCCTGCTCTTCCAGTTTGAGCCAGTCAAGTAAATGCAAGACATTAGGCAGTTTTCCATATACAGAGAGAAGTAAGGATAACGAGTTTGGGACATTATTTGCCCCACAGGAATAGCTGAAAAGCAGCTCAGTTTCATTTGCCAGTTAAGACGCTGCTCCAGAAATATCATTTAATGGACATGTTTCAGTAGATGTGGAAGCTTAAATGTGTATTTAAATTTAAAAGCTACCAGTTTTCTCAAGAGTTGTCCCCAACAGAGATATTTTCCAGGTCTCACACTGCAGACTGAGTGTTTGCCCACCAAACACTCACAGTCAGGATGATTGGGAAGTTGGGAAATGGGCACCTGTTATGGCAGGGAAGTGCCAGAAAAGAGAGTGTTTTCTTTTAACACATTTCTTCTTTGGCAGGCTTATCACCACACTCTTGATGACCTAGAAGTTTTAGAAGTCCATCTTAAAAACCTACAACATTTTTAATTAGGCAGTGGGTGCAGCCTAAATTTAATAAACTCCTAGCTATCAGTGTGATTTAGTTAACCATGCACTTCTACTCCTTGCCCTATAATACTGCGAACAGCAAATTCCTCAGCCCCTCCCAAGCCATACATAGTCTCAGGAATTTGTTTGCTAAGTGCCTTTCCTAAGGGGAGCAAAGGTGCACAGTTAAAATCCATAGGTTATTTTAGTATGGTTTCTACAACTACCTGCAAAACCTCTGTGCATCAAAACTATCAGCCCAAGTGTTAATGTAGCTTGGACTGCAGCCAACCAGCAGCATGAGAACCATGGCTCCTTCACAAAGCAGTAAAAGTGAACTACTTACAAGTAAGCAAGTTGTATAAGAGAGCGTTTCTGTGGATGGGACTGTGACCCCTGCTGCTCTCCAAGGCTGCTTCCCAAACACAAAGCATCCTTGCAAGGCTTCGTGATCTGTAAACACCCTGTAGAAACACACGGAGGAAGTCACTGTTTTAGAACAACTGTTATCTGTTGTCTTTTGAAAAAGAATGCGAGCGGCATGTAACAAATAATTCACTTCTGTTTGGGGGGGTGGTTTTTTCATGGTTACAGCGATGACTCCAACAACACATTGCTGTGGTCAGTGGAGAGGAAGACACACCCCTTTGCAACAGATTATGAAAGTTCTCCCTACAGCTATTCAACCATTTTTGATGACAGCGAAATGGCCGGCTTTGACTTTGAGTATGACTTCTGCCAGCCAAAAGTCCTCACGTGCACTCCAGAACCAGATGCCTTTAATCCCTGCGAAGACATCCTGGGATACAGCTTCCTCAGAGTGCTGATCTGGTTCATAAACATCCTCGCCATCGCCGGCAATTTCACCGTGCTCCTCGTTCTCCTGACCAGCCACTACAAGCTCACCGTCCCTCGCTTCCTCATGTGCAACCTCTCCTTCGCCGACTTCTGCATGGGGCTGTACCTGCTGCTCATCGCCTCCGTGGACGCCCAGACCAGCGGGCAGTACTACAACCACGCCATCGACTGGCAGACGGGCAGCGGCTGCAGCACGGCCGGCTTCTTCACGGTGTTTGCCAGCGAGCTGTCGGTGTACACGCTGACGGTGATCACCCTGGAGCGCTGGCACACCATCACCTACGCCATGCAGCTGGACCGCAAGCTGCGGCTGCGGCACGCCGTGCCCATCATGCTGGGGGGCTGGCTCTTCTCCATCGGGATAGCCCTGCTGCCTCTCTTCGGGGTCAGCAGCTACATGAAGGTTAGCATCTGTTTGCCCATGGATATCGAAACGGGCCTGTCCCAAGCCTACATCCTGTTGATCTTGGTGCTGAATGTTGTTGCCTTCGTTGTCATTTGTGCTTGCTACATCAAGATTTACATTGCTGTGCAGAACCCAGAGCTGGTAGCTGCCAATAAAGACACCAAGGTCGCCAAGAGAATGGCAATACTGATCTTCACGGATTTCACCTGCATGGCCCCCATCTCCTTTTTTGCCATATCCGCTGCCTTCAAAGTTCCTCTCATCACAGTGACCAACTCCAAGATCCTGCTGGTTTTATTTTACCCCGTCAACTCCTGCGCAAACCCCTTCCTCTACGCAATTTTCACCAAAGCATTTCGGAGGGATTTCTTCCTGCTCCTGAGCAAGCTTGGTTGCTGCAAGAGCCGAGCAGAGCTCTACAGGATGAACTATTTCTCTGCTTATAACTCCAACTGCAAGAATGGTGGCACAGCCACAGCCCCCACCAAAGCCTCCCAAGCATTCCTCCTCCTGTCAGCCTTAGAGAAGCCCCATCCTGCATCACGGGACAAGACATCTCACAAGGGAAATTTACCCAGAGTGCCAAGTTACCCTTCGCAAGGCCAGTTGTGATTATCTTAGTGACTAGGGACTGTTTTACAGTGTCTTGAATATTTCATAATAAATAAAAATGCCAGTCAATAATTCTTATGCAACATAACTGTTCTGACATCCAAAGTGGTCTTTTCCCTTCTCTCCCTTTGTGATGATAGGTGTGGAATGCAGCTATAAGGCAAAACTTTTCTGTATGGGGAACCAGAAGAGTCCAGGAGTAGTCAAGTTCTCTTGAAGCTATCAGTTACTGCAGTGATTGCAGCCTGCCTTCTTTTTCTCCAGATCTGCTTCCCTGAAGTGTTTAAAGCCTGTTTGCTACCTTTCATGGCTTCTTTTTTCATTCCTATCAGCTCTGCTGGCATTGTTAGTTTAAAGAAAGAAGCACTAAACTAGATGCCTCCATTTCATCAACAGAAACTTCCAATTACACAGCCACCTACACACAGTTAAAGAAGAGCATTCAAGCAATAGGCTGTAAAGATGTCACCAAAGAGGAAAGTTTATCTATTGAACCTTTGTCACTGGCAATTTTGCAGTTTACATTAGATATCAGTCTGAGCTGGTGGGTAGTTTACTTAAATTATTAACCCATGCACAGCCGTGTGTGATCTGGAAATCACAAGAGATGCAAAAATCACAAGAGACCCCCTCTGCTGCACACAGGACTCAATTTAGGCTATCACATGTTCACACACACAAATCAGGTAAAGGGTCCCTCTCGGCAGCAGGAGAGCTGCTTCCTGCACAGGCAAGGAAGTGCTGCCTTCTTTTCCCTCCTGGGAGAATTTCGGGAATGATTTCCTCCTTTCCACTCTCTGACATCACCAGGGCCTCTTCAGCACACACAATCCAACTCTATTCCCAGGTGATGAAGCAGAGTAGCGGAGTAGTTACCTTTTGGTGACAATGTTTTCCTATTAACCAATTATTTCACTATTCATTGCCTGATGCTAAGTGATCATGCTAAATGCCTGGTCCAGATTTGTGACTGCACTGATAATTTAAGTAAGTGCAGAGTCTGATACATAAGAGAACATTGCAATCACTTTAAACCTTTTATATTCTCCTTTTCAGCTAAGTCCTATGCTTTCAAGTCTGTGACAGCAACTGAGTTCCAAAGCACTCCTCTTGTTGCCAAAACACTGCACCACCAGCTAAATTTGCTTCACGTTAATGAAAGCAATTCTTTGTACCAGTGACTGGTCTATCATTAGTACATAATTGTGATAATTAGAAATAACATCTCTGACCCACTCTTACCTTCAGCATAACGCCATGCTTTCAATCAGTGCAAAAGCTCTTGATGTAAGCACAGCTGTGCTCACGAGCAGTTCCACAGGTGGGGAATGAAGCAGGATTGAGAACAGAGGAGACTCTTAAAACTCTGTGCTTTAGCAATCAATACAAATTTCATTTGATGCACCTCTTTACACACAGCAGCCCCTGAGCTTAGCTAACAATAATCAAATAGGACTGTGAAAGGATATCTAAATATAATACAGCCAAAGGTACTGGCATAAAAAAATAGCTACTGGGCCTAAAACTTCTCTGTCACCCATACCAAAACTGATTTTTGAGCTTCATTTTTTCTGACATCCCACGGAAGAGTCCTGCACATGATTTAGGACATGACAGCACAATATCTTAAGTGAGCAACTGATTTACTTGCATTATGTTTGAACAGGACAAGAGCTTGCCAGCACACCCTCCCTACCACATAACATGGTCAGGAAACCACAGGCAAGGGAAATGAGTTAGAATTAACAACAACTGATAGCACCTGCCCTACAGAGCCTCAGAGGTAACAGCCAAGCAGCAAGAGAGTCTCTGTGGACATTTTTCTTTTTGTACCTGCTGCAAGGGAAGTGAAATCCACTATTTACAAAATTGCTGTTTAAAAAAACCTGACAAAACATCAAACGTAATTTAAATACTTAAAATCTGTCTATGCATAAAAGTAAGTAAATAAGTAAAACTTTAATAAGAGATTTAGATTCATGACAGAGCTTCTCATACAAGTTACTCTTGTTATTCCATCTCATTATTTTTACTTTACCTTCTTTGTGGTGTAAAGTTTTAGACAGCCATTTACTGAAGCATCTTTGAAGGCCATTACTGGTATTACACACCTCATCCTGTCACATCTGCAGCAATATGTCTCCTAAACTGTAGTAGCAGCAATCAAAAACATTAATTTGTAAACTATTTAGATCAAAAGCACTGATTACTGTTCAAGTCACATGATAGAGCTTACATTTTAATAAGAAACAATTTTTCAGTATAAAAATTCCTGACATCAGGTGTATTTAGTTGCAAATGCCTTGTTCAAAGCTGTAATTCTTTACTAATGTTATCTTTAAAACTAGCTAAAAACTAAGTGCTCTTTAGCAACTACATTTTATAGTGACCAGGAAAAACAGGCCAAATTCAGAAGCACCACTGAGAGCCTTTGTGGTGCTAAGTGAATGGTGCATATCCAGTCCTGTCCCATGGATTCCTGTGCCACACTACCTCTGCTCCAGTCTTTTCTGACACTGGAAATGGTCCCAACAGTTCATAATGTGCACATTTACAGAGCATGAGCACCTCAGAGCCTGTGAGAGAGTGCTGAAACCTAAAAGCATCTATCATGTGGTAAGAGCTGCATTTTTTGTGCATTTATGGGTCTGAAGCGTAGCATCAGTGCAGCTACAAGTCATCTGAATGGGGAAAAAGAAATCATACACTGGAATATTTTAACTGCCTCTGAACACACAATTCTTCACATTCCAACAGCAGCATCTATAAAAGACAAAAGGAATGTCACACTTGGTTCAAGTGCTCTAGTTCAGGGTCCTGTCTTTGACACTGGAGAGTAGCAGATGCATCCAAAAAAAGCATGTAATAGACTCAATTTTTAAAGAAGTACTTCCTGCCTTATGACATTAGCACAAGGGTTTGCACCATTATGAACAAGGGCTGGGATTTTTCCCTTCATTTCTTCCATTTATTTATTCTCTCCCACTCTCAGATTTTTCTTTCCCTTCTCCCAGCCTCTGCACCCTCTCAGGGATTAGAGATAAGCAAAATGCCTCACAATGTCTCATTCCAGCAGCCATGGGAGCAGCAGCCAAGGGGGAGGTGTGCCTTAGTGCAGCACTGCCCTTCCAGCAGGATGATCCTGTTCTGAGGCAGCCTGGCTGCAGCTTTACCATGGAATTGCCCTACAAGGAACAGGAGCCAGCCAGGGAAAAGCCACAGCTCTGAAAGACAAGGGCCCAAAGCTGCTTTTTGGACTTTTATTTCTAGAAGAACTAACAAAAAGTTCATTTTGGGAGGAATGCAGTTCTCATGGCAGGGTGAGCTACTGGCACGTGCAAGGCTTGTACCCATTTCTCTAAGCAGAGTTTATATTGAGGGAACAAAAACAACTCTGTGCTAGAAATGTATTTGAGATGACACTTTTATTATTATGCACAATTTGTATCATTCACAGCTTACTGGTCTGTAGTCCTAGAACAAAGTGGAGATGTACAGTAGCAAACTTAAATGACTTTGCATTGACAGTGAAAATAAATCACATTTTAACGTTACATCACACTACTCACTGCATCTCAGTAGACATAGCTAGTACAGAGTAAACAATAATAATTCTCATATATTGAGAGCTCCAGGATCTTTCCCAGACATTTCCCTTATTGTATCTAGAGTGCATGTCCTTAAACTGAAGTCCAAAAAACACAAAACTAAAAAAAAAAAAATCAAGAAAAGTGAGCAGCTGAAACAGCCACAGGTTCAGACTTGCATAGATATTACTTTTTTTTTTTCAACTCAAAAGTCTTTGAAAAGAATAACACAACAGTGTAATTTTATATTTCAACTCACAACTCAGCTTTTAAGAGCTGGGGAAAAAAACAACAGAACTAAAACTTATTTGATTATAACCAATAAGTAGTTCTTTACTAATTACTAAGTATTTCTTTACCTTCTGGAATTACGAACACATATAACACTTCAAACTTTAAAGCTATTCATTCCAATGATGCTTCTTCATTGGAAAAAATGAAATAATCAGAAAAGAACAGCAAAGACACCTGAGTAGCTAACAGTACAGTGGTTTAGTTTGCAAACTAAACAGATTAACACCACAAATTAACAACAGATTTTGCATCTTTTTTCATCAGAGATTTGTTGTTTTGGAGTTTGAATTTTTTTCAGTTTTGGTTGTTTGTTGTTTTTTGGGGTTTTTTTATGGCACAACAATAGAAAGTCCAATTGTTTCACAAAAGGCTTATAAGGAAATCATGCCACAGCCTTCAAGGACATACTGGAGTGAAGTTTCACCACTCTGCATCTCCAGTGGCTTTTGCAAAAACATGATCTTTACCCTCAATGGACATCACTCCATCTTTTAAGTAGAACTTCCATTTGTTCTTCGTTCGATGTATCTGATGAAAAATAATAATCAAAATTAATGAAATCACAAATATAAATTAGACCAGTCATTAAAAAAACAACAAGATTTAAGCATACCTGTTATATGTTAATATAATAAAAAACACCTGTTTTTTATTTTAAAATTGTTATGACTCAAAATATTCAATGGAATACTCAATGGAAGCATTCTACTTCAGTTGTGTATAAACAACTCCCAGCCCTCCAAGAGAGAAACCTCCTGAATCTTATCCCATCTTGTCCCACCCTCCTATCCCACAACTTCCCCCTAAAAAGTGTTCCCTATGACAGCTCAACACCAGCAGGACAAGAGCACAGTAACAGGGCTATCCCAAAACACAGCACACCTTGCAAACCAGTGTAGCTTAACTAAAATGCAATGCTTTCCTTTCCACGTGGCAAAGCAATGTTGCAGGCACAGAGGTGTTAGGAACGGGCTAAAAGCATCAAAATTTGGCTTAAAAGCAAATGCTACTATTTAAATTTTAAAAAATGTAAGAAAGAATTTGCATATTCTGTTTCTTTTTAAATACCTGTAAAGAGATCCATACTCCAGAAAATTTTGTTTAATATTAAAAAAAGGAATTTTAAATATCCCTAGAAAATTCCTTGAGCTGCCAGCATCAGTTTTCAGTTCCAGAAGGAAAAGAAACAGGACAGCAATTTTGCCAAAATCATTGCCTTAAAGGCAACAAGGTAATTTAAAACATAACTGGTTTGATCTACTTTCTACTGGGCCTATGTGTTTTATTAAATCTGTATTGCAAAGGGGAAAGCTACCAACATCTTTCCCCAGCTTCTGTAACTTTCAATTTCTAATAACATCTGATATTAAATTTCCTGTAAGGCATGCCCAGTGCTGACCCTCCTAGTAGTTTCTTTTAGATTTTCAGGCAATTTTTCAGACAAAACTTGCTCTAGATGACAGCATGCACTACCTATAGCAACTAATGTCTGAGCTCTGAGGCTGCAAAACTTGGTGCACCTTTCAATACAATACAGACACCAATAGCTTTATTTCAGAGGTATTTTCTACACATATCCCTATAACTTTCCAAAATAACTGGTCTCAGGAACAGTCAATCTGGCAGAGTTTCATAAAGACAATTTTCTTAGCACTTCTCTGTTTCCTAAACCACAGATAACCATTAAGACAGGCCTAGTTAGACACACAAAAAGTTATGTCAAAGGCACACTTTTGAAAGAATATTAAAAAAAAGTCAAGGCACACTCTTAAACTACCATATTTGCTTTAAAATAGATTCCATATTTACTTTAAAATATGCCCTTTTTTTCTTTTTTAAATTACTGACATGTAAGCATCCAAAACCATACAATAGTTAAAATGATTTAATTTGATCTTCAGCAGTTCAAAGTAGGGTTGAATTTTAAACATTAAAATGAAGGTGGACAATAAGACACTTAATGACTACTTTGTTTGTGAGACACAACAAAATTCTGGTAGAAAAATCTCAGTGAGCACTACAAAGACAAAAAAAAAGTACATACACCTCTCTTTCTGTTATCCTTTCTAAAAGCCTTAATTCACAGCTGAATATGCCTACATACATCCACAGAGATGTTGATCTTACTTAAAAGCTAAGGAAATAAACAAGTTTTGCACCTTTACAAATCATAATTTTGCCAGACTTGTTGTTCTCTTTTCCTTTTATAGGCCATTATGATTATCCTCTTTTCAGAAAACAGTAGGAAAGTCTTCAGACTATTGTCAGCTAAACACATCATTTAAACACTCCATTACAGCATTAGAGTTTCTTCAAAAGGCACTGACAGGAGAGCAGAGATGGATTTGCTGCAGGTATTACTTAGGATGATTAAAGAACAAAGATAAAAGTGTATAACTGTACCTTTTCATACTGACAAACTATCACATTGTCGGTGTCAAACAAGTCTGCAATGTCCTGCTCACTGACATCATCACCAGAGTTTAAGGGGTCCTAGAGATTAAAATTCTGTTTTATGCACTCTCTCAGAATAGCAACGAATATACTTGGAATTAAATATTCCCAGAACAATAAAGTTAGCACTGCAAAAAGCAAGACCTGGAGGCTGGGAAGTCCACATTGCACCAACCTCATTTACAAGGACCTTTTACATGTTTGCACTCTCAAAACCCAAAACACCCTAAACAAAAACAAAGGTCAAAAAAGCAAAACTCCTAATTGATAAAGCAGATCCCAGTAACTGAAACACTGATCAAGTTGTATTTATTTGAAATCCAAATGCTACAAGTTGATGCTCTTGTAAACAAATCCATAGGATACAAAATTGCATATCTTTAAGAAAAAGGAAAACCTAGGAAACACAGGGCATTACACAGAGAACAATATTCTTGTATCACATTGTTCTCTAATTCCCTGTGGTCCTTCAGAATGAAAGCAAGCCTAGATTTGTATCCTGATCTTATTTAAATTAACCTTATTTAAATCTAATTCTTTAAATAATATCTTACTTAAGTCAAAAGCAGAACTCCATTCCACTGAGGCCAGGGTTTTACACCAAAGCTTTAATTCTGATAGCTAAGTATTTTAATTCATCCAATAAACAAATGACTTTCCAACAGTTCTTTCATTTGTCCATATTCCTCATAATAAGCTTTCAAGTGATTTCTCTTGAGTACCTCCAGTCTCCAGAGGTTTGTAACTTCCCTGTGGATGCCCTGCATCAAACTAACCAGGAACTGTTCTAGGTCCAACAATTCAACAGCTGAGAGATCTAATATTGTTATGTGCTTCTAAAGGCTTAAAAGTAAATTACCTCCTCAACTATGTCTATCTGGAGGTCTTCATTTTCTCCATCACTGCCACTGGACTCTAGGTTTGAAGAACTGTCACATTCTTCATCATAGTCTTCCTCATCATCCAGAACTCTTAGATCCTCTGAATCAATAAAGCCAATGAATTCATTCTCTTCTTTATCTTTTGTGTGTGGTATTTGTTCCTTGGAAGAAACATCCCCAGTGCCATCGAGCTGACTTATGCCTTCAATGTCACTGCAGAGACCTTTCTCCAGTGGTAAACCAGATTCCATCTGCTCCGCGGGTTCCATGGGACAGGAATGAAAGAGACAGGGACAGCTTGTGAATCAACACCACCCATGTTCAGCACAAAGCCTGAGATTTTTGTTTAATATATCAACAAGCCTGGGGCACTAATATGAGAGTTTCAGGTCCTACTGCTTGTAAAACCTGAGTACATTTATAAACATTGTGTGGCATCTAACTTAAATGGAACCCAAGTCAAATATTCCTCAGCAATACAGAAAAAAAATTTCTTACTCTTTTCTCTAAACACCCTTGTACTCAAACAACTCTAAAACAAAGACAATCAAGTGACTTAGAATTTCTATTGTAAAAAATAACCCTCCCATAAAAACAAAAAAGGAAGCTACTCCTCTGCCCCCAAAAATAGCAATTTTCATTTTTGAAATAAAAGTCAAGAGGAACTGATCCCTCTCCCTCAACTAATTCAAAATGCTTTGTTTAAATAAGATATAAAAAGCTGGGAGAGACAGTAAATATTTCAGTACTTGAAGTTACTGTTCATAAAAGTGACAGAATTCCTAAACAGAGCATTCACAGGAGCAGAAAAGGGCTTTAAGGTTTCAGCCATCTCCAGTTTCTCATTAAATCTTTATTGTAGCACTTAATTCCCATCCACATACACTTTCTAGTTCAAGAAAGGAACACTTTGCTTTGACCTTCCATTCTCACTACACACAGTCAGAGTTCAGATGAGCAACATTACACTTTCTATTTACAGACATTTGGCATTACTGTCATTAAATTTGCATTTAATAAATTTGTCTCAATCACATATGAGCACTACAACTCAAAGTCACCAAGCCAGCCTGAACTTCAAACATCTGCAAATAATTTCTGGCACTAAAATTAGATGAGGTCAGGAAAGCAGCTTGTTAATTAAAATCACTCAAGTTTCCCACACAGCTCTAGCTGAGTTCTAGTTTATCCAGGACTTTCTCCCCAAGGAAATACATTTTCTTCAAGGAGATTTTCACTTATCAAATTTGACTTTTCATCCTGAATGCATTCTCAATACATCTTTAATGTTCTTCACACATTACAAGTTAAAATTAATCCCAGCTGATCCTGCAAAAGCACTTTGCCCACAACTGACCAGTACCCATATGCAGATCAGTGCCAGAATGATATGAAAGTTCTCAAGGAGTCTTTCATGTCTGCTCAGTCACAAAAAAATCCATGATTCTCTAAGTAATCAATAATTACATTTTTCAGTATTTTAAAACTGATATTCTCATCAATCACAGTATTTTAGCAGTAGTTTTGACAAATTCTTAATGTAAAAACAAGCAGTCAGCTACTGCTATTCTAAACAAGCTTAAGACTGGACCATAAAATCAAAATAACTTTTATTCTTCTCATTTAGAGGTGCTAGTTGTCACTTAGAAAGGTGTTCAAACAACTCCCTCTAACAGATGTATTTTCATTAGCTGAGAAACAAAAGGCCTTACCTTGTCAGAGGAAGCCATGCTTCCCTGATCCTTTAGAAATGCATTTTCATCCAAACTTTCCCCTGCAATAATCAGGTCAATGATATCATCAGACACCTGCTGCTGCAGCAGCTCCGGGTGCTCCATGTCCAGCTGCCCCTCCACATCCAGCAGGACACTGCTTGAGCCACTTGCCAAGGATTCATCAATAAAAAGTCCTTCAGAGCACTCTGGAGTAAACACAGCTGTGTGAAGGTTGTCATGCTGGAATTTTTCTGTAGATTCACTGCACTGATTCAACACTGTGTTAATTTCAAATTCCTGCAGACTCACAGAAGGCTGCTGGACCAAGGTAGCAGAGTTCTCCAGGTGCTGTTTTTCCACACAGCTTGGTTTAAACAGCACAGCCTGTTGGACAGCAGTCTCCTGGGGCTGCAGTGTTTCACCAGCTGCATGGGCAGCACATGCATTCAGCTGTGTGACACCGGCAAGGCTGGCCTGCAGAACTGAAGCTTGCCCAAGGGGATGAAACATCTGCTGCACAGGGTAGTGGAGAATGCTTCCATCTCCTGAGGCCTGTGTGACCACAACAGGCACATTCACCTTGTAAAGCTGCCCTGCAGAGAGAAGAGTTTAAAATTGCTTCAGTAGGTGAAACTACAGGCTCACCCAGGCCACTGACCTGTCACCACTGAAAACAAGAGCAAACACCAGGGCAAACTATGAGAAAAAGGACATCTGCAAAGCAAAACTTTCCTCAAGCACAATTCCAGCCCTTGAAAATCAGGCATTCAGAAGCTTTCTGATCATGGCTTCCAGACAGTCCATCATGTTTAACACCTATTTTTGGGTTTGGCCTACTCAGTACCCTGTGACAGTAAGTTCAATAATTTAACTACATACTGGATTTAAAATAAATAAATATATACCCTGGGTTTTAATTTTTTCCATGTCATTTCAGAAACTAAGGAATACAAGATGAAATAGTAAACTAGTCCATAAGTAGAGGGACAGTTCATCCCTTTCAGGACATTTAGGTATTCTCTCTAAAAAACCTGCCTATTTTAGTTTAAAAGAAACCAAACAACTCCTAATTTACATATCTTTTATTAAGAAAACCACCCCAAACATTGAATACTTAAATGAATACCAAATGCTTCACATTATTACTATCAGTGTTAGAATTGAGATGCCAGAGTCAAGTTCCAAATTTCATTTGATTTTTCTTCTGTGGGGACACACACATGCTCACACAGACAGAGTCACTGGTACCAATCTATAGGTCTCATGACATCAGGAATTATACCTGAAACAGATAACTAGAGACATCAGTTTTCATCAAAGAACAGCTGTTTGAGAGAAGAGTCAATGACTGAACTAAGCCTTCCACTGATCACACCTAAGCAATACAAGCAGTTTTTGCACAAGCAGTACAGGCAGTGTTATCACCAAAAGAATGGGATCAAAGAAGTTAATGGATAGTTGGATTTTATTTGAATAAGAAATCAATTCTGTTTCTGAAGCACCACAGTGCCTTTAGCTTTTTGAAAGCATAGAAGATTGTCCCAGAGAGACAGGGAGAAGGAGACACCTGTGTCTGGGCTGACAAAGGAAAACTTGTTAGGAGTTGTAAAACTGACACACCAATTAATCATTGCAGTCACTTCCCCCACACAGCCACTACAAAAACAAAGTACAAAGAGGAGGGTAACTGGCTCTACCCTACACTTTAACTTCTCATCTGTTTCATCTACTGTCCCTGGGACTGCCTTTCAACATCCCCAGGGCACTGCAAGGTTTGACCTCCCCTCGTTACCCTTACCTGGTGCTGGCTGCAGCATCACTCCAGCTGGCATCTGTAAAGGATAAGCAACACACGAAGGGAGAGCAAGAGCCACACCTACTCGTGGGGGCCCCTGCAACACAAGAGCTGGGTTTAGGCAGGAAAGGACATTGAGTGCCACACCTGGAACATCCATGGGAAACAGGAGTGAGGGCCTCTCTGTAGTCATCTTCACTGGAAAGCTGCACCATGCTTTTGGGATTTAGACAGATGAAGAGTATTCTGCACTGACAAAGCAATGGCTTGCCCCAAGTGTTTCCTGCTTTCCAGCTATCACGCTCCCTTTTTGTTAAGGCAACTTTTTCCATAATCCCCTCAATGTACCCACCATCCACAAAGGTGTTTTTCTACTCAAAGTCACTTTTACCTAAGTTTATGCATTACCCCACAGAGCACAGGCGTCTTGCCTAGGCCTATGAAGTCGCTTCATATTCTCTTTTCCTCCTGGGAAGCAAAGAGTTGGATATACACCTCCCTTTCAATCTAGCTGTTCTGAGGAAATCCAACTTTTAAATCAGGAAACACACATATTGCACAAACATCTTCCCAATATTATATTTCAACTTGACAAGCTACTTAGCTTGAGGCTCAGGAGCACTCAGTAAGTTCATCAAGCACTGGCAATCAGTGGCTGCTCCCCAAAGAAATTTTGCTATGCCCAGAGTTCCAAACTTATCAACTATAAAAACACTCATTTTCCTTCTGGATGATTTCTACACCTCACAGATAATGCTGCTCCCAGCTTCCCTAGTGGTAGTATTTCCCAGCCATGCACTATTTTAACAACAGTAATAAATTTTTTCTTTAAAAAGTATGTGTAGATGTGCCATTTCCACTACACTTTCATCCTATGGGCTAAACACAGGCAGCTGTGTCTTTCCAACATTTCTGGCTTCAGGTCTTGCAGAACCAGCTGGTACAGCCCATCCTTTTTCACTGCTCCAACAGAAGCAACAATGTTACAACTCTCCCTCCTGAAGCCTATTAATAACTGGCAAATAATTTTAAAAATTTAGGAGTCCAACATAATCAAAATTGAAGTGAAACATCACTACAGCTACATACCAGTCTTCCTGCTGTGAAATGCTGAAAACCTCTTCCAGCTTGGATGACATAAGAAGCTGTGAAAAAATTTAAAAAGCCACTTTACAAAAAACATTAATTTCTTGGACACAGTTATCATTCAATAATTTACAGCAAACATGGGTGAAACTAAAGCAATCTAACTTCAGTTCATCCTCATTAGTGAGCATGAGTATTGCCTTGTCAACTTGAGGAAAACATGCAAGTAGTTTTTTCACAGCAGAGCAAATCCAATGATGCTAAAAGTAGGAACAGTAGGATAAGATTTTCAACAGCACCCAGTACTGAATTCCATGGGAGAAAAAAGGGCAAAGGGAAAACTTTCCTGGGCTTTTAGAAGCAAGAAATTTAGGTAGCCTCAACCACTTTGAAAATCTCTGGACATGGGGCAATTCAAATCCCCTTTTTAGAAACAAATAGATTTACTCAGAGCATTTGGCCTTAGTATTTCCCTTTAAAAACTTAAGGGTAAGAAGGAAAGGCTCATTAAATATAAAACCTACAATAGCCTGCAAATAAAAAAGTATATTTCTTTTAGTCACACAGCACTAACAAAACACTTGCCTCCAAAAACAGTTTATTTAACTAGGAAGACTGTAAAAAAACCCCAAAAGAAACGCAAGGAAGAAAAAAGATAAAAAAAGTAAAGAACCCCACTGATAAAGAATGCCTGCCCAAGCTTGAAATACACTACAACATGGATTTTCATTAAATCATCTCATATGGGGTTTGTCCTTCACGGGCAAAGGTCCTAACAGCCTCTCACTTTGGGATAAGTCTCAGCTGAGTACTACACTCTACCACAACAATACCACAGTGCTCAGCTGGACTTTATTAAGAAGGAGAGGTCCTGATGTCAGAGACCGTGTCAAAGTCAAGTACTCCTCTGCAACAGGAATGCTGCTTTTAGAAAAACTAACTGAAAGAAAAACTAAAAAGCTTCTTCTCTTCTGTTTGAAGAAGGGATTACATTTTAACAAATTGAGAATGAGATTAAGCCCCAGCCTGACAGCAGAACTGCATGGCACAAACGAGCCATAAAACCTCAGCACATCAAGACACACATTAAAAGGGGAAGCAGGAGCTTAACCCTGCAGGTAAATTTGCAACTGATGGGCTGCACTATTGGACTGCAGACAACGAGGTTAAAACTCTGCATGTTTTGCCACTGAAAATGAGCAGCTGATCAAAAGCATGCAGGCAGAATCCTATTTGTATATTAAAGTTTAATTCATCATTTACTGGTCAAATTCTGCTCTCAAATGATTACTGTTCCACATCAAGCTAGATATATGCATAAGGTATATACACAAACCAAGATTATTTCAAGTCTTCCAAAAATATCCCTAAATCAGTGAGATATTCTTAAATTGCATGCACTGTGTCCAACAACATCTGACCTGCTGAAGTCTGCAAAATGCTGTGAGAACTGTGTGGCAGCTGCAGACTGAACCGTGGAGAGCAGTGGCTGTGTTTGAAGAAGCCTTCTGTTGCTCTAGACTGTGTCACCTTCGTTTCCCAAAGCTGCAGGAAGATTATTAAGGTTAACAAACATCAGCTTTAAAAACAAACTGCATCAAAAAAAAGATAATCAGGTATTCCCAGCTTTTCCAGGAGTAAACTGACTGATTCTATCCAACAAATAGGGTAGCAAAAACCAACCAATTTCCACTCCCAGCAGCCCCACACCACTCACAGGACACTTGTAAGTATCAGGGCAAGAGTTTGCATGTTTTGGAGGGCAAAGAAATTGACAGGTCCATCATCTCAAAAGAAAAACACAAACACAACTGCTACTAACACAAGGAAACCCGACAAACCTGCTTCAGGTCTTTCAGAACCTGCTCCTCTACACCCTCCTCTGCAAAGAGTTCCCGCACACCTTCAACCACATCTTCGATAATGGACTTGTACAGCTCAGGCTACGTTAGAAAAAATAAATATTTTCAAGTTAAAATGAGCATTGAGTCATTTGAAAAGATAGCACAAAGTCTAATCTCACTTCATAAACTGCTGTAACAAACTGAACAGCATGAACAGATCAGTTTCATAAACTGATGAATGACAAAGGTCTGCAAGTCCACTCATTCCCTTAAATCTAACACCCTAAAAAAGTACTGGATTTGAGCCTCAAATTATTGTTTAGGCTACCAATAATCTGATAAATGCTTAAGAAAATCCTAGAAACATTCAAAAACCACTGCTGTGCTGTATTTTCAAACAAGCTTGTCTAACCCCACTGTATCATACTAGAACCATTGCTCCTAATCTAAGGGCCGACCAATAATACAAGCTATTAAAAATGAACCCTGTCATTCCATCAGAAGCAGAATGTGAGGAACCCACAAAAAGTAATAGAGATTTTTTTTTTTTTCTTTGTGGAAACAGTCTAATGCTGCGTAGTAACCTAACTGGAAATTTGACTACTTTTATCAATACAGATCATTCATCTTACATTCCAGTAGGAATCCAACAGAACATTTTATTCCTTCTTCTACCCATGATGTCAGTGATTAAATCTTAATCCTCCAGTTAGACCTGGACAGCAGATGCACATGAGCTTCAAGATTCCTACACTCCAATGCAAGTGTAAGATAATGAGCCTTTAGCAATTTAAAGCTTATTAATCTTGACTCTCATTACCACCAGAATAGCCTACACAAGGTGAAAAATGAAGCTGAGATATTCAGGGAAACCTTACAAGATTCTGGATTAATAATATATTTTTTTAAATATCAAATTCATATTTTACTTATCCAAAGTTGTTGCAAAGTGCAGATGACAAACAATTTCTTTTCAAAGAAAAGAAGAGATTAAGAACTAACATGTTATACTTTCTGGGAAAGGCAACTAACACAACTACTTTAAAACAACCATGCTCATGTGTGTTATCAGGGGTTATCAACCTCCAAAGAGTCCCCCAGCATTTTTTCAGGATACTCAAAAGATGAAGAGGGAAAAAAAATTTCCTCTTGTACCTCTACATTAAAAGCTGCTAATCAGCCCATATGTCAAATGCTCTGCCTTCACTGCTAATCCAGAAGAGAATCTAAATGTAAATCTTTCAACGGGCCTAGTCCTCTCCCCAGGATTGCCAAGCTACAGTGAGTACAAATATTTATTGTGCTATATAAAAACTGCACACAGCAACTGTAAAACTCAAACAGCACATGCTTGCAAATTAGAGAAAAATGGTTACAGCACAGACGCTATTGTACTCCAGCTTAAACTCTTTACAACAGGCACTCCTTCGCCAGAACCAGGCCATCCATAGCGGGAACTGTCCAACTCCGGTTCTACTCGTGTGCAGTGGGGTGGCAGGAGGGGCTCACCCACATCCCACCCCAGCAAAGCCTCCAGGGCTCCCCTGGGATTCCCGTCCTTTGAGGGAGCCCCGGGAAGGGAGAGGCCGAACCCCGCCACGGCACAGAGGCCTCGGCCGAGCTGCACCCGCAGCCACCAGGGCCAACCCCTGCCACAACGCCTTTGCCCACAAATGGTCACTTTCAACAGAATTTTTTTTAAGAAATTAAATAATAATAATAAAAGCTTTCGATGTCGTCTCTGGGCTTGCCGCGCCAGCGAACGGGCGGCGGCTCCCGGCCAGGCCGGGAAGCGACCTCCTCATCTCTGTCCCCTGTGTGCTGCAAGGAGGAGCGGCCAAACCCCGCTAGCCTAGCCTAGCCTAGCTAAGCTAGCCTAGCCTAACCCAGCCGAGCCCAGCACTCACCACGGGGCTGCTGCGGGCCATGGCAGCGGCCCCGCGGGCCCAGCCCCGCCCGCCTTTAAGGCGCCGTTGCCCGGAGGAGCGGCGGCCCCGCCCGGGCCTGCCCCGCGGCCCTCAGCGCTCCCGTGCCCGCACACCCCGAAGCCCCGCCGGCTCTGGGGCACAGCATGCTAAAGGCAGAGCCTAAACCTCAGAGCGAGCCGCCCCCGGCCGGTCTGGGCTCCAAGCATCACCCTGCGAGCACAGGAGCGATGCAGGTGTTGCCGTGGGGCGGGAATGCGCCCAGGAAAGCTGGCTGCATCAGAGCGTTTTTGCTCTAATAAAGCCTGAAGTGGTGATTGCCTCCTAAACGGGGATAGCTGAAGCTAAGCGTTGCAGTTAAGCAGCAGCAATCTGGTAGAACTACTCAATTATTGCTTACATTTGCAGCAATCTGTTCATATGTTAATGCAGAGATCTACTAATTTAGCAGTTACTAATCTGGAAAAATGTTCATTAATCTCATATGTGCAGGAGAATATATACTTAGGTCTTTATGCACCTTCGGTCGGTGTTGCCCTGAGGCTTCAGAGAACCTAGAAATATAGTCACTTTTTCCTTTCAGTTTCCTTTGTTTTTCATTTTTTAGGTAGCTATGTTGTTACAGTGCTGCTTGCTTGTGAAAAGGAGACTCACACATTAAGCTTTCATTTTTAAGGCTTACACATCCTGAAAAATGAAAATATTTTAATGAAAATACTGTCAGACCCTTAATTAAATAGCCAGACTAACACCTACAAAATAGAAGAAGCAACACCCTTAATAAGCTGTGTTTTCACAAGTGAGACAAATGCAATTTGCTATTGAAGTAATTTTTCTCTGCAAGAAAATATGTTTAATGACACTGCTTAAGCCTGGAATTAAACAGCAGTTGCATATTCAGCTGTTCTGTATGCCCTCCATCATTGTGAGGAAAAGGCAAGCCATGTTGCTTTGCTTACAGAATAATTTAAATAATAAACCATATTTTTTCCTTAAAGCACAGTGCTCATTTGAAACTGCCTGAGCCAGTGCATACCAAAAAATGCACTTTTTTTTTTCTGACTTTTTTCCTGTTATGTTAGCAGCGATAGCAGGAAGGAGCTGCAGCCTTGAGGCTCTTGCTGGGCCATGAAGGTCGCAGATGGGGATCCTGCAGCTGGCTGCCACCTCCTCACCAGGCAGCCAGACCTGGCCCAGAGCCACCGTCCTGCCAGCACGCTGTACAGGGCTTCTAGAAAGGTGCAAGGGCAGAGAGAAGATTCATAAATGAGCTCACTGCTTTCCACCTCCCTCTGTTTATCTCAGGGTTTACAAAGTCCCTTAGAACCAGAGCAGTTTGTACACCTAACTTCTAAAAGGAGACCTGGGGAGTTTGGTACCAAAGGGCTGCTCAGCTGTCTCAGATGGTGGTCAGGTGGCTTTGCCTATGTCCACAGGAAAATTTGCAGACCAAAGCAAATTATCCCTACCTGCACTTGAGGTGGACAGCATGTGTCTGTATTTGCATTCCCACGAGGCACTGTGGGCATCCCCCATCTGTTCTAAATGGCTCCCTCTGGATTGTGAATAATTGGCCTGGCCTGTCACCAGGTCATGTCAGCTCCCTTCAAGCTGGGACAGCAGATAAACCTACTTAAAGTACACAGATATCACTGGGGATAAAGTAGGAATGGGAATACAACTTTCCAAGCTGCACAGGGTGGTTGCAGAGAGCACTTCCTGCTAACCAAGACACTTCTATTTTCATCTGTGGCCTAGCAACACACCTTGTATAATTTCTTTTACAAATTCCTAGGGAAGGTGTCTTTTCATCCAAGCGCTGTCAGATGAACAGCATGAGAAAGCCTGGTATGCACAGAAAAAATTCAGTCATTTCTGAACAAGGGGGAAAATATAACAATATCTGTGAGTAGCATTACTCATACTGACTGTCTAGCTTTGATGTGGTGAGCTTAACCTACTGTCCAAGTCCTGCCAACAGTGTTGTCATTTTCATGCTAATGGAAGTTTTTAACTTTTAATCCCACTTTTAAGAGAAGAAACTGAGGCACAGACCCACCAAAAATCTTGCCCAAGCTCACAAATGGCAGCCAGGAACAGCACTGGGGTTTCATCAGCCTTGATTCAGCTTCCAGTGCAGCTCTCCCCATTGTAGTTTCTTTAAGAGCTCACCAGAGTTTTAGAAAAGAAAATATTAGCATGCTGTTCAAACCCTCCTGATTTTCAGGGATTTTGTCTGCCTTTGGGATAGTGCTGCTTAAGGGCACCTCAAACATTCGTTTACTAGACAGGTTTTAATTTGTAATTATTTATATTCCTTTTGGTACATGATGTCTGGAGAAGATTTATTTTTGGATGATAAGCCTTTATTAATCATTAAAAAAAAAGTTACCATTTTGAAATGTCTTCCCTCTAAGAAACGGAGAGCCCTCAGCACGCTCAGATGCTTGGTCATGAATGCCCTCTCCTGTTTAAATCCAGCATTGCTGCTGGAGAGGAACACAGCCACACAACTGCAGGGCTGCACAATTCTTTCCCAAGGCATATTATACAAACACCATCTTGCCTTTTCTTTCCAAGTAAAGGCAATCATTCTTAGGAGGAACAGGTTGCAGAATCCAGGCAGTCCTCATGGAGATAACATGACATGAGCAGAGGTGTAATTTCATTTTAAAGATATCCTCTAATGTGTTCCCTTTGTTTTCAGCTGTTGACTCATAGATATATGGCACTCCAGTCTCATAATCAATTTTATTAACAGCATGATTTTGTTACAAGCTCCATCATTTCCCTCGCAGTTCTGAGACAGATAATACTGGGACCTGTGATTTCTTCCTTTTTCATTTATCATGTGTGACTCCTGTTTCTTCCAGAGCCTCTCCTTTTTTACCTGATTTAAGCCACTTTATCGGAACTATAGAACGAGCTCTCCCTTAATTCAATGTAATGACAAATTTTCAGGACATTGGGTGGTTTATGAAGGGCTCTGACCTGTACAAACTGCTATATAAAAATGGCAGTCTGATGGATTGAATATACTGAATAGTACTGTATATCTCAGCTCCTCAATAAGCCCAAAGACTTGTGTAGTATCAGTAAGCCTAATTAAGGATGAAGCAAGCCTTTCCTCTCCTAAATACTCACCCTGATACATATGCCTTATGTGGACAGAAAGCCTCAAAGGGAAACAGCAGCCCCTGGTCATTTCACTGTGCTTATTCTTGTGCCTTTCTGTCACACTCCTGCTGGTGTCAGGCTCAGTGTTCAGCCCCTGTTCCCTCACCTCCTTTGCTATCTGCTTGCTTGCCCTGGGTATGATGTACAGAAGTGTATTTTTTCCCAGAGAAACCCCAACCTCCTGACCTGTGTCCTAAGAAAAGTGACAGTTCATCTCCCTCCTCTTTTGTCCATTGTCTTTGCCTTCATGGCTCTTTGAGTCCTTTCCCTAACATCAGTGCATGAAATCTCACCCCTTTCTCACCTGTCTGTAATTGCCAGACATCTGCTCCTGGCTCCAGTGGGGAGACATTAGCTACCAGGGGATGCAGAACCACACAGAGGCAGGGTGCAATGGGAGAATAAATGCCAGAAACATCATTTTTCCTTATTTGAATTAGCTGCTGGAAGTTCATTGTTGAGCAGACGATTGCAGAAGTCCAGCAGTTTTAGTGTGAAGTTAAATAAAAGCAGAATAGCCTGTTTTGGTCAAGGCCAGTTTGCTGTGCCTAACTTTGCATTTGGTAATTTCAAGAGGAATAAAGCTGAGTGACTGCATCAGGCCTTTGCACCAGCAGTGGAATTTGCAGCACCAAGCAACCACTAAAATCACCCAGCAAGTGACTTTGAGAGACAGGCTGAAGCACATCTAAGCAGTCAGGCTGTCCTTCTTACTGCCTCATTAATACCAATTTAACTCTGCTAAGGAATAACTCAGTTGTATGGAGAGTAACCTTCATTGTCATACTGGCTGTGGGAAGCATTTATATGAGGACCCCAGTATTAGCTAAAGGTCATATTCCTGAGCTTCCTTTTCTGAGGAAACAAGGAGGGGCTCCTGTTGTCCTAATACACAACTGTACACACCTTTCCCTTTTTTTTTTCTTTTCGCCTCCAGCTCCATTTTTGAGTAGATCTACCCAAAGCAGATTTTCTGCACTCTCATTTTGACATCATAATCATATAATTAGCATCAAAGATATTCAGTAATGGATTTAGATGGAGGGGGCTAAAACAGCCTTT
Organism: Passer domesticus; assembly: GCF_036417665.1. Lineage (NCBI taxonomy): Eukaryota > Metazoa > Chordata > Aves > Passeriformes > Passeridae > Passer > Passer domesticus. The sequence goes on along the minus strand of NC_087476.1, from coordinate 111,578,807 downwards.
TCCCATTTCTGTTCAGGGAGCGGTTGGCTCCCTCCACTTCGGATGAAGTCCCATCTAAATCCCAGTGTCATTACTTCCATTTAGACAGTGACATTTGCTCCATGCTACAGATGACACATGAAGGTCCCTTCCCGGATGGCAGTCCAAGAAGGTTACAGTGGTAGCTCACCTCTGGATATCACCAGGTTAATGCCTAAATTCGTGCTTTAAATCCTCCCTTCTTCACTGCTGGGTTCTGTTTGATATTTTCATTGCATTCCTTACAGCACTGACCTTGTTATTTCCATGGCATGAGCAAGATTGTCCTGAGGACAGGTCACCACCACTGAGAGCTGTGCAGTGTCAGACAGGGATGCTCCAGGCCCTGCGAGTTCTGCCTGGTGCACAATGGCAGGATGCACTGTATGAAAGGTGGGCCCCTCTTGGAGTTCTGGATACTGAGAATTTTAGACTTTCTGTACAAACAGACTCTGACTCCCAGGAGAGCACTTGCCTTTGACCTGAGGCCATGGAACAAGCTTCCAAAATTGATTGATAGCACTGGGATTACAGGCATGTAGTTGGTTAGAAGTGTGTAATATCACAGGGTGGAAAACCTAGAGTTTGGGGTTTCAGAATATAGTAATAAATATGAAGCAATATGGAGGTTTTAGGGTGGAGGCAAGTTGTTCTTTTTTACCTTCTTCTTCCTTCTTCTTCACGGGTTTGGGAGGTATTTTGTAATTGGACAGAAAAGTCCGCAGTGCGGACTTTGGGGGATCAGTTATTGGGTTAAAAGTGAAAATAATTTAGGTGTCATTTCTTAATTGGATCATTTAGCCTTAAAAGACCTTGTAACAAGAGATAGCCATTTTGTGCCTTGCTAATGAAAGACTGCAGAAGTCACTGCTGTGAGACTGTAACATTGATAAGAAATAATAAACACCTGAGTCTGAACACGAACTATCGTCTCAAGTGCCTTCAATCCCGACCTCGACAGAGGTAGAAAAAAGAAACCAAAAACCAGCAGGCCCCCTGCCTGGACTGGCACTGCCCTGCTCGGGTGGGGAACCTTCCCTGTGCCCCCCATCAGTCTCACAGCCACCTGCTGTGGCTCTGCCATGCTCCCCTGCTCCTTCTCCAGCTGCTCCAGCTCCTCCTCCCCACCCCAGGAGATCATTCACTTCCTTTCCCCACCCAGCCACCCGCAGCCATTCCCAACTTTGTTCTCAGTACCTTCCCTTGAAGGCACTTCTCTGCGTGGGTTGCCCTGCACTTTCTGTTTCAGTCCCTTTCCTTGGTAAACTTTTCAACTTGACTTGGAGAGGCATCAGTTCTCCTTAGAGACAACTCAGTGCAAACAGCTCTGCTTGCTGCCCTCTCCTGCCAGCTCCCAGCTCACTCCCTGCTTCCTCTCTCTTACCCCCACTGCTGGTCACTCCTCACACGTCTCTTCTACTCCCAGCACATCCCTACTCTGACCTTTTCCCCTTGGACTTTTATTGCTGGGAATGGAAGTGAAAGTTATTCACAATTAAACCACAAAGGCCATCACAGTGCAAAGCAACACTAGATTGTACCCACTGACAACCAGAAATACCTAATCACACTGGGATTTGGGATGGCAAAGCAGAATGCTGAGCTAATGCTTTTCTTTATTTTTATTAGTGAGGCTTCAGCAGGGAGCATGAGCACCACTTACAACATGTTATGCTTGTTATTGTAACAAATTACTGGTTGTTTTTGCTAAGGAAAGAATAATCCTATAAAATAGCACATACAAGGCATTGCAAATACTAGGAACCTGTACCAAAATAAATATTTTCATGTTTTTACTTATATTCTAGCAATTTCCCATCTCATTCTTTCATGTCCCTGAATCATGTTGTTCGCTGATACTTTTAAACATTGCACAATGTTTAAGCTCTTTAAGAAAACCATACTTTTGCTAGATAGCTGCTTTCCATTTGCAGGTGCTCACTGAAGGATAGCACACCACTGAAGTGAAAATGGATGTTAACTCTATTTCCTGGTGGTTCCCAGAATAGCTGATTGCTTTGCTACAGACACCGCAGCATAGGACAAGTGGCACGGTTATTTTATTCTTTAAGCCCATTCTTTGAATGCTGCCTCATAAACCTCTTGCCTCATTCCCATATTTCCCCACAGAGGTCTCACTGTTTCCTTAGTAACAGAACAGACTTTGAAATTTGTGAAAGTCTTAAACAGTTGTCACTACATTATATTCAAATACATCAGAGAGACCAGAAGGAGCACTCAACAGGAAAAACCACGGCATTCTTTGGGTTAGTACTGCTAGGAAATAAGGCAGAAAAGGGTCTGCCATAAATCACTGTGAGAACCCTCCAGAGTGCTGCATCCAGCCCTGGGACCCCGACACAAGAGAGACACAGACCTGCCGGAGCAAGTTCAGAGTGTGGCCACGGAGATGCTCAGAGGGCTGGAGCAGCTCTCCTGTCAGGACAGACTGAGAGAGCTGGGGCTGTTCCCCCTGGAGAGGAAAAAGGTTCCAGGGAGACCTTACAGCACCTAAAGGGGGCTACAAAAAGCTGTGACAAGAACAATTAGTGCTAGGACTAGGAAGAATGGCTTTAAATTGAAAGAGGGCAGGTTTGGATTAGATGTAAGGAAGAAATTCTTTACTGGGAGGGTGGTGAGGCACTGGCACAGGTTGCCCAGAGAAGCTGTGAATGCCCCACACCTGGAAGTGTTCATGGCTCGCTGGGACATTGCACAACCTGGTCTAGGCAAAACTGTCCCTATGCATGGCAGGGGGATTGGAACTGGATGATATTCAAGGTCCCTTCCACCCCAAACCTTCTATGATAAATGTAATGTAGTGCATTGCTGAGCTTTCTGCTACCAGCTTTACCTGAGTGATATTCCCCACTCACAGACTAGAACTGTTCTTTCTTACGAGCTACAATACCTGATGATCAAGATCAACCAGTTAATTACAGTAAATTCAAAACTAGCTTGATGCATTTCTACTAAGGGCACAAGAAACTGCTAGTTTGAAATACAACTTTATTTTTTTAATCAATATGCAATCTACAAAATGTTATTACAAGATTATCAGCATGATCTCTTTGCACTTATACTGACAAAAGACCCAAATAAAATTATAGTTTCCATTAGGAGTAACAGCACTGCTTCAGAGTTATCAAAATTATTGCTAAGAACTACTAACTGCAGCAGTTAGTTACTGTGTTAAGTAACAAAAAGACAAATAAATGGAAAATATAAGTGTGGACAACAACACCGCAGCAAAGAAGTCTGCCAGGTAAAATAAACACAACCAAAAGTAACATGTGAAAACATGTGTTCAGACGTAAAATACTTTTGGACAATTAATACAGAATCTGGAGGAAAACAAAGCAAGGAGCATAAGGATGACGGTGGCTTGGTATCAAGCTCAATGGAGTGCATCATCATCCTAATTTCTTGAGAGTTTCTACCCAGGGGCAACAGAACCATTGTTCCCAATCTCTGCAGAGCTTCAGCTGTGGCATCCAGTAACACCCCTTTTCTTACACTTTGTTCTCTCTTCTGGTTGGCGTAAGTGGGCATTGCTGGTTTTTTACTTACTGACATAAAAAATCATCTACAGACGATTATCACTATTCTTTTCTTCTTCTTCTTTTTTGCCTCTCTTTTATTATTAGAGACTTTGATGCAGATCCCATTTTATCAGTTAAAAGACTTCCACTGACTTCAATGGGTGTTTGAATCCAAAATTACATCAAGTACCATTTACCTGGTGTAATACAATTAGTACAAGAAAGATGAATGTAAAGATAAAGTTTGTCGTTTTCAGCAAATATGACACTTTGTAAGTAAGGCAAACACACTATAAAAATAGCTGTTCTCATTGATTTCTGTTTTAAATATAAAATCTCCCAAACCCTGCTGGTCCTTTGTGAAGGAAACACAGATAACATCTAAACACTGCCCTGAAGTAAATGTTAGTGAAATGTCAGCATCTTAAGTGACCCAGGCAGTTGGAAGCATTTCAGTGACTGCGGGCGCTCGCTGCGGGAAGCAGAGATCAGACACGTGTGAAACCTGGCTCCTCACATGATGCCAGTACCTCTGAGTTATTTAAAGCTCCAGTCCTTCTGCTAGCTGGACACTGCTTATGCATCACAACAGCTTATAGCAACTGCTCCTCATCTCCATTCCCCTTCCCAAAATTACAATTAGACTACTTGTAGCTGAAATTTCTAAAGAATTCAGAGCCCATTTGTTTACTCAGTATCAGCTGCTGATATTAACAGTAGTAAGGCTAATTTTAAGAAAACTGCAGCTAACATTCATGGGAAATGTTAGCAATGAGTCTTAAAGTTAAGAATATTTGGTCAGTAAGTTATGCTCAAGACAACACAGAATAAAGGAGAAGCCTGGTTATTTCTGGTTTGGCATGTTGCAATATAATGGGAAGTTAGAATTTGATGGCAGGGAAAAAAGTCAGACAACCCAAATTTTCTTTCATTAAACTGCAGCCTATTTTTAAATATTCTGACATCAAGGCATGTGAACATCAGTGTGAGACTGAACAGGGCAATTATTCAATCTTAGGCTTCACTAATTGTCAAGTTTAAACTGAAAGCCATGTATTAAACAGAGAAACTTTCTTTCAGTGTAGCAGTATTTCTGTGGAGTTAATTCCCTGTTATCCTGATCCAATTCTGATTAAAGTTAATAATGAGTCTTGCAAGCCTCAAATGAAAATCCAGGGGTTTGCAACACAGACAAAGCTGTAGCTTGACCTTTTTATGTTACTGAGTTCAGTAAGTCTGAATGATCATTTGCACCATAAAACCTTAATACAACTGGAGTTAATACAACTCTCTAGCAGGAATGGTGACTTGTAAGGTGGTCATTCATTATTTAAGCCACTCACTGCAAACAGTAGCTTGTATCTTGAAGGGTCAACACTACACAGGCTCCTTAAACACATCCTGAGACACAGCAGACACCTGAGAGCACAACAGCAGCCACAGCTTCTGCAGGACCTGTAACACCACCAGGTACCTTGTGCCCAGGAGGTGAGTGCTGTGAATGGAGATCCTAAGTTAAAAGAGAGCTGGAATGGAGATATTCAGGTTCCTCCTTCTTAAAAACAGAAAAATAGGGACCAGCTGGGAAAGACAGGCTTTGGAGAGCAACCACTGTTAACACGTTTACTGAGTTAGCAGTTTAATGCCAATCAAAACAAGTCAGCCCCAGGCAAAGGTAACTGCAGGTGATTGCAATGCATATTTTGCTTTCTCTACCTCACTGAGCAAAGAGGTTAATAAATATTGTAGTTGTAGTACAGCCATGGACTTCAGCAAACTGCAGAGCTTGCCATGTCACAAGTATAAACACCTTGCCCTGGTGGCAACGGTGGGCCCCTTAGTTCAGCTGAGAAGAATATAAACCAAATTAAATATTAATAAAATACCAAACATGACTTGAAGGTGCTAATGGCTTCTCAAGTCAAAACACAGACAGAGGAGGCAACAGCTGAGACATATTTGGATCACTACTGTAGTCCAACGCTTGCTTAGATTTATAACAATATAATCTGCTAATAAAAAGGGATATATAGAGAAGCCCAAATACCATAATAGTCTATTTGGGGCTTTGGCAATGCAATACCCATAAAAAACCTGCCCTCAGGACTTACTATAGAATCTATTACCCATTTCATTCTCAGCTTCTGGATGGGGGGAAAAGTTTATTGTGATGAACTAGGTTCATATTATGGTCTTCTATTTCTTCAGACTGGTAATTTTCTCTGTGTATATCCCACATATTTCTACTTTTGGGAAATACCATTTATCTGTATTTTTACACAGTGTTCATATAAACAGTTACAAGCTGTACAAAATATAAAGTGAGACAGTGCAATCCTATATTTTTTGTTCTCCACTAATTTTAGTTTGAAGTAAGGCTAATTTTAAGAAAACTGCAGCCAAAAAAAAGGGGGTATCATGAGCTTTTTTAAAATTTATCATACTGTTTCAGACCTGGAATTACAGCCTGCAGAAAATGGCAAAGGGGATAATGGTTGAAGGAAAGTATTAGAACATTTCCCTAAAGGCCAATTGTTTGTTGAAAACACAATTAACACATTGACATTAGTGATTAGTAGCTCAGGCTGCCTGATGAAGCATCACAGCTTCATGTCTCTTGTGACAGTCCATTCCTGCATTACTTCCCCATGGAAAATGCCTTTAGAGCCAGGAACATGAAAACATCTCCCTTTTCATGCATGTCTTAAAAGTTACTCAAAGCCACAGCTCCTGCAGTTTCCATACCAACATCTAGAACTTGCATCCTAAAGGAGACACAGAGCAAACAGCAGCATCCAGCTCGTGGAAGGAAACCTCCTCTGGTGTAAATTCTCCAAGCCTCATCAGATGAAATGGCCCTGGACTGATTTACACTCACTGAGAATCCACCCCTTATCTCACTTGCTGCAGTAGTGAAAAGGAACTGTCTAAACCTGGCACAGAGACTTCAATCACATCTGCCATATGGGTTTTTCTGCCCAAGAGATTACTTTGAGTGAACCTAAAAAGTGCTGAGGAGGGAACAGTTGCAGCCACAGAAGAATAAAGAGTATTATTGCAGAGAACCCTTTTTCCCAATGAAATCACCCAATTTTCAACTCATTAATTAAGGCTCTTGTTGAGAATATTATTTGGACTTGTTCTACTCACATACATCAAGGGGAGCCAAAACATGAGGGACTTGAGTTTTCAAACAGCACTAAAAAATGTTAATTGGTCCTTCTGGACCTTACACAGGTGCTGATAGATCATAAGCACTCTGGAAGTTTTTATTACTAAATATTACATGTCCAAGTGAAATAAACCTTTTGAGTAGTGCCATTAGGTTTCAGTAGGGAGTATGAGATCATTCCCCAGTCAGAAATACACAAAAGGAAAACAATACATTAGAATCAGTCAGTCTAGTGCTCACATCCTGCTGCTCTGACAAGGAGACCTTACTCATACCAGGGCTCCCATGACAGGAAGTTTACTTGAATGCAGGCCAGTCCAATGACTGCAGACTCAAACCCATAAGCACTAAAAAAAATTCAATGACAGTGTTTACCCTAATCTGGGTCACTGCGCTTCTCCTAACAATAGAATTTCCTATGTAAATTGATCCCTAATAATATCCTATGACGGTGCCTCCTGTCCTCTTTCATTGCATTAGGCAGTTGCCAGCCTTATCTGGGTCTTCTCCATCAAGCCTAATCCACTTCTTTTCAATTTCAACCTGCAGGTAGAAAGCAAAAAACAGCAGGCAGAATTAGCAAATAATTGGACACAGAAAGTGTGAATTGCAGCAACAGCATGAAAAAAAGCTTTGACACAAAATCAAAATATTTCCAGACCCAACAGATTTCAAAACCAGTACTCCCAAAAATAGCTCAAATGAGGAAAAAAAAAAAAAGAAGCTGCATTCACAGTTCAAGTTTTCAGTCTCATCTTTGATCAGACAAGGAATTATTATTTAATGATTCTTTTGCTCAAAGTCATTATCAAAAGTACGTGCAAGATATGTTTTGAATACAAAGCATAATTGCTTTTCAAATACTATATGGGGCAGCAGGGAGGGAGAAGAGGAAGAAAACATGGAAAGCATAGCTCTGAGAATACCTGGCAATTGTAAAAAGCTTTCTGAACCACGTGTTTCTGGGGCTGCAGATCGCTCTCTATGCCCAGGGACTTCACTTCTGTTCCTGAGGCACACGTGTCATGAACAACAAACTGGACAGTAGCAAACGGGTACCAGTCAGAGGGTATCTCCTGGTCTGATCCCAGTTCCAGTTTGTAAGACAGGCTGTGTGGATGATCCAAACCTTGGGAAAGAAAAAGAAAACCACCACACCATTAGTGAATTATCTTTTCTTTGTTTAGGTTCATCTCCTAGCAAGAGAGCACAGCTTTACCTTTTATAAACACAGAGCTGTTGTTTGATACAAGGTTATTCTGTCTATAATATTTTGCTATTTGGGCATAAGGTTCCCTTGTTCATTTTCTGTCTGCTTCAGCACACTTGTCACAGTCATTGCAATTTTACAAATTAATTTGCACAAGATTTACCAGATCCTTTCATCTTCTCATTGAGAGGATATTACAAATGTAGGGCTTTGTTGCTAAATTCAAACTATTTGATGGAATATCAGGTTTCCCTTAAAAATGCATTTCTTACTCTGACAGAAAAATGAAAACTGGAAGGTCCCAGTGTAGTCAAGGCAGAGATGCTGCCCTGTGTCCAATAACCCCCTTTCCAGAGCTCTGTGCTGTAGAAATTTTACTGCAGTGCTTATTTCAAGTACTACAGCTATCTAGTGTACCATCATTTATTACACTATGTCCACAGCAGGAAGATAAAGGTGCAGCTCAGAGTGCTGCTCAAACAAGATACATTCCACCCGCCAGGATAAAGGCTACCTGGAGTCCCTGTCTAGTTTGGAAAAGAACATACCCCATTTCTTCAAAAAACAAAAAAAAAAGTACTGCTACAATAACTGTGATGTTATAAAGCAGTCATTAGGGATTTGTGCAGCATATTCTGAATTACTTTAATCATCCTAGGGATGATCCTAAGGATCACTTGCTTCAGCATTTCTTACATGTGGCAATGATAAGGGCAATCCCTTCTTCTGGCACACAGGAACACAGGGTGAAAGCTTGCTTCCAAAGCAACTGGAGTCAGCACACTGACTGTGTGTGTGAAAGCAGGATAATACAATTTAATATAATGAAAAGAATCCTCTCCAATTTCTTCAGGGCAAAACGTAGCAATTCTGCATTTCTCCTTCTCTCCAGGATTTTAATCATCAGCACAGACAACTAACTGTGCTTTGGCTGCAGGCAAGGGAAAAAAAATTAAAAAATAAGAAAAGAAAGGATTGCCTGTATTTTGTCAAAGGCAAGCCTGGCAGTGTATATTTGGTTTTCATCCATTACACTGAATGGAATCTTGAAGTTCAGGAAAAAATGTCCCATTCTTTATGCACTGACTTCCTCCTTTGACAGGAATCAATTTCGTATCAGAATGAAGGAAACACTGAAGATGGAGTTAACATTAACTGAGCTTTATCCATCCCCTGAGGAAAATCATGCTAATATTCCACATCCACAGGCTCACAGGCATTTTGTAAGGCAAAAATAAATAAAAAGGCTGCATCTCCATTGCTCCTAGGAGCCTTGGGCTGGGTGCCTGTCTGTGCTGCAGGTTTGCCCTGTAACATTACACAGACCTCTGGGCACACCTCAGGACAGGGTCCTGCAAGGCACTGGAGCACAAATATTCCCAGTTTGCAAGGAGTGCCATGCCAGGGGCATGCAGCATATGGCTGAGGACAGCAACACAAAACACAGAGACAAGTAAAACTGTAACATCAGGGACTTTATTATGGAAACAGAGGAGGGAACAAAGTCAAAAATAAGGATTACAGCCACCTGCCAGTGTCTTCAGAATGAAAGTGGAGCATAGAACAAGTGTGAGGAGGAGATGCTGTTTCATCACTCGTGTACCCGGGGACAGGCAGATCTCTGCACGTCTGTGATGTGAGCCTTGTCCATGATCTGCTGCTGGTCACCTCTTGCTGTGTCCAAGGCCATTTCTGCTGCACTAACACTCTCTTGCTGCTCAGTCCCTCTTCCAGACTGCCTGGACATGGTGGAATGAGCCTGTGTTGATGTGGACCTCTCCATCCTTGAGTCCTCCACCATCCCAGCAACAGGACACCACAAGGAACATCCTGTTCCAGAGCCACACTGCAAGGTGTCATCCCATCTGAACTGTGCTCCTTTTGGCTCCCAGGACCCGCTCCCCTTTCCCATGGTGGTGTCAGGATGCAGCTTGGGAACAACTTACTTGAACTGCTCTTTGTGCTGTTTCCTGGGTTGGGCTGCACAGTGCCAGCCACAAGTGAAGCATCCTGGGGAGGACAGCAGGAATTGCAGCACCAAGATGACACGGCATGTCTCGGCCAGGGAAAAGGCCAATCCCTCTGGGGCTGTGGTTAATCAAGGATCTGAGGAAAAAGGGTTTGCTGCTTGTAGTTAACTTCTGGTAGAAGGTAACCAGCATACATCCAAGGGCTTTTGGAGATCAAATTCAGAATCTTCTTGAGTTTTTTGGGGAGATGCCTACGAAGGAACAAATAGTAGTAGGAATTGTCTAACAAATTATTTTGTCTTCAGAAAAAAATAATCCAAAAAAAAATCACTGCTTGGAATTTTCCTAGGCAGATATTGGATGGTAAATGTTGGATATCAGATGTCCACTTGAGTCCAGCACCAATGAGCCATACCTCTTGGGCTGCTGCTGAAGGTTTCCCTGCTAGACATAGCACAGTTGTGATTCAGGACCATCCAAAGAAACCTCTGGGTTTATATTCCAGCTGACTGACAGCCATGAGGTGGTCTTGGTGTTGGGATGCAGTGAATTCTGGAGTGCTTCCTTTTCCTTAGATGGCAACCTGCAAAGGCAGAGACAACAGGTTTGGGATTTGGATAAGGACAATGCCTTGGGTCCTCTGGAGCAGATTCCATTGGACCTTTTTGCCTATTCCTAAAATACAGGGTTCCCCCAGCCTATCTGTCTCTAGTACCAACACCAATGTCAAAGGGAAGTACTCACCCCTTCACTTGTGGAGAAGTTCTGCCACTGCTGGGCTGTGCTAGGAGCGCAGAGCAACTTCTTCCCATCGGCTGTCAGACAACAAAGTGACTGACAAAGCATTCTGGAACACTCTGAACATCCCCCAAGTTTTCACCTAAAACTGAGGAGTTCTTTTCATCTCTGCTCCATGAAACCACTGCTTCCCAGGCCTTGTGTTACACTGGAGTTAGAAGGAGAAAGAGAACCTGTGTGTTGAAGATCCTTTTGCAAAAGAAACTGTAATGCTGAAAAAGCCAGGTGTTGGCCAGAAGGAGAGAAAACATGGTGCTGTAGAAAGGCAGGTGGGTTGGAGCAGGCACAGTGTGTTGAGGTGACATATTCAGAGCCCTGAGATATTCAAGATGACATATTCAAGCCCAGCTATCCAAAATGTGGCCCATCAGCCACTGTCGACATATGACCACCTGGACTGATGAAATCAAACCACTCCTGAGACAACCAGAAAAATCTGGGGAGATTACTGAGCTTTTACCATCTAATTTATGAGACAGAAACCCTGCAGTTTAGGTGTCTATGCAACTTTTTAAGACTTCTGTGAATTGAGCGATTTTAGTCTGCCCTAATCTGAAAATCTGGCTCTTGTTTCCTAAAAGTATTCCAAATTCTTGCTCTGTCTCCAAGGAATACCAATGAAAAAGCCAAAACAAACAAACAAAAGATCAGTAAAACTATGAAACTAGATTCCATATCTCATTTAGAATTCAGAAAGCATTTCAAATGCAATTAATAATCTAACTTTGCACTTATTAACAGTTTGGCCCTTTTTCACCTGTATAAGTAGCATTCAAGCAACCTTGATCTGAGAAAGGCTCATGAAACAAAGCAATTTAAGCCAAAATAATGTACTGGTTGTCTTAGTTATGTAATAATTCTAGTTTTGCCAAAATAGGTCCAGTTCTCTTACTTTGAACATGAAAACATACACAATTACTAAGAACAGATTTACATACATTAGGGTTGTTAGAAGTTAGTAGCTCCTGCATTTATGTCTAAATGGGTACATTTCTCCAGCCTGCTGGGAGAAGTGCATAGGGAATAGAGGAGTGAGACAGTAGCACTACCAAGCACCAGCTCACTGTGGTGCCAGTGCCAGAAGGAGGTGGATGGGCAGGGATGGAGCCCACCTGACACAGCCATGGCTTTGAGTTTCCACCTGGGCAGTTTAGAGAATGAGAAAAGCAGCACCTGGTGGTTCCTGGGAACCACATCACCTCCCACAGCAGAGTCCATGCACAGATGCTGTAAAGGCTGCCAGCAGCCACAACTTCCTCAAGCTCCAGTTTGCTGTCTCGTTTAGTACCTGCCTTCTCAGTGGCTCCATGATGCAGAATGAAATAAAAAATAATCAGCTGAAGAACTGCTGCTTTACACAACAGCTCAAGGATTGAGGTGTCCTAGCAGGAAAAATCACGGGGCTCACATGTACACAGCAAGTGATCAAAGCACAGTGCTTTGCAGTTTAGTCTCTCCCTTGCTCCCTGGGAACTCCCTGGGAAGCAGCTGACACAGCTTCTCCACTGCAAAGTCTGGCCCCAGTACTGTGCTAAAATCATAACATGTTCTGCATTTCCTTACACTAAGCCCCGGTTTCACAAACATGAACTCAGCTTGCAGAAATTTCACTGGATCAGCCCTTCAAAGCTTTTTGCCTTTCTTTCATTTTTTTTAAAAATAATGCTAACATTCTGACTCCAAATACAGTATCTATATATCTGAATAGGCACAGGCAGCTTTTAAAAGTCTGACATTTCTTGCAGCTCCTACTGACTTCACTTGGCCAGCACTCTTCCAAGAAAACACTTCAGCAGAATCCAGTGGATATTAACATATTTCAATGTCTATAAATGGAGCCAACTGTAAGCAACCTTTCATTTTCCCTTCTTTTTTTTTTAATTTTAAGAAGCCTTGGACAAAGGCTTTTTGAAAGCAAAATCCTCAGCATATTTTTCCGCCTGCGGTAAACACATTATGAAAGTTTACATACTTCTATTAGTTTGACTGTCTCCAGACTTTTGGCATGCCTTGGGACAACTCTATTTTTAAACTCTTAACTGTGTACAGAGCACTTGATATAGAGGTTTAAAATTTGACTGGGCAGTATTACTACCAAAATGTTTTTTTTCAAATGCACGAACATTTCACAGAGACAAATGATTCTGCAGATCTCAGCTAGAGGAATTATTCAAATGTCAGAAGTTTAAGCTACTGGCAGAAAATAATGTAGAGCTGTGGAATGTCTCAACAAAACCCTAGTTCTTCCTTTCAAATAACTTAAATCTGAAGTTAATTGTACACATCAAATCTTCAGGTGAAAGAACTGCTGAAAATTTGTAAGACTTACAATCTTTAAAATCGCCTAAAATGCTGACTTGATTTTACAGAAGCACACCTACACTAAATAGCAAAGAATACTAAAAGCTACCCAAACAGTCCTGTAAGCCTTGGGAAAACATATGGGTCACACCAACACGGTGCAAATCTCTGAAACCTGAGCACAGGACAGGGATTTTGAAGACCTGAGGAATCTTCTTCTGCCTTTTCATTCTCCTACATCTCTCCACCACTCCTCTGCCCTCCCTGTCCATTTTTCAGTCTCCCCAGCCCATGCCCTTCACTTCCCTCTCTCTGCCATTGCTCTTCCCCCACCATTAGTCCTGGCTTAGTAGTAGAATGCCTGAAACTGGGACTTAAGAAGGTAAAATCTTTTCTGGACATTTTAAAGAGGCAGTCAGCCCAGACAGGATAATACAAGACTAGGACAATCCATATGTTAGTAACATACACTTACCCCTTTTTCAAAAGTACAGATTTTACAGATATTTTACATTAAATGCTTTAACAGGTGCCCTTGTCTTACACAGATCCCCAAAGCCTCAGGTACACATACTGCAAAGGATCAAGCAAGGGATCAAATTCCTTCACTCTACAGAACTTGAAACAGGATACTGTATTCCTCAAGAATTTTTATGCCTTTAGAAAAGCACTATATGTCTTTAGAAAGGTACTGGTAATATGAGTAAAAATTGGAATTTTAAACCCAAATATTTATATTTTTATTCTTCAAAAAGTCATATTTTTGCCCTTAAATTAAATTAACTACTTCCACGTGTGCAATTAAAAATGTAGCTGTTTGTACTGCTACAAGTTTTCAGTGAGAAACCACCAGAAAGAAATAGGAAAAAAGTGGGAGGCATTTTTTGTCAGTGCAGTTATTGCCATGAGTGTACAATCTCAATGCACAAACCCATGAAAGAGGTAATAGAAACCAGCCTTTGCAAAACAGCAGCACTTCCTTCAGCAAATTCAACCACAGCACCTTCTAGTTCTGTATCATACCTACCATTTCTTAAATGATGCTAGAAAGCCAAGACCCAGCAGTGACAATACCACCTTTTCTATTAGCTGCGTGATATTTTGTTAATAAATCATTTTACCAGCTTCTGCTTCCCATCCCACCCATTGCCCAGCTGGTACACAGGAAGCATAAACCCTTCCCTCAGCCTTACTACTACAGACTTGAGGATTACTCAGAATGATCAGCTCTGCTTCCACAATACCACACACTTGAAATGACTGACAGTACATCAAACAAGTTAAGAAAACATGGTTTAAAGAAATTGATAAGTCTGTGTTCTCTTTTTTCTAAAAGATTATTCTAGCTTCTACCAACAGCATCCCAAAGATAAAAACCCAAACCATGACAGGTGATGGAGGTGCACAAGCATAAACCCAGTGAAGACACATGCCCAAGCCCATAGCACAAATTATTTACTTGAATTTTTATCTGGAAGCCTGTCAATCTTCCACACCACGGCCCTGTAGGCACTCTCGTATTTTGCTGTTCCAACTGAGACTTGGATTACGGGATCAGATTCAACCTCATGCAGAGCCCCAAGGCATGCTCTCCTATTCATTTTTGCTTTTAGGGACTTCTGCCTTTGGAGGTTCATGGTCCAAAGTGCTTTGATCCACTGTGTGGGAACAGGAAAGCGTATCATAACATTTTCACAGTATTTCACAGAGGGTAAACGTGTCGGGATCTGAGCAGTTGAGGACATGTTTATGAAAGCCTGAAGTTCAATGTATGCCCCCTGAACCACCACTGCAGCCTTCACAGAAAAGGGAAGGTCTTGCCCATTGTAGCGTGTCCTGAAGCGCATCAGTTCCAGCCTGCAGGCGTCCGGGGGTGTAAACTTAATAATCCGTGACTGCTCAAATTCCTGTGCTTTGACACAGTTATGGAAATGGCAGTCAAGAATATCGATCCACTTCTTCTCCTGCTCCTTCTCAAAGTAACGCTCGTCCCTCTTCTGGAGCTCCAGGTCGTTCAGGGTTAGAAAACACTCGGCACCGCCGTTCACAAAACACAGGCAGTAAATGTGTGTGATGACTGCACTTTCTACGAGTTTTCCTTCTGCCTTAGTGACTTTCCCCCAAAAGTTATCCACTATTTCCAGAGTCATTTCTTGCTCTTCATAATTCCTCTTTTGTCTGGAAACAGCAGGAAGTTTCATGAGCTCCTCCTCGACCGTCACAAGGAAATCAGTGAAGTCGTTGTAATCGGTGGTGCCCAGCTTCAACATCTGCTCCACCTCTGGCTCATGGATCACCTCTACCTTGGGGTGGTACCTCCTCTTCTCCGTGTAAGACACGCACTCGATCTTCACAGTGTGGATTTTTCCTGAGACATTGTAGCTCTCCAGTTTGGGTTCGGACAGCTTGCACTGCGGCTGCAGCTGGAATTCCTTGAAAGGTTTCTCCAGGCCCTTTTCGTAAAACATCTGCAACACCCCTCCAGCCAGGACGCTCAGGTAAATGGGGCCCCACTGCCGAGATGACATCATGTTCTTCTTCTCAGGAATCCTCAGCATGAATGGCCACCCATCTGATTTCTGGCTCCTGAAAAGGCTGCGTGGGATGGTGGGGGAGAGCTTGTGCCACGCGTGGGTGCTGGAGATGGGTGGGTTTTCCACAGCCTCACAGCTGTCAGCTTGTAGGTGTTCAAGCCTCTCACAGATGTAACTGAAGGAGCCCTGGTTAAGGCTTTTCTGATCATGACATGTTTCTTTGTCTCTAGGATGACACCCACTCCTGTCAAGCACTTTGTCCTTCCTGTGCATGCTAGCATTAGCTGGTGACATGCTGAGGGAGCACCCTTCCTTCCAAAAAGGACTGGAGAAAGCACAGTCACTGTGGAAGTATGGGAAGTGTCCTGGAGCCAGCTCCTCGCAGCTTTCTGGTGGGTTAGGACTTCCTTCATCTGCTGATTTGGAGACCAAAGTCTTACCTGGATGGTCATTAGGTGAGGGGCTCAAAGGAAGGCTGCTCGGTTTCTGCGAGGCTAGGGATGAGCAAATCCCGGGTGATGGAGAAGGGTTAACATTTGATGGCCATTCAGGGATGGGGTAAAGCACATGAATCCCAGACTTTGGAAAGCAGGGGTTTCCTGGGTAGTCTCTGGTAGGTGTAGTAAGTGGAGAGTTGCTGGGGGGTCCAGGACTTAGGTAGAAATCAACTACAGGAGATGAGAGCGGAGTGCTGCCTGTAGAGGACGACCTGCTTGAAGACTCATG
Organism: Passer domesticus; assembly: GCF_036417665.1. Classification (NCBI taxonomy): domain Eukaryota; kingdom Metazoa; phylum Chordata; class Aves; order Passeriformes; family Passeridae; genus Passer; species Passer domesticus. Next base: position 111,562,536 of record NC_087476.1, on the reverse strand, counting down.
AACACTGCACAGGTTGAGCTTAAGGCCATTTGGTTTGGTGCTACTCTGATTGTCAACCAGTTTCTGAGGTGACTGGAAGGGAGGCTCATCTTCAAAGGTGACCCAGTTTGCTGGATTTGGGGAACACATCTTGTAGGAAAACTTGAGGCACTTGCACAACGCATCACCCGCAAGCCATCTATGAAGAAACAACAAACATGATGCAAATCAAACTCAAATCACACAAAGCTCAAATCTGCAAGCAGTTGACAAATCCAGTGTATTTTGTTTCTACATGTATAATCTGAGAAAGCTGTGTACAAACTGATAAACTGCTCATGAATCCCCACTGCTCTCCCAGGCTGGGGATTGAAGGGAGTTCTAAGCTCTACGAGCTGTTCAGAGCATCTGATGTAAAGAGCCTCTCAATCAGAGAGAGCAGAATGCCCCACAGCAGTACAGGACTGCCTGAATAATAATTTCAGCTTCATTATATACAACATAATACTATACAGCTTATGCATCATTTCAAATATGGACAGAGATTTTTCCATACCAGGCATCTGCTCCGGGTAAGGTTTCCCCTCCTCCCCAGCATTTTACTAAGAATGGTGTAGCTGTTTCCAAAAATAGAGTCAGGAGGGAGAGAAGGGATTATTTTTTTGATGAAAAGCTGTAGCAACTCAGTGCTGATGGCAAAGGTACACATGCTGCTGTCATCAGGGCAAAAACCTGGATGCCTGCCAGACTTGGGCAGGAATCCCTTTACATCAGTTCCTTCCAGGAAAACCCAGGCTTACACTCTCAGAGACTGGACATGTTATAAGGAAGCATTGGAATGGGATTAAACTTTTAAACAAGAAATTAGCCCTAAGGATGAGCAGTGCATTCCTGCTGAGGAGTAGACTGCAAGCCTCCACCACAGACAAAACACTGATGAAACACAAGTCAAGGCCAAGTAACAACACTCACATCTGCCAAGCACTGAATTGGCTGGTGGCCTGGAAAAAGGACAGGTCTTTAAACCAATTAATAAACTACACTTCATCAAACAAAGTGTCTTTGGTAAAGGGCTCAGCTGGGTGTCCTCTGAGCAGGACTGCAACCAGTAAATCATTAATCTTTGCCTTCGTGGTTCTAAATTATGCGCTGAAATTTAAATGCTCATTGCATCCTTATGCAGGGCATGTTGCCCCCAAAGCTTTTCCTCCCCCACTGCTCCTGCCTGATGAGGGAGCAAGCAAAAAATTGCCAGTGCCTGAGGAGGAATGGAGTACAATGAAACACCAGGGGGGCACATATAAACATCTCTCATTTAATAGAAAGTTACTCTTGTTCTGTCAGAACACATCCACGCTTGCCTGAAAGCACAAAGAAGGCGGAGCTCACACAGACAAAAACCACCTGCATGCACATTACTCTGTTAATTAGGGTCAGCTAATGATCACTTAGAGCTATTGCCCTTCATGCACAGAGAGCCACAGTCGGGCTGTTTAATTGCACAGCACTACAGAATCACATAACCATAAAAGCCATTCTTTATCTGTAACACATAGAGAATAGTTCACTTCCAGACATGCTACAGTTCAGCCAAGTGAAACTTGTGCTACAAGTCTTTATTTTTATCATTATTCCATTATTTCTGGGGCAGTTTGTGGCCAGTAAGAAAGTGCAATAAATCTGCTTACTCTGAGGCTGACCAACAGGGAGCTCTCAACAGAGGGGGACTCTGGTCCTTCATTAGTTTTTGAACTCTCGACCTTTTTGTTCAGAAAAATATTTGCACTATGCTAGTTATTTTATAAGCACTCTAATCACCACTTACAGAAAGAGAGAGAGAAAAGGAGCAAACAAGTACAAATTACTATCATAGCTCAGACACACACAACTACCAGTGTATCCTTCACCCACACAATCACTTCATCATAAAGCGCAGCAATGGAAAGAAAAATCACAGCTATTTGGTCTCTGACTTGGTCATCATTTTTTCCTCCCATATCACACCCTTCTCCTCCTCTCTCTCTGGTTGCTACCATGGCTCTTTCAGCATTAATTATTTCTAGAGCTGAAGTTTCAAAGTTTTCAGCCCTTTTCTCAAAGCCTCATTTGTTAAGAGCAGCTAATGTGATGCTGACTCGGGGTGTGGCTTTTTCCTGGAACAGCTGGGACACTGGGGCAGTCTGGTAGACAAGAGAACATAAGGAAACAGCCTCAAAGGCTGCCATTAAAAACTCCTCTGGCATTTACAAAAGATAAGGGATGGCCAGAGAGAGGAAAAAAACACAATGTGGATGGGAGAGAAGCCTTTCTCTGCAGAGAGGCTCTGGGGATGCTGCCACAACCCTCCAGTGTGACCACAGCCACACTGAAGGGGCAAATCACACAACACTGAGGTGCACCAATAGAAAAGAAATCATAAAATCGGGTGTTCACAATAAAGAACACATTTGCAGACTGTTTCCCTTTCTTGTTAGAAATGGAATTTTTCAATGTCTTTTATTACTCCCAGATGTTCGGGGGGGTTTCTCCCAGGGTCTGTTACTACTCCCATTTCAAAATGTGACATTTCAGATTATTTGGCAGGGGGTTTTTTTCCCATTACAAAACAAAAAGATGTTTGAACTCCACCTGCCAAACACGAAACTTCAGTCAGTAAGTGTCAATGAAGAAAACCACTTTCCCAGATGGAAAAAAGTGGAAAAAACCACTTTCCTCTGCAGTCACAATGCCCTCAGTGTACCTGTCAGAGGCTGCAGCTTTCACATCTTGTTGCTGTTGCAGTTATGTGGGAGTTTTTTTAAATGAAAAAAAGATGCTGATGATAATAAAAAACACACATGCAACAAGTGTTGAAATAAATAGTGGTTCCCCTACTGTTGTTCACTGATCCCCAAAAATGACTACTAGGAATGGAGGAAAAAAGCCCAAATTTACAAGCTGATTGGATAATGTCATGCTAATAAAAGGAAATGCAACTCTTGTGTGTTAAGGATAGCACCACTCATCTGGTATTAAAAAAAAAAAAAAATCAATCTTCTGCTGCTTCACATCACTTGTTCTCTGATTCTTTTACATCTGCACAAAGCAATAAAGTAATGCTTTCAATTTCTATTTTGTCCTAAACCATGCTCCAAATTCCTTCCTATGAACTGGGACATTTTTCCTTGAAATCAAAATAAAATTCAGGCTTCAAGATAGACGTATTTTGCCTCCAAAAAGCAAAGGTCCCCCATGGGACCCACATAAATGTAACCCAAATGCTTTGGATTAAAGGAAATGATACAAGATACCATTGATCACACATGTTATGTGGCCTGTGACATTTAAATTACAAGCACATGTGGTATTTTTTTCAGATAGGAGGCAGGAAATACCATTTTTAGAATCTTGAAACTGCCAGTAATAAAAGAAGCTGGCTGAAATAACAGTTGATCCTAGGTGCATTAATTCCAGTAACCCAAAAGTTGCAATTCATTTCAATTCATCCTCTTCTGCCTGAAAACAATCTTCCCATTTATCAGATTAACACACTCCCTCAGCATTTAATGAGCAGTCATTGCAGCTTAACTTCTTCATTTTAATACCTTGAGGATGGAAAGAAGAGAAACCCTATCCTATTATTGAGAGATTTCACAGGCTGTAGCTATCACTGGGTCCTTTGTTGCTTCAGAAATCCCAGATCAAATCTGCAGCGAAAACACAGCTCAACTTCCATGCCTTGCTGGGGGATATTGTTACCTCTTCCTACACTGAGCACTAATAATAACTCCCTGCTCACTCCAAGGTGCATCCCAGGGTATTGGCTCTGGCACTTTTAATCCAGAGGCACCTGGGTGCTCAGCGAGCTGAGGCTGCTGACGTGCCACCAGCAATGTCCCCACCACGCTGTGACAGCACGGCCTCCTGTCACCCCCTCACAGCAGCAGCACTGAACCTGCACAGTGCACCACTGGACCCCCTGCACATCTCCCTCTCAGGGCTCTTCCCTGAAATTTGGCACCAATTAAAACCCTCAAGCACCTCCCCTTATGTTCAAACATGAAGGTCCTCTTTTAAAATATTGGAGGAGCATGGGGTCAGCTAAAGAGGAATGTCAAGGAAACACCTCCCTCCTGCAAAGCATAAAGCAAGTAAAGGCAGTGTTTAATAGACAGTACTCACATTCCAGACACACAGAAAAGCATAATTTTATAAATACATTCCTTATTGCCTCCCTAGCTCCAGAGGCCATTGCAGCTCCAGAACTGTTAAGCTGCACATCCTGTAAACAAATTCCCTTTGTAACACCCAAGCACGTACCCTATGTGTGCCACTTGCTCAGCTGGGTAAACACCAGCCTCATTACTTGCTCCAAGCTCAAAAAAAACCCCCAGATTCATCTACATACAGTGTGACAAAAGAGTTTAATAATCCCTTCTAAATAAGCTGGGCTCTTCACATGAGCTGCTCTGTTTGTGGACAGTGCCTGGCCATTTTTATTTCCACCTTTCCAGAAAAACTCTGGACCCCATACACTACTACAAGTCCATTTTATTTCCAGGAGCAAGGTTGTCTGTTGCATACAGGCTGTATAGAAATTTAATGCAAAGCTCTGCATCCTTTGCACACTGTGGTGAAGCTGTCCCACAACCACACCATGAGTTGCTGCTGTTCTTTCTACAAACACCCAGACAATCCTTCAAGCATTTTGCCACAGAGTGCAATAGTCTCGCAGGGAAGTACAAATTCTCTGCAGTTTAAGCAATAAAGCACATATGGTATATAAAACGCCCTAAATGTTTCTAAGCCCTTGTGATATCCAAGTAAAACATGGCAGATTTATCTCTGTGTTTTACAGCCATATTCTTTGTGTCACTGTTTTGGTTATTACTTAACTCTGAAAAAAAAAAAAAAAAACTTGAAGCACAACTTCTACATAAAGTACTGCTTGATTTATGATGATTTGCCTCAATTTTTACTTTGGTACTACATGTGGCTGCACTTCTATTTAGCTCTGCTTTTTCTATCCTAGACACACATAAAAAATGTATCGAGTCTATATGTCTGAAATAAACATAAACAAAAGCCACAACTAATGGGAAATAGGAATTTCTTGGCATTTTCTTATATTTGGGATATGGATTAAGCCTCCCACTGCATTACTCATTTTAGAAAATAAGGAACTGGTGTAATAGTCAAAAATACACCAACTTCAAAGTGCAATGTGACCTTTTATTTACATTGCTCACTCTCTGGGGCATAGGCACAGCTGGGAGAAGTTCAGAGCTTGCAGCTAATCTGTTTAATTTGGAATTCCTTACTCTTGGCCCCGAGAGCTGGAGGAATTAAAGCTTTCAGCTTTTGACAGTGTGCACGTCCCCAGAGCAAAGGCAGACCCAGCTCTTGCAAACACCTCTCGCTGTTGCTTGTTCCTGCCTGAAGGCACAAGCTGGGAAAAATCGACATTTTTAAGGGTATCAACACAACCCATCCCAATTCCCAAGCAGAGACAACACTCTCTTTGAGAGAGAAAAGGGTCGGGCAGAGGCTCTCAGTGAAGATAATGTCACAGGGTTTGGGGTGCAGGGGACTCCCCACCACGAGGTCAGGCACGATGGTGACAGCACTGCCGGTCCCTGCACACCGGGAGAGCATCCGGGATGCAGCCAGGGAGGGATCCCACAGGCACTGCATGTGGAAATTCCAACTGCTCTGCCTCTTCATGCTTTAAAAGGCTGTGAGCTGATATGAGATTCACACCAGAGGGAAAATCTATGGGATGCTCCCAAATGGAGAATGAAAGGAAAGCAGCCAGTCACATCTCTGGTAACCATTCAAGCCTGCTCAGCTGTGCCTGAAGTGGATGCTCCCCAAAGCAGCTCTCCTTGCTGACAAGAGGAGGAGATTGGATGGTGAGGATCTTCCACTGGATATGAAAATTTAGCATAGCTACTCACAACAATTCCCACCTTTGCCGCAGATAATCGCTCAAACCTCAGCTGTTAGGCACTGTAAAAAAAAACTCCTTTTCATGTGCAGATCCATTCTGGGAGCCCTTGCCTAACACTCAGAAGTGAAGTCATTCCAAAGCTGCCTCGAAAAGACAACAAAACCTCATGCATGACTGGTCTTGTGTGTAACACCATCAGCTTCAACCACCCTTCCCATACAGGAGCCGTGATTCCCACACCCTCCCTCACCCTGCTCCAGCAGTCACATCACCACGGGTGAGTCACATCAGCTTTGTCCTTCCCTGTTTTCTTAGTGGGGAACAGGAATCAAGGCAGAAAAGCCTAGAGACTTTTCACTGGAAGCGTCTGTATGACTTTATGGAGACAAAGGTATTTCCTAAAGAGATCGAGAGATTTTTACAAATCAGCCACCTGGGATCTGCACCCCCCATTCCTCCCAAGGAGTTTTTTGCAGTTTGTGTTATCATCCTTGCAGTTTGTGTTATCATCCTTGTTATCAGGAACACAACTTTCAGAATGAGATAACATAAACTAAATAGAATAAACTAAAAATAATAATTCTAAAGTATTTTTTTAAAAGGAATCTAAAATAGAGACCCAATGTAAGTGCCATTGGGAAAGATACTGGAATGCAGACCTGGAGCTGCAAAGAGCAGCAGAGCTCCTCTTACCCCACAGGCCACCTCTCTCACCTGAGGGGAACTGCAAGGGTTCTTTCAGCAGGTCCTGCACTACCTGATGTGGCTCAGCCCATGTCCAGACACCTCACAGAACACGTCAGCCAGGGAATATAACAGCGTGGAGAAAGAAGTCAGGCAAAAATCTGCCTCCAGCTACGAAACATCCAAGGCTCACAGGCTTGCAACAAGCACTTTCTATCATAAAAAAAACCAGTTTTCCCAAGCCACAGCTACATGTAACTATTTTGTTTCAGGGAGATGAAATAACATCTTACATCACACCACAAGCTGCATAATTCTGGTACATAAAGAGCCACAGGTACACTTAGAACCTGTTTGTTTTTCCTTTTAACATAACCAAAGTGATAAAACCCACATTTGCCTCTGGCATATCTGTAAAAATAGCAAACAGCAGTACTCAACACGAGTCTGAGCATCTTTCTGGAGGACATCAGTTCTAACTTCAGTCAGCTCCTGCAGGTGACACCCAGCAGAGTTCCATCCCAGCATTCTCCTGTTTTCTGGGCAGACTCCCCACCTTAGGAGGTGACAGACTGTCCCAGGTGTCACTAAGACAGGTCTAGTGGCCCGTGCCTCTTTGGGCTCCAGGCTGGGAACACAGAAGGCAGGACAGGGTGGACCCCTGGTCATGCCCCGTTTGCTGGCAAATGGGATGGCCAGGAAAACCCTCAGGAAGACACAGTCTGCTATCAAAGACAGTAGGAACAGTTTTACTAGCTCAAATTAGAACTGGATTAAATCCTGAGAACCACTAAATGGTTCTCTGTCTTTTAGTGAACGTCTTTAACAGAAAAAGCTTGTTTTTCATAGAAGAAATAACAAAAAAACTGATGAAATCAATATTAACTACTCAGAGTTTTTATTCTCTTCCTTTCTGGATATCACAGTGCCTTCTAAGACACATCACTTGTGTGCAAGAGGTGACTGCAAGATGTGATGCAAGACATGATTGCATCTTCTCAAAGCAAAGCAGTTACACATAGCAGTGTATTGTGAAAACTCCTTTGTTTTTTTAATGTTAGAAAGTGCTCACTGCAAACCTGTGACCCTTAAAAAGTTTTTTAGCTGGAGGTTGACTTTTGATCTGGGCTGTTGCACTTAACTTCTTCCCATTATCTGCATAGACAAGGTAAGTAAATGATAGTTAATTCACTTCACTGTGTTCCTGTCATGTGTACAACACACCTCCCACAGGGCCCACTCACATTCAGCTCCCTGGGATAGTCCTGCTTCATCCTCAGAATCACACTCCTCTCCAGCATCACCACAGTGATGGCACAGCTTACACTCCACAGGCACATTTTGGAGAGCCAAGGGAGAGCAGGGATTCATGTAAACTGTTTATTGACACCAGCTGTCATTTTACTGTACAGAAGGTTTGTTGGGTTCTTTTACTAATAATTTAAAAAAAATGCTCTGGCGTAGAAGAGACAGGAAAATAAATCTATTTTTATTTGCAGTACTTTTGCAGGTCACTAAGTTAATGGAATGTTACTGCATCTAGTGAAGCAATTTTTTTAACTGTGTTTAGGAAACATGTTATTATTAGGAAAGCACGCACACCCCACAGAAGTGCTCTGGTCACAGCAGCTCTGCACAGGGCTCTGGCAAGTACTTTAACATCCCAAACCTCTCCCTCTCTTCTCCCCCTGGGCAGAAGAGACTTACAATGGACTAAGAAGCAGCAGAAATGTAGTTATGGGTGGCTGTCCCACTTCTGTAACAGCAACAACCTTTTTTTATTTTTTCAGGATTAAGCAGCTCTCTGGATTTAAAAAAAAAAAAAAGCCAGAGTACTTTGGCACACAGATCACATATCAAAACATTAAGCTGGCTGAGGACAAAAAGAAGTTTAAGTCTGGTCCTCTGCTAGTGTTTGCAGTGTCCAAGGGATGGGAGGGATGAAATGCCACAAAGAACACACAGCACAGAAGAATACTTCAAAATTCTTGCCACTAATCTCAGAGTGAGTAGTAAAAGGTAGGGAAGCTGACAGAAGTACTGTATTTAGGAAAATCACTGAACAGCATAATAGTCCCTTTTTTTTTTTTTACTTTAGTTTTAGTTCTGAGTCAGTTTTTATATCTGCCCTTAAAACTGCCTCATGCTTTAGTGCCCAACAAACACGTGGCAATACCTTCCTGGGGTATAACCCACGACATAAGATTTGTAGGGGTCTTCTGAACATGAAAGGTACTGTCTGACAGCTGTCAGGAACATTTTCTGACAAAATAGCTCTCATCTGATCTGTGGGATCCCCTTCTCCCTGCTTTAAGTCCTTACAGGAATACTAGCACTAAGGAGATTAAATCGTTGTTTATTTGGATACAAGTACTGTTAATAGCAAGTGGTGACAGTCGTGTAGAAAGTGTAATTCATAACACAGACACCAAAAAAAGCCTCATTTGGGTTCCTCTCCAAAAGCCTTTTAAGACAGACACGTGGGCAGCCTGCTTTTCTGAAGCAGAAGACGTCAGCTTATATTTATACCAATCAAAACCAGCAGAAAAGAAGTGGTGGACTAGAGGGATCTTGTTTACCCAAACACAAAGTAAAACACTGCCCAGGATAGTGCATCTGTTTTCAGGCTGGACTTAAGGTCCACACACAGATAACTTATAAACCCACATGAACTTGCTAGTCAGAGAGCATCAACAAGCTGGGCCATGAAGTTTACAAACCCCAATAACTTTTGAAGTGATGGAAAATAAAACTTACTGCACATTCATGAGGGAGAAGGAAAACAATCAAAGCCGAGCATGAAGCAAGCACTTGATACCTGCCTTGGGGCAGGCTTTCCCAGAGGTGTAATTTACAACTTCTGCATCAGGTAAATACAATCTCTGGCCACAGTCCCACAGCACAAATTGCTTTAAGCTCAGCCACAGCTGGTTACAGAGCACAGTGCTCAGTTCTCCTCCACTCACACACAGAGGCAAAGAGGCAGATAATCTTTCCTCACAGCATTTTCTCCCATTGCACAAATCAGACAACATAAAGTGTTCTCTTCAGCTACTGCTTTTTCTTCTTTCACAGCTACAGAAGAGCCTCAGTCCCCAGACAGGGCAAAGCGAGTTAACACCGAAATGAACAGTTCATGTTTAAAAGCCTCAGGCTCCAAAACTTCTGTTCCCTCCTCCCCAGTCAGTCATTACCACTCTCCCAAAAAAAAAGCTAAGTCCTGTTTGCAGAGAAATCACTCAGGGTTTCTCCACCTCACAGAAAAAAACACTGGGGAAGCAAAGAATTGTGTAACTTTTACTTGGGTCCGGAGAACAGCTTAGTCAGCAGTTTTCTCAGCACATTTGTTTCCCACAAATATCAGAACAACTACACCTTAAAAAAAAAAAAAAAAAAAAAAAAAAAACAAAACCAAAAAAAACCAACCCTTACTGCAAAGCCCCCCTTCCCTTCGGTGAGCACTTACCTAAAGCCAGAAAGGGGATATTTTCTACTTTTTTTTTTTTTTTTCTCATTAACACTATCCTTGACACTCCATCCCCGGGGTCTGCACTAGGGGGATGTAAGGCCAGTGCAATTCAGACATCCCAGCCCTGTGCAGCACATCCTCTGCATCCGCTCCGGGGGTTTTCCCAAAGCCCGGCTGGATTTATGGGAGAGATTTCTGCAGCCACGTTTTCAAACACCGTGACCCTACGTGCATACTTTAACATCATCAGCCGAACCACTAAGAAAACATGAGAAAGGCTCCAGGAATTCAATTCACTTCGAGTATTAAAGAAAAACACTCCTCGCTTGCCCCAGTCTCCTCCCTAACAAGGCAGAAGCCATGGGAATGCGATCCCTTAGGATGCCCGGCACCCAAACCCTCCCGATTTCCGCCGTGATTCAAAGCCCCGGAGCAAAACCATCCCCATTTCACCGCTTCTACTCGAAAAGGAGAGGAAAGGAAGAGGAGGAGAGGAGAGGAGAGGAGAGGAGAGGAGAGGAGAGGAGAGGAGAGGAGAGGAGAGGAGAGGAGAGGAGAGGAGAGGAGAGGAGAGGAGAGGAGAGGAGAGGAGAGGAGAGGAGAGGAGAGGAGAGGAGAGGAGAGGAGAGGAGAAAATGGGGGAAAAAAGAAATTTAGAAAGAAAAAAGAGCGAAATATTTTAGCTAAATGCATCATGTTCTTACACCAAAACAAAAGAGCCCCATCCGCCGGCCCGTTCCAAGGCAGAACTTCGTGGCTGCGCTTCAGCCACCGGGAAAATTCCACTTCGGACGGAGTCCCCCCGTGCCCCGCTGCTCTGGCCCGGCTGCCCCGGGGCAGAGCCGCTCCTGTCCCGCTCTTTGCCCGCTCCGGTCCCGCCCCGCCGGGAGCGCAGCAGCGGCCGCGCCGGGCCGGGGGCGGCGGCCAGGACAGGCCCCGCCCGGCGCATCCCGCCGGAGCATCCCCCGGGAAAGGCAGGGCATCCCCCGGCCAGCAAAGCTCCTCCGGGGGCAGGAGAGCCTCCGAGGCTCGGGAAATGTCTGAATAACCAACAGGGCTGGGCGGTTGTGTTGCCCTGAAGGTCCTTCTCAGCCATTCCTGCAGGGGTGCACAAAGACTGATCCCGAAGGGCCAGAGCACGCGGATAGAGTGAGGAGGATGAAGAGGGGGAAACCACCCACAAAACCCTCCAGAGCATGTCTGCCAGGGACTGCAGACACCCAAATTACCCATCTGAAAGGCTTTCAAGCAGTAGGGACAGCTCACTTAGAGCAGCGAGCTCCAGTTTCTTGTGTCATCCATCCAAAATTCTTTGTGAAGCATCATACATCCATTTCAGCTCCAGTGCTTTCCAGTGGTTGAAATTTCCCTTGCATTTTAATAAGGAAGGACCTCCTTCTTAAAGGTTTCTTTTAACTAGTTTCTTCTGTCCCATTTATCCCCCCGTGAAGTTTTCTTGTTTTCTGTGAAAATGAAGCAATCCTACCTCTTTGTTTTATGCAGGGCAAGTACTACTCAGGCTCTGTCTGCATTTGCAGTAGAAGTGTTCAGTACAATTTTCCCTACAAATAAATTCTTCTATAAGCTTAAAACTACACAGATTGCACTAGGATGAACATTGGCCATTCATGGTTTAAAAAGTTCTGCACTTGCTTTCTTAATTTCTTTAAAAATCCAGTGCCAAACCTAGCACAGAATTTTTTCACCATTAATTTAGTATTACATTAACTTTCAAGCCAGTGAATTGTTAAATTCTTCTCTCCCTGAAGGCCTTTTCTGAGCACTGCCAGACTGAGGTCTCCAGGCTGAGGACAGGGCCAGGCAGCTCCACCTGCCTCCCTCATCCCAGCATGGCAGCCCTGGAAGTGCCAGAAGCTCATCCCAACCTCTTCCCTCGGGAATTCCATCCCTCTAAATCTTCTGCTCTTGAAATCCAGGCCTGGTGTCAAAATTGTATTTCCATAAAAACTGTATTTTCCATAAACAATTCAGTCTTCTGCCTTCTCCCAGGACACAGCCTCCTAGCAGAGAGAGCCAGTGGATCAATACCTCCTGTTTTGCCAAAATTCCAGGAAACTGGAATAATTTCTAACATTTTCTACATACTCCAAAATGAGTCCTTCAAACTCTCATGTACTCCTGCACGACATTCAATTAAACCTTTTTTCCTGTTTAGCTTCCACATTAGCTCTTCCTAATGGTTTTCAGGTGGGAAGGGTATTAATTTCTCATATCTCCTTATCAAAGCATGCATATCTAAAAATAGATCAGATTTTCCTTTGCTGAGGCAAGTGTATATATTTTCAAGAGAAATCTATTCTTCTCCAGTAAATTCTGCTATCATTTTCTCTTCCAAAATAATTCAGTGCAATATAAACTCAAGCATCAGAGGAAAAAAAACCCTGATACTGAGATTTAAAGTTACTTAAAATAATTTGACTTTGATGAATAGTATATGCAGAATAAATTACAACTATTAAAAGTTATTTCTACTGTAAATATAATTTGAGGAACATTTGACATAAAGATACAGTGTTATATGTTGCTAGAGGCAGTTATAAAACTCATTCAACATTTTACAATGCTAACAAATTCCATTTACATTGCTGATTATATTTAAATTGATCTTACCATGATTTGCAGTGCATTGCCTATTTATAAAATGTTTACTGTCTATGACTATTTTATCAAAAGTGAAACCTGTCAGTTCATATCTGGCTAGAACCAAATATTTGTAAATAGAGACAGAAAACCACTTGTTTCTAGACTTATTTTAACTCTTTCCTCCACTGCTTTGCTTTTATTTTAGCAAGAAATTTCTGCAAAAGTTCATCTTAACTAAGATGCATTTTGTTTTGAAAAGTCAAATTCTCCTCAGGTTAAATGAAACCACCTTTCACTGCATACAATTGCTATTAAAAACTTACAAGTTTAGTATAGTCACTATTTAAATGATGTATATTTATTACATACAAATTGGTTATAGTAATTTAGCATATTGATGTCATTTTTGTGAGAAATTGGCTTCAAATGTTTCTGACCTCATGGGCTAGATCAATAATCTAAGAGAAATTTGTTCTTGCCTGCTTGTTTGGACTAAAAATAAACCAGTCTTTCCAGACTTCAGAAGTAACTTTTGGTCAAGTTGATTGTCCCCTCTCCAGGCTCATACTTTCTGTCCAACCCTGCACATGACAATTTGAAAGTCACTAAGAACAAGGCACAGAAGAGGAGCAGCAGCAGTTCCAGGATTACAGCTGTTCCCTGTGCCAAGGGCTGCAGTTAATGCAACTGCACTGAAATTCTCAGCTCAAACCTTTTCAGCCTCGTAACTTCATTAAAATTATCTTTCTTGGATGCAGCATTCTGCAATAGCTATTCAAGCCCAAACTGAAGACTTGTAAATCCAAGAGAAAAGTTGAAGCTTTAAGGGGGAGCAGACAAGGATGAGGGGGCAGAAAGGGGAGTGTGTGGCAGTGTAAGGTGTTCTCACACTCATTTCAGAAGCAAAGAATTTGATACAGACAGAGCCTGCAGCAAGCCACCATTGACTAGATGCCAAGAAAATTAATGAAAGAATCCCTAGTGCCTAAAATAACTGGAAACGACCTGGACTCTTAAGCTGTGTGGGTTTAACCCTTCTCAGGACAAAGCTGTGTTGTTTATGGGAGACTGTAACTACAGCTTTGACACCAGGCCTGGGGTTCAAAGACTTCTGCATTAGTTAAGACCTCATCAGCTCAGAAAGTTTTGGACTCACAGGATGAATCAGTGCTAAAACAGATAAATTGTGCTTTCTACTGCTATCTCTGCAATTTCCATGCAAGAGGTTTATAACCAGAATTCTTTTAGGGCTGTTAGTGGGGTGTCTTGCTGTGCAAATTAAGCCCAAGGCCAATCACAGACTTGGTGGGTTTTTTTGCAGCTCAGCAGTGCAGCAATTGGAGTGTTTGCCTCTGTAAGGAGCTGGGTGCCTCTGAATGAGCACTGCCGTGTCTGAAGCTGCCTGCACACCCAGCAGAGGCAGACAATGAGAGCTGCCCCAGGCCAGTTTCCATGTGCTGCAGCTCACAGCCCGGCCCTGCCTCACAAAGGTCCCCCAAAGCTCTTCGACCCCCTCTGTGACCAAGCTGGCAGCGCTGCAGGCACAACTGCACTTAAAGAAAGTTTTTAACTCTGTGATTAAAAAAAATATTCAGGAATTTGGGCAAAAGTGCCCTCTCTAAACAAACGTGGATTGAATTCACAGCTGAGCAATCCTGCAGGTAGTGACAGAGGCAGAAAAGGCAGAATGAGACACAACAAGCATTCTCAGAGCAGCATCCAGCCTTCGTGGGAGGAAGTAATCAGACCTCTGGCAGCAATTACAGTTTTTTACTGCACTAAGCTTTGTTTTTATTATGACCCTACTGTTGCTAAGATAGTGCTCTCAAATTACCTTACATACAGACTGTATTAAACAACAGGTTTGCCCCATTTACAGGGCCAGATGGTTCTCCAAAGTTTAACATATCATTGGATTTACACTATTAAAAAAAACCCCACAGCCTTGACACTGCTCAGCCAAGCCACTAAATAACTTTTCCCTTTTCCTGACAGGCACTATGTGGATACAAAGTTTATTTCCTTTCCTGTTTGCAGTTGATGCCTTGCACGTCGGAGCAAATCTGGTTTTTGGAGTGTAGGAAGCACTGTTGAACAGTGAAGTCAGCACCTAGGAAACATGCTGGGCCAAAAACCTTCACACCAAAACTTCATCTGCCAGCAAGGGAAGGGAGGGCAGGTGGAGCAGCAGGATTATAAATACAAATTAGAAATTAAGATGGCTTGGGGAAAAAAAAAAAAGGAAAATAACCATATAAATGGCCAAAGGTAGGAAAATAAACTGTTCCAGCCTGGATATTTCACATGCATCAAGAAGATCTGGCACGTTTCATCATGCCATGAAATGCTGAACTGGCTCAGAATGAAGCTGAAGGGATTAACAAGAGACATGACAAACACCACCAACTTTAAACCAACACTTCAGCTGATTGCTGCTTAAGTCAGAGATGTAGCAATTCAAAACAATCATTGCTCAAACAGCAATGAGATGCACCCTTGCACAGCTTATGACACCAGCCTAAGATTCTGTTTTACAAGTTAAGCTTTCAGGCAGGGAAACCTCTGACCTCCAGGAGCTTAAGGCCTTGTAAAATAGACAATGGCTTTGGTGCTTCTTGGGCAGTTTCAAACTGATGGAGCAGTGGTTCTTAGGAGGGCAATCTTGAAGTTAAATCAATGCCTGATTACATCAAGTATTTATTTTCAACACCCAGAATAGTTACTGGGATGTGCTTTCAGAAATCTAGGACAGCTGAACGTTTTGAAAGCCTTGAACATGTTAGTATAGGTTTAAAACAAAGCTCAAAGATTTTTTGAAAATCCAATTAAAACCATTAAAACAGTGGTTTTCTGAATTAGCCATTTAAACCCGAGAATGAGAAATTATTCATTATTATGGAGAAATTAAGTACTAAAAATGCTTTAAAACTTGTGTGTCATAGTGAACTGTCCTTAAAAAAGATAACTGACATTCAGGCTTTTCTTTAACCCTGGTTTTACACTGTATTCTGCTGAAGGGTTTTACACTTTACAACACTTTCTTACTGGTTTCCCCAATTAACCACCTTGAAGGCACTCACACTGCACATTTCTGAAGATGAATTATATTAGTAAAATTTCCTTGCCCAGACTTTGCACATTCCGTGATACTCTGCATATACCATTGCAAATACAGTTTAAAATAATTTTTCTGGAAAACTTTGCCTCAAAGATCAGGTTTTGGCTGCAAGGTTGAAACAAGTCTTCAGCTTTTTAATAGCAAAGCCTTGTGCAGTAACCATTTTGACATTTAACAGCATTTGAGGTATTGAGGAAGATTCAGCATCACCTGGCTAGTAGATAATAAGCACAAGGAGTTGGTATTTCCACCTGATCCAGTTTCTAATGCCACTGAGTTCAGTGTAATATCCTGTGGCCCCCTTACAACACTACTACAGCAGTACCCAAAAAACTGATTTAAATTTCTTCTGCCAGATTTTACTTTTGGGTATTGATAGTTTACAGTTGTCCAGAACTTACTCAAAATACATTCCCGAAATAACACTGCAAAGAAAAAATGCTGATAAACTGATGTACATTGGAATTGTACCTAAGTGCCTGTACATTCTACATGAATTCCAGCTTGGATATTGGGGTGCACTCTGAACAAGCATTTGATTTTTCAATGCAAATTCTAAACACACACTATTTTTATTCACCCATGTAAAAAATGGCCTAAGCAAAATCTTTTTCTAAAGGCAGCAACCTATGAAAAATACTATCAGCAAAAGTAGTGTCCGTTTAGTAATTTGATTCAGAGAATAAAATAACTGGATTAGTACCTTAAGTGCAAGATGAAAGTCCTCAGAAAAGGCAGCTTCAAAAGAATTGGAAGAAAACAATCTGCTTCCCAAATCTAAATGAAACAGTTGAAGCTGTATCTGCTTCCATAAAATGGCTGGAGAGAAAGCCAACATTTCCCAACCCTCATTAGCACCAGCACATAGTTCTTAATTCAACATCAATAAGAAACCCTGCAGGCTCTCCCCATCTCCTCTCCCCTTCACAACCACTTCTATTTTGCATTTCTGAAAGGAAAAGCTACCAGAACAAAGAGAAGCACTGAGAGCACCTAGACTGGTGTAACCATCCCAGCAGCAGCAGCTGGAACACCTCACCACAATGTCACACTCTGCAGCCTGGGCACTGCCAGAAGGAAGGGAAAAGTCAAGCTGGTTTCAGGTGGTTGATTTTATTATTACATACTGATAATACATTTCAGCACATCTGATATCAGAGTAAACCCCCGTGGGACAAACAAGTGCCATAATAGAAATTATGGAACAGAAGACTGGTGTAAAAAGTGTGAAGCAGCACAGCATCTGATTGAAGAAAAAAAAAAAAAACAAAAAAAAAACCACAACCCAAAACAAACAAACCCCACCCCAACAACAAATCAATGCTGTGAAAACTTGTGATATTAAACTTCACTTGAAAAAAAAAAAAAAAAAACAACAAAATTTAGGAGAGGCCTGAAGTTCACAAACTTCTGAAAACACAGGAAAAGCCATGTGCATCTCCCCAGTGAATCCATCACAACTCAATTCTATGAAGACCTTTTGCAAATTCAGTGCTTAAATCTTTTACATATTTCATATTCTTTACTGTAAGAGAGCACAGTAAGCTAATCTATTCTACACACATTGTTTCACTCTTTTAGGGTAAATGACAATCACAGTTTCCTCTAGCCTTAAACAGCTATTTCAACCAATATATATTTACATACACGTGTAAACAAAATGTTACAGAAATGCCTTAAAGCAATTTCACTGAAGTAGCCCAATTCAGCCATTTGTGCTCCTTACCTCGAAATCCAAAGTGCCAAATGCAAGCAGGAAAGGTTTCCACTGTTGCAGTCTAACAATGATCCCATTTATTTGGTGAATTTGTAAAAATCATTTCAAGCCACAATTCCAATTAATTCTAGAGGGTTGAGAACAGGAGTAGTACATTTACAGTAACTGCACAGCTTGCATGGCCAAAAAGACTCTCCAAACTCATTTTTAAACTGTTATTAACAAGTAATGGAATGTACATGTGCTGACCATTAAACGTAGAACTCAAAAATAGACACCTACTGCACCAATCCAAATTTGTTAATGCAGAAACATATTTGAAAATATACAAAATCTGAAGTTGTTACATGAAATCAAAACCTGGTTTTAAAAAGTGCACAGTAAAAACTGAAGGTAATTACTATATAAATTATCCACAGAGTATTTCCTGGTTTAGAGCCAACATTAAGTTCTGTTTTATCTGTTACAAGTTCTAAATATTTTTAAGCCATTTACAGTACCAATTCAGTTTTTACTAGACTCAAAACCAGCCTCAGCTTCCTGGAACAAACAGGAACTGGATAATGAATGGTCACTATCTGCATCCTGTGCAGCAGCAGCTTCCAAAGACTCAGCTGTAAACTATCGATTTTTGTTCTTTTTAGAATTCCCCTGCAACAAGAAACATGAAAAGAGAACATTATCATTCAGGTAAGGAAATCCAGACAGGTAACACACAAATACTGATGTCTAATAATTTATGCCTACAGCAAACAAAGTACAGTCAGAAAATAAACACTGCATGGACTTCTAGTTTGACAGACTGTAACCATTTGCTCTGAAAATTTCTCTATTTCTATAAGCACAACAGAAGCAAGTACCAGATATCTCAAATAAGCACAGTACCAGATACCTCAAATAAGCACAATAATACCTTACTACAACTGAAACCTGTGAAAGACATTTGAGGGACATTCCAATACATTCAATTGTATTAATACCATTAATATTCCCCACCATATTGGATATTTTTTCCAAATGAATTTTACTTTAATTCAGGTTGTACAGATTATTTCTAGTTCAGAACAGAGTTTGTTCCACAGCTAGCCAAATCACATTTGACCTTCAGTAATTCCACAAAGGAAATGTGGAGCTTAAAATAAAGATTTGTGCAATAGTTACTTGCTGGCAATTCTCAGTCTTCCTATTTCCTGAAGATAACATTTGTTTTGAATCTAACCAACAACTCTCTCCAAGTGTTAAGGCCTTTAACTGCATCATTTGGATTCCAGCTGAATCCCCTTCTACATTTGGTAACATCTGAAAACCTGTGTGGCTTCTGTTGTGAGATTCTGAGGTCCTTACACACAGAGTACCAATTCAAGTCTTAGAAGTGTGGCAAGTGAGACATTCCAGAAAACATTTTATAGAAACATTAAGTGCTATGGCCAGTATGCAGCCAAGAGCTTCCTTCTGGAAACACAATGGCTTTTACACAACAAAGTAATTTTAAAGAATACAATGCCAAGTTAAAACATTCAGAAATCTGAAGAAAAGCAGGAGGAAGAGTTTGTTCTAAAAAATAAAAATCATCATCATATGATCTTTAATCAGAACAGGGTTTTTAAATTATTTTTACTTTTTTAATCCTTCAGTGACAATTGCTTCCATGCATCTCAGAAATAAGGAGAATAATGATAATTTGTTTCACAGTCAGTCAAACGAAGGACAAAGGCCTTCATAACATCTGTTCCTCCCTAGAAACATCAGAGAAGGATATACCCTGGTTTAATCACTGTCTGCTCAAAAAAGCAGACTTCTGTACTTTTCATCATTAGGTAAGTAAATAAATCTGTTTCTGACAAGTGGGTAGCCTTCTTGCCTGGTAAAGAATTAAAGTGTGCATTTCAAGCTCACAGAGGAATACAAGTGGCAACTTTTTCATTCCTACACAAGGGACAGATGAGCCAGAATATGGAAATAGAAGAGAGAAAGAGACCAGCTGCCAAGGACAGAGTATGCTGCAACCAAAAGGAATGCAGAAAGGACACTGCTACCCAGAACTACATGATAACCACACAGTCTCAACAGATGGATTTACAAATAGCTCCCTTTTCACCACATTTACACAAAAAAATGGTGTGATCTGCCATCAGAGGGTACACTTTGAGAACCTGATATGAAGCAGTGACATGAAGAGCTTCTTCTTTCCCACATGTATGTTTAGCAAGAATTTTTTTCTTCACTGAAACTTGAAGGAGCAAGTTTGGAGTTTTCTTTCCAACTGGCTTAGAGCAAGAATTACAGCTTGTGAGCTGGTTTGCCCAAGGGCAATGCTGCAGGAACACCAAATGTAACCCTGCCACCCCCAGCTGCAGCCAGGGCCCCGTGCCAGCACTGCCAGCTCACCTTACTGGACATCTTTAGTGTATCAATCTCTTCCCTTTGCTTTGTCAAGGTTTCATTCATGCTGCACAGGTGGTCACTCATCATGCTTAACTGGTCCTCGTAGCTCCTCTTTGTCGTCATCAGTTCATCCTAAGGGAAAAAATTAAACAACCAGAGGCTCTGGCTCAGTATTATTGATTGCTGGCAAAGCAGCACACTTCCACCTCCACTTATTGATGCCGAGTGTGTGCAATTCAGCTAAAAAAACCCTGTTTTATGAAAGGAAGTCAGCAGCTACTTTTCTTTTACCTGAAGTCCCATGCATGGCTTGCTCCCTTTATTTTTGCGTTGTTTCCTTTAGATTTCCCCCCACTCTTTATGGCTTACATAAAAGAGGAACAGCTAAGTTTTCCACCACTGTTTCCAGCCAGGAAACAAGTAAAGTTTATGGGGTTAAAGCACGGCCTGCACAAGAACATATGAGGCATCCAAAGCTGAAGGAACCACCACTCCACATGCAGGCAGAGAGAGCTATGATCTCTCTGGGATTACAGAGACATGAGGGGATAGTGTGCATGACTAGGACACAGCAATGAAGGGATAAACACCCTTTAGGAAGGACAGAAAGGAAGAAATCCTGCTCTGTGTGAAGACTAATACATCTGATCAGTAGGAGAACAACAGGTTGATATGACAGGCATCTGCTGCACGCAGATAAAAATCTCCCACCCACAGACCCTCAGATCCCCGATCCTCATTAGGGATTTTAACTACTCTGACACGTCCTGGAAAGGCAGTAAGGTGGAATACAAGCAACTGAGGATCTGTCTTGAGTGTGGCATAGAACTCCTTGACGCTGGTGATCAGTGGGACCAAGAGGTGCTCTCTGCTGGACCTGTTACTCACAAATAAGGAAAAGCTGGTCAGGGATGTGAAAGCCAATGGCAGCCTTGGCTGCCCCTACCATGAGTTAGTGGCATTCAGGATCCTGAGGGAAGCAAGATGAATAGCAGAATTACAGCTACCCTAGACTCAAGGAGAGTAGATTCTGGCTTCTTTCAAGGTCTGCTTGGAAAGGTCCCAGGTAAAATTGCCCTGGAATTTACAGGGGCCCAGGAAAGCTGAATGATCAAGGACAGAATCCAATGCCTAAAATATGGAGTGACTGTAGCAGAAGGCCAGCATGGCTGTATAGGAAATATCCAGTTCCACAGCTGGATCTGACCAAAGGAGGGGGACAAATCCCCTTCAGGGGACCCTTCCAACCTAAACAAGTCTATTATTCACTACTATGCAGACTACTAAACATACAAATGGTGTGTGCCTGCTATCTTTTCCCAGGAAGTTAAATATGCAGTTGGAAATTAACATCTCATGCTGCATTCAACATCTATTGTGGAATTTCTTAAAGGAACAAATCAAGAAAGTGTTTAAAATGGATTGTTCATGGGCACAACAGCTCAAAGCTTCTAATGTTATATTCACAGCCTTTATGGAGCAATTTTGGTACTCACCATCACAGACAGATGAGCAATAATGATATGAAATAAGTGCAAAGAAAACCTGAAGGAATTTATGAGTTGTGTATTTATTTATACTTTATTGTACTACTGGCATCTTTCTCAGCTCTGTGGAGGAGAAGGACAAAGGGACGGGACACTCACAGGATGCCATAAGAGTTGACTTTTGTTACTGTTTGCAACAGTTTCTTAAAGATTACTCCAAAACTATCTTTGCTTAAGGTATCTACATTAAAAAAATGCAAATCAACCTGGCATTTTTTAAAGCTTTCAGACCCAGGTGCAAGAAAGGACTAAGAACTCCTTGTTTCATCTGAAATCAGCCAAACCAGCATCCCTTAAAGCATTACAACTCTCTCATTTTCGTGAAAATCCTTGACATCAAGTGGGTTAAAACACACAGGTTTGGCCAATATAACCTTCTCTTGGAAGCATGTTCCACTTCAACTTTATACCTGGGATTTAAAGTGTATTATTTAAGGCTCTTCTCCACACACCACTAGAGTTTTTATATTCCACAACACAGGACCTAGTAATGGCATGGCCAGGCTAGATGGTTGTCATTTTTCTGTTCCAACTTCCCCTTACACATGATTACAAAATGCATCTATTACATTACAGAACAATTTACTTGCCTGCAATCTGGTGATGTTTTGACTGGCGAGCTTCAACTCCTCCGTGAGCGATTCCTTGGACTTCTCTGCCAGAGAAAGTCTTTTGGCAAGTGCTCGACACTACCAAGAACAGGACAGGGAGGGAACAAGGGACAAAAGTCACTTCCACAGTATTGCCTTGTGGCATCCTTAAGTGCTTGGACTTTTCCATCTGTGACACTTGGATTTCAAGGAACTCAGAGCTTGTGCACATTTTTAAATGCAGAGGTAATGGGATAGTTAACATTAAATGTTTCATTTTATAGAGCTACCATATTGCCAATCCTCTAAATATCATATTTTTCATGTAACTGCTACAAAACTTCTCATGAGTAAAAAGCAATACAAACACTTCATACAAGGCTCAAATATCACAGAAAAGATGGTTCCTCCATAGTATGTAATTTTCCATTTAAAAAAATATTTAAGAGGATTTGCTCTATTAACGTGGAGCTTTAGTGTATTCCACATCATTTATTACACAAATCAAAACAGCCACTACTTTCAAGAAAAGTTTCCTCATGACTTGAAATGAAAAGGAAACCATAGATACAATGAATCATCTTATTCATTCTTGTAGTATAACTTATGCCTAAGAGCCAATTTTCTCAGGAGAGCTGTTTCCATCACTTCATAATACACTCAAATATTTTTGAATGACATCAGCATCACTATAAAATTAAGTCAAAACTTCCTTGGTAACTAAAGCCAGCTGCTTCAGCTTATGTGAACAAACCCATACATGACACACATTATACTTCTTAATACAGCCAAGACAAGGCTACCAAAGGATTTATTAAACATAAAAAGCTCTTTTACAGTATCTGTTTTTATGCATGCTAGACCACAATCAAAAATATTCCAGGAACAGATTTGTATAAAACATTATGCTCCATATACTGAAATTCACTATCATAGCACTTGCCTGTGGGAAGTTCACAAAGAGGACTTACTGTCCTAGCCTGCATGCTCACCTCAGCATGGAAGTGCACTGATTTGCTGTCAGCAAGCTGCAGGTGAGAGGTCAGCTCTGCTATCCTGGCCATGTAATGAGCTTTTATCAGGTCTTCACGAGACTCAACATCTGGAGCCTGGCAAAGAAAAGTTTAAGCAGACAGCAGTTATGTTTAGTACACTGAACAGCTGAATCACAACACTGCCTTTATACTGACATTTTTATTCTTACCTTCTGAGCCCTGGCTGCTCTACAAAAACTATCAAATTCCCCAAAAAGAACAGATGAATTACAGCAAGCCACACTGCAATTTGTCACTCTAGTGGGGACTCTTAAGGTCAGATTTGCTTACAGGACAAAGAGCTGACTGAAGAGGTAAGAATCAAACTTGCTTTAATATATCAAGTGTCTGATGAAGATGAAAACCCACTGAAGAACAGCTTTCACCTACGTGAAAACTTACTGTCTCTTCCCAACAAGGAAGAATTCCATCACATAACTGTACTTCAGAAGCATACAAAAGTCATAACCATTACTAATGTTGTACATTCCAGAAATTTCTTTAGACATTTGAAATTAAAAAATAAAAACCAAAAAATAAAAAAGCCCAACAACTCAGTAGTTTCCAGACTACCCACTGGAGTCAGCTTTCACGTGATTTGTCATTACCTTCAAGTTCAGCACTGCAGAAGCCTTTAAGGACTTGTATGAGTTATTATCTAGCTCCCTACCTCTTTTTAATCACACTTTCAGAAGACAAGGAGTGAACCAAACTACACATCCACACAGCTCCCTGTGGTATGGGAAAAGGGAAAGCGGTGAACCTTACTCTCAGAAGTTCCTGCTGGATCAAGTGTTACATTATAGCAGGGCTAAATAAAGAGTTAACTTTTATTCTGAGGGCTGGTTCAAGCCTTGTTTCAGGGTGACCTCTGCTTTGTACCCCAGGCATTGCAGCCAGGGTTTTTTATGCAGCTTGAGCCCTTCCTCCAGGGTTAAGAATGGAGGCTTGGGATACAGTTTGGGCTGCTGAGGCACAGACCAATGCCTTCCTCAAATTATAGAGAGCAGACCCTGACTCCAGTTCACACTGCTCAAAAGGCTTACATGGGCCAAATACAGCTCACTAACAGAAGAAGAAAATTAAAGAACACATGCATGTCAGAAATTTGACCATCTAATATACAAAGACTACATGGTCAACTTGTGCCATTATAGAGGCATATTCTTGGTAATTAGACCTGTGGAATAAGTTTGGCAGAATCAAAACTGAAGTATTTAACAGATGGACTTTAATAATGTTTAAAACAGATTACCTTTTCATTATCAGTAGTTACAGTCAACATTCCAATCTAGAACAAGGAAGAAAATATACTTAATGAGAACTGCAAAAAAATAGATACCATAGCTTCAATTTGGTTTCAGTCATAGAAAGACTTGGAATTTAAACAATCTTGCAACCATTCAAACTGAAATAAATTTTAAGTACTTCCACCTGTAACATAAACAAGAGTGGTTACACGAGTGCCCTGAACAGAATTAAACCTGACACCAACTCTCAAAAATATATCTCTTGTCTTAGGAGCTACACAGGGAAAAGGCAATAAAAACAACAAGATGCAGCTGGGCTCCTATGGTTATGCAACTGCTTGATCATATGAAACTAATTCAGAGCCACGTTAGCACACTGAAACATTACTTGTCATGTTTAAGACGAAGGAAAGTCAACCTGGATTTGTTGAATACCTTCCAAATTCCTTCCTTCCCCCTCTGACTAGTAAGCACTGACAAAACACTACAGGAGCAGTGCAAGCCAATACCTGGTTTCATGAAAGGGTATCTTCCCAGAGAATCCAAGGGGCTTTTTTCCCCTTGATCTCAATAGGACTAGAGATTCACGTTTATGGGAAACATTCATACAGTATGTTGACCCATGAGTAACATTCTCATCAAACTCCTAAGGAATCAAATAGAGAACCAAAAACTTAAGATGCCAGTGTACTTCGAAGTTGGGGCTTTCAAAACAATCCACTAGTTACTTTTATCTTGGAGTAGGAAAGTGGGGAGGACAAAAAAAAAACAAAACTCTATTGAATGCTGAGCAAATTTATTATTTCTTACAGATGACATTCCTGTTAATACCACTATGCCACTTCAGAAGTGGAATTCAGGGGAAAAGCCAAATCATTTTAAATATGTTAGTAAACAGGAAAAAGCCATTTAACAGCAAAGAATGCATGCTACATCCAAAAGCAATTGCTGAATCCAAATTGACTCCACTAAGTCTTCAAACCCATTTACAAACACTACCTACCTACTTCCATTTGCTTTAACATACCTAGGGATGAATAAAAGTATTGGAAACACAAGCCCAACCCGAGATACACAACACTTGCAAAGTCTCCAAACTACAGACAAATCAGGAGGTTAAGCACCTATTATTTCCCCCTCAGTTAAAAAAGGACAATACTACAAAAATATCTTCACAATACTAAAGACAGCAAACAAAGTCTCAAAATCCAAGAAGTGCCCAACTCTGCAGAAAGAATTTGCAAGCAGCTTTGCAAATACAAGGACCCCAAGAGTGAATGCTTTTCAATACAGTCAAAAGGCTTTCATTTTTAGTGTTCCACTGATCAAACAGCACTGCTACTAAAGAAAGTGGATTTTCCTCTATTGAAGGGAAAGGTCACTTACCAGACTGGTGCTCTTAATAGGTTCCCTCAGACTCTTTTCTGTGGTTTCCTTCTTTTGTTCTGCTATATTTGGCAGAACTGAATGCTCCTGGATAGTTTCAGTTAAATGTCCACTAAGAGAGTTCTTCAGTTTTTGGTTTTCTTTCTCTAGCTTAATTTTAGCCAGCTGAGCCTCCAACATCCAGTGTTCTTTTTCTTGTTCAAGTTTTGCAATTTTCTCCAAACTCTGCTGGACCTTTAGGAGGGAAAGTTTACAGTCCAGGTTATTGAACCCAGGGAGGAAAAAACCAAACACAGGAAATGTTTCAGGACAGTATTATTTTAAACCATTACATAAATGAGCTAACAAAGTGCAGCAACAACCACTGTTTTGAGCCGTGTGCTTAGCTGTGGTTCTTTGTCAAAAATAGCCACATTATTTAATTAGTTTGAAACATGCACAGCTCATAAAACTGGCAACATTGTACCAGGTGAAAAACCAAAACAGAGAAGAATTTTATAAAAACTTGAAAGATGTGTGTACCTGGCAATATCACTACCTTTTTCTATGCTAGAAAGCCAAACTGTCCCCTCCCAGCTGTCCCACCTCACACAGCCAGAACCATCCACTTTGTCCAGGTAAGAAAACAACTATGGAATAGAACACATCTAATCACTGCACATTTCTGCTGAAATTCATTTCACTCCTACTAATACACTTAGAATATTGGTAACTACAAAAAAAAAAAATCACCAAAGTATTTGTTTCTGTAACAGTTCAATGACAATGAGTCAAGCATAGGCTGAATATACAAGCTAATAAAGTGTCAATATTAATTAGTTATTCTCATTCACATGAAGCAATGGACAAACTGTAGGCCTTTTAAATACCATGTTACTCATCCTGCTTCACCTTCCAGAAAAAAAAAAATACATGTGCATAGTGGAAGATAGAAACTCTATTACTCTAATGGAAAAGAAAAATCAGTGCTCCTAACCAGTGCAAATATTTCCTGCATATTCCAAAAGAGAACTCAAATCAGTACACAACATTAAAAATTAATCCTTAAGTTTGCCTTATTCCTGTCTTTATTTTTCATTTATTTTAATTATTAAAAATTACCTGACTTCTTGTATTTCCAAATGAAGGTATCAATGGCATAATCCTGGCTCCTCTATTTACCTATACATACATTCTGCAGATAAGCCAGCCTGACAAGGGTTTTACTTTCAAAACTCTACAAGACATCTACAGTCTAATTTTAAGGTTTAGCATATTCATATATACCTCCAAATGACCACAGACATAAATGTGGAGACTTCAAAACAAGTTTACCTTTACAAAATACACTGCCATAATGTTAGTACAATACCTGCTGTGCAAGACCTTCCCTGCTCTCTGTAGAACTCAGCAGAACTCTGCGATTGGCTAAAGCCTCTTCATAAGGCACTGAATCTGCACAAGGCTGCAGAGGAATCGAAAAAACCCTCTCAAAACATGTTACACACTAGATCAGAACATGTATTCTGCTTTTGTTTTCTTCCTAGTTTCCTTACTTTAGTAAAGGGAAAAAAAAAAACATGTTCTAAGTGCTTACCAGGCAGTAGGAAAAAACGGTTTGAGCTCTCAAGAAATACAAAAGCTCCCAAAAAGTACAGTTGATTAAAAAGTGCTCAGAAAACTGAGTGTTTAATTAATGATCAAAGGCATCTTAAGGTCCTCTTTACAGACATTGCAGTAAAGTGATTTAGTAACAACTGCTAAGCACATCACTTAATTGTTATTTTTAATGGAGGCAACAGGGAGATCTGACTGCATTCAATCTTTTGGTTCAGCACAGTTTCTCGAGAGTACCTCCTTTATTTTCCCCCTGTGTCTTCCAGTGACTGCAAGTGTGAGAATATGTTTTTATTCACTCCATATTCCTGGTGAATACAGGAGGAAATTTACATAAGCAGACATCCTCTTCTCCTTGGAGTCTTGGCACAGAAATAATTAGTGGAAATGGGTAAGGCAGAAGTGGCACATACCCTCAGTTGTGAGAGCAACTACACTCTCTGAAGTTTTCAGTAGCATTATTGCACTGAGGGTTCCACTTCCTCAGCCAAAACCTGTCATTCAGACAATCTCTTCCATTCCAAACCCTGCAAACCCTTCGTTTGTATTCTGCTTGGCATAACCATCAACAGAACTGTTCTCTCTCTGTGCAAGCACACTGGCTGAACAAACCTTCTTCAAGGACTTCACATAAGCAGCTGCCTTCTTCTTGTACTGCAGCATGCACTCAGCTGAGAGAGGGCTGATGAACTCTGCTCCTCCCTTGGGGCCGTAGCTCAGCGAGGTGCTGAAGTGATCCAAGTTGTTGCTGAAGAAGGAGGCCATCTAGAAACATCAAGAGAAGTGGCTCTTTGAATTAAGTTGACCAGAAGGAGTCATTGGAGCAATTACTCTTTGGAAAGACAACTATTTAGTGAAGCTGGACTTAACAAGACTTTGAAACAAGCTGCAGGCTCTTCCATGAAACTTAGACCTTCCTAACACAAAGCATCCTCTTCACAGGATCTGCTTTTATCACTCATAGCCTGAGAATAACTCAAGAATCAACATGAAACTACAGATTATTAATATCAGAGGCACACAGAGATTTTCTAAATCATTCAGCTAAGTTTATTTTTGTTTCTTAAAAATCTGCACAAGTTAAAGCACTGTTTGAAACAAAAATATCCATTACCTTGCCTGCTCCATTTGTTAAAGCAGCAACAGAGGATAAAATACAGTCGTTTGTAGTTATGAGTTTCTGTGTGGCAGTTGGAACTTCCTGTTCTAAAGCAGCTTTCTGACTATAGTGCTTGGAAATATCTGGAAAATGAAAAGCACATTTATGCCAAATTAAGAATAAAAAACTTTTTGAAAGTCATTCACAAACTCATCTTAGCCTAAATATATTAATTTCAACAAGAGCAAAATTTAAAAAGAATCAAGTGTTTATCATGTAAGAACGTACTCAATGTGGTCTAATTAAAAAAAAAGTAAATGACAAGTGAACAATGTGCATCTATTTTAAAACAGAGTACTATTGCTACGGAATGGAGAAATCCCAGCTCATCACCACCACAAACTGTAAGCTGAAATCATCTTAACAAGTTCAAAATTAGTTGGGATTGAGAAAGAAGAGAGAAATTAAACATTCTGGAGAATGGGAGTGTGAGATATTAAGAAGAGCATTCTTGTTGATAGCTAATGAATTCAACTGACAGTTTTCTTCACTACTTCTATTTTCTGTATTTCCTTTAAAGTATAAGTTGGATTGACTTTACAGTATAGCAACCATATTAAGAGGTAGAAAGTATTTAAAACTTATCTGTGCTACAAAACCCTTGGTTTAGGGTCTCATTTTGTGTGAGGTACAATCTTTAATATCTCCTTTTTTTCTTTAAAACAAAGACTGCAAAATGGGGCCATACTATTCATGCTATTAGGAAACAACACCAATTTTGCTTAAAATTATGAAAGCTTAATGTTTAAACAGCTAACTACTAAAAATCCAGTTCATCTCTCTGGATTATTTGCTCCCCAGAAACAGGTCCTTGGTACTGAAATTCTAGGACATGAAGGAACATCAGATTCAAAATTCTGAGTTTTAACCAAATACCCCTTCACTGAAAACGTAACATTCCATGTTGTTCTGATAAAAGCAAGGTAAACCATTTTCCAGAAGAAGCCAAGTTTCAAAATGAACTCAGACTTCTTTGTTACCTTTGGTTATACATTCATGTTAAAAACAGTCATCACCCTAAAAATAGGAAGGAAAAATTCCACTTTGAAGGCAGGTACTAGGTCAATGCTACATATGCAGAGGAAATATGTACATTTCAGCATTCCGTTCTGTGTGCTAGTTTCAGGAGAGCAATGAAGCTCAGAAAGTGAAGTGATACTGCTCAGGAAAATCTGGAGAGCCACAATTAAATAATCCAGCAGCTCTGAGGAACAAAGCTAAGAGAATGGAGGAATGAAAACCATACATGAATGTCTAAAACAAGTAGTTAGTAGGTTTAGTTTCTTAGCATGTAAAGGTAAAACAAAGCAGATTTATCACATACAATACATTCAGCAGTGCTATAGAGAGAGTGCATGTGTGTATGCTAAACAAGAAAGCAGCAAAGCTGAAACAAGACAACATTCCCAACTCTCACCTTTTAAAATGTCATGGAATCCATGAAGACTTGCAGCAATGTTTGTAAACACAAAGTTGTAATTTGTCCTAAGGAGTCCTTCTGGTCTTGTACCTAAGAGTAACATATAAGAAGGAAAACCACAAAACTAAGAATTGAGCATGAATGAAAAAAGTTAGCTTTGGAAAGAATTCAGTTTCCACCTACTAGAACCATTTGCATCGAGTATGAGTCACAACAGATTAATTTACTTAAATTTCCCCTTCAAAATCAAATATACATATATCCAATTCTGGCAGAGCAGGCAGTGAAAGACTTTCAAGTCCCCTAGTTTTTATTCAGATTTCATAAATATCAATTGTGCTGGTTTCAATCCACACATACAGAAAGACATGCTCACAGCTGTAGGAAAGACAATCTGGGCCTTTCTAGAGTGAAGACTGAAATAACCTGAAGCTATACAATAACCATTTCCTACTGCTATTTACAGGATGCATTTGGAGATAATTTCCCCACACACATACACACAAAGGCTTTACCTCACTTTATTCATTTTATTATTTATTAGCATGACAGTTATAATAACCTTACAGAAACAAGGGGCTGGAAGTGATGGTTAGTAAGACAACGTAGTTTATTAACCATTTAATAATTAAAAGGCATACTGTCAATCATACTATAAAAACCCACAGAAAACCAGCCACAGGGTAGCCAGCCAAGGCAGAACTGAACTTACTTGGTAAGGCCAGAAGACTGACATATGTGTGGAGCTTCTCAAAGACTGCAGTCAACCTTTTCATGTCTCTGTGCAGCTCCATATTTCTAGCTCTTAAAGCAGCTGTGCAAAGAGAAGACTCACACTCTTCTTCCAAACTAGGAATATATGAATTATTTTTTTAAAAAAGCAAGCAATTGGCTTAAAAATAACAAGCTCACGAGTTTTAGAGCACATAGGTGTTCTCTACCTCCCCAGTCCAAAGCAACAGCAGACCAGGAATTGATTTGAGAAAGGCTGACACAGCAGAGGAACTTAGCAATACACGAAAATTACTGTGTGCATGGCCACTCCCAGGTGTTTCTGTCACAAGCCAGGAATGACTTACTTTCACAGCAAGGAACTGATTGCAGCAATTTAAGCTTGAAGACTTTTCCCTCTAGCACATAAACTCTCTTTTGCTTCCTAAAGAGCATGAGAACAGGTATAAAGGAGGCATAAATCAAGGGATTTCTTCTTCCTTAGTCCAAACCCTCTCCTAAAGCAGTTCTTTGCAGCTGTAATTCTCCCTTCAATCACCTCAGGAACAAAGATTTTCCCAGCAGAAGGGATGAACACCTAGCCAAGTTTTACTACATTGCTACATTTATTAATTGATGAATAACCCTCAGAGAAGCTCAAGGCATTAACAGTTTCAGTGTATCACACCTGAATAGCATCAATGCTACTGAATAACACTAAGAAACATTAATGAAAGCTTCATTATTTTTAAAGTCCCATCTGTGAGGGAGGGTGTGTGTGGAGGGGCTTTAAATTACATGTTTTTAGTCCTAATGTCTTAAAAAGGTGTGCCTAACCTCAAGGTTTAGAAAACAACATGCAAAAAGACTAAGAAAAAAAAAAAAGTTCAGCCTTTTAAGACAGCAGAGGCCAAAGTATTTTAAGATTAGACTTAATATTTGAGTTGTAGGTGCTGACAGTGCTGCATGCCTAACACAGTGCCTTTAAATTTGATCTATCAAATGAAAGGTACCTTTTTAACTGATATGGGAGAATCTTTCTTAAAAAGCCTAAGTAGGAAGCTAAATGTTCTGAGAAGGCCTTCAATTTCACAGTTGTTTCCTGTAAGGAAAAAACAACAGCTAAGTGGTTTTGCTCTGTAAAAATGTTTTTGGGTACTAAAAGGAGGAAATCTTACCAGGACTGTCACAGTATCCTCCGTGATGCTCTCAAACAAGTGCAGCATTCCTTCCTCCAGAGGGCGAACATAGGAAGCGTTTTCATGGAGATACTGTGAGAACTGAGGACACAGAGGTTTTAAAATGGTGTTTGCTGACAGCTCCTGTGAACTCTGCCAAGGTAGCAACTGAACGGGACATTTTGGCAAAGCCCCATTAACGATGCCCAAGATGTCACTAATGAGATACAACAGTCCGGTGATGTACAGCAATCTCTTCTACAGTCAAAAACACATCCTGAGGGAAAGTGAGAAGCACTGGAAGTCCAGGCAAAACCACACCTAGGGCTTTGCCAGGGCATCCAGTCTCATTTCAACTGCCATGCACAGCACACCAAACCCTTGGTTTTTAGTTTTAAACATTCCTGCACTCCTTTCTCAACTCCATCCAATTAAGGCTAGATCCCTGCACCATTTAGGCACAGAATACACTATCACACCTTCCTCCCAAAAGTAGTTTGCCTCCCAGCCTTGTCCATCAGCACAAACATTTGCAAGCTGTGCTGTGCAAAGTACTGAAGAACTAAACCCAAGTCAAACTGAGAGCAAGAGATGTGTCTTTTTTGTCTTTTTATCTGTGTCCAGTCCAGTTTTCACATGAGTCAAAGCATGCTTATGCTAAAGCAAAGCATGGAGCTCCAACTGATCACAGAAGAATTCTTATTTCTAAAACTATGACTTTGGCCTCATGGACCTGCTTGACCTGGCTAAAAATTGCTTAATTAAATCCTACAGTTAATTCTGCCTTCAAAAAAGCAGACCTGAGAACATAAGATGTACTCTTACACACAATCAAATGTAACAACACCATCAGCTTTCCATTTTGGTACCTCAGTACCACAAAAAGCTTCTTCCACAAATTAATACAGGTAGTCCAAAGCAAACCTGGCTTTTATTTTACCCCACAGAAAGATACCTTCACCTTTGATTATTTACACCACAAGAGCAGCTAAAGATCCCAGGCAAAAAGAGTACAAGAGATTTTAATTGTTCCTTGTATTATTACAGTGTAGTAACACAGTGTTAACAAGAAGAGTGAGATGCTAAGCTCTGATCCGTGCATGCACAAACCTGGGTGGAATTAGGGAAAATTCCTAAATCTAAGGAGGAAGAAATAAAACATGCAGAATGCTCCTGGCTTGTGTTGCAAGAGAGAGGACTTGAATTATCCAGCATGATGCTGTAGACCCAGCAGAACCCAGCAATCCAACCCTTAAAGAGAAAAGGAATACTTGAACCTGGCAGGGAACTGTCCACATCTACTTTGAGTGTTTGGTGGGGAAAATAGCTTGAAAGCACCAGACAAGACCTGGAGTTGGGGAAAAATAAATCAGTGCAAGTCTGCTAAGCCACTACCTGACACTTGTTTCATCTTCTCTACCATATTAAGGGGATGTTTTTGACCAACTTGGTAGAGTAGCTAAAAATAAAATTTAAAAAATCACACTGAGAACATTTGCCAAGCAAATAGATAAATTAATCAAAAATACAGGAGCAACTACAGCTTCAGTGAGCAATAAAAGATGCTTCAGTACTGGAAAGTCACAGCAAAAGCCCTGAGAAGTAGCATGCACTGAGGGAATTAGGTCATGAATACACAGTGGGGCAGACTACAAGAGACATAATTATGAAAACAAAGCCTGAACTACTGCATCAGACCCAATTATAAGAAAAGGAAAATAAAATTATGGTTCTGATTAAGTTGCCTGTTTCAGCTGTGATGAAAAACAATAAAGAAGTGTTAACTAGGAGGTCAGGGGAAAAAAAAAATCTCTGAGATGTCTAGGAAATCTGAATTATTGCTTTAGTAAACTGCAGTAGTATCTGAGAAGGCAGTCACCACACTGGGCCACATTAAAAAAAAAAAAAAAGACACTCCTGCCCCAAAAAAATCTTAAAGCTGACTAAAGCACATAGTTTTCA
The DNA here is from genome assembly GCF_036417665.1 of Passer domesticus. Classification (NCBI taxonomy): domain Eukaryota; kingdom Metazoa; phylum Chordata; class Aves; order Passeriformes; family Passeridae; genus Passer; species Passer domesticus. Next base: position 111,528,818 of record NC_087476.1, on the reverse strand, counting down.
CAAGAAGGACAAGCCATTCTGAGTGCATTGGGTGGCAGGAGCAAGAAAATGTTCTCAAACTCTGCTGAATCTCTGCAGAAGGGTGTTCTTGACTAAAACAGTTGAAACAACTGAGAAGGCAAACAGAAAGGGATTTCTCTAGTGGATAACCACCTTCATAAACATATTTGTTACCTGAAAAGAGATTATAGAAGGTTTTCCAAAGAACAGGAAAGTTTTGTCATAGTTAACATTGATACCACATGCACTGCAGCCGCTTGATCAATGCAAACCACAATTCACCTCAGTACCTTAAGCCTGAGCCCTAGCAACTACTAAACTGAAATTAAGAAAATGAATCACAAAATACTCCCTGAAACTTAAATACTCAGAGAGATGAAGTCAACTCTGATCTTAATGCAATTTGTTCCAAAACATACATGTGTGCATCCCCACACAAATCCTTGTGCACAGTTATTTTCTCTAGTTCACATCATAGAAAAACAAAGTAAAAATATGCAGCTTAACAGCTCTGGATGGCACTCTCAGAAAATCTTTCCAAGAATTGTGTCAAAAGAGATGAGTCAGATTTCTCATAATAATTTCAACAAGCTTCACAAGCTTGAAGCCTCAGAACACTTACAGGAAACACCTTCACACAAGCAGCCCAAAATCAGATAATAAAATTGTTTTTTGACAAGGGAACAGAGTCCAGGTGCTCTCCCTCATAGAAGTTACCTTTTATCCTTTATTTAATATTACAGCTGAGCACTTTAAACACAAGACCAGATTCTGTCTCAACATCTTCTATGCCCCAGTGCATTAACTAAAAAAAGCTCTATTCAGCAGTGCAATATTTGTGCATTATTATTTTAGAACAAGTCAGCTGAACTTTCAACAGATGCACTTCAATTTAGTAATTAAAGCAAAGCTTTGATTTGATTATCGTATTTCTCTTCTAGCAGAGGCACAGGGGAAAAGGATTCTCTGCAGCTACACCTCATCCACATTCAGAGAATTCATGGAGCAGAAAAGATGTCTCATGCAGGAGAGGCTGGCTCTCAGGAACACACTCACAGCATTCCAGTAAAGGTGGTGCAATTTTCTCTGACTAAGATCAATCACTCACTAAAGTCTAACTAATTGAATATATTTGTAGCTGAAGAGTGTAAACTTTACCTTCTGATTCAAGGGTGATATTGTGTCTGTTGCAGAATCAATGGGGAAGATCTGTACCTTCTGCTCAGTGTATGTGTGGAAGTTCAGGAGAGCTGTTACAAGTTCTTGGATAAAAGCCATGGCCTGGCCAGCAAGGTCTCGCAGCTTCAGCTGTAAAGACAGTGATAAAATGATTGTGTTTGACATGGATCTATTTAAATATGAAAAAAAAAAACCTCTTTGGATACAAAAAATAATCAGTAATTTCTTTCTTGTTGTTATTTCAGCATAAAATACATAACAGCAATTATTTTTTACTTAATTTTTATTCATAAACTTCAATGCCACTCAGAAGGGCACATTGTTTTCTGACAACAAAGTATCTTTTTAATTCACATAACCGGTGATGGTTTGCCTCTGCTGCATTTTTCAAACTTGCAAGCCACAAAAACACTGAGAGATCAGCACAATTATAGAAACCATGTCTGAAATTTCCAAATAACAACAGACTAATTGCTGACAACAGCTAAACACCAGGTTGTAAAGAAATCTCAATTTAATTAGTAAAAAGCAATAATGTTTTCTCCCAGAATTAAAGGTGTCTGCTTCTCTAACCAGGAACACTCAATTTTTATTCTTCTGGACAGAACTGCTGATCATGAGTAAGGCTGTTCTGTGGCTTTAGTACAGCAGGAAGGTATCAAAGAAATTAACCCAAAATGGAACATAAATTCAAGAGAGAAGAAAACTATTCTCTGTTGGGATTTATGGGAAGAGAATAATGTTATAGTGACATTTCAGCCAAGAATAACTTATCCTTCCGAGATGTAATCTTAATGCTTCAATGGACTGTTAAATCAGGTCAGTCTTGATTAGGGATCTGGGATGGTGGCAAGTAATTAAAGCAGTCATTATACTCAGCTTGTGTATGTTAATTAGCCATGCAAGGAAGGGAAACAGACACTACTGCTGTTTTGCTGTCCTTTACACCACAGCCTGTGCTAATACACCAACATTTTGCCTCCACTGGCAAAGCCAGTCATAAAAATCTGTCCTGGAATATTTTCAAGTCTGCAGATCTTGAAGCATGAGGCTGCCTGACATAGTGCTGGCAGAAAATAGTAAAAGGAGAGAGTTTTCATGCAGTTATTCAGATGTTTCTTGGAACTCAGCAGCAACAACCTGAAATTTAAGGTTATTTCCATCACAAAACTGAACAGCAAATCACCAGTTCTCACAGCAGACATTACTGAGAACAAGGCCTCTTTATAGGCACTTCTGAAAAATGGAGAAAACAACTATTTTAAATCTTCCTGCAGTAGCATCTGAATGCTACTTGAGGACTTGAGACACACAAGGAAACAGAAAAACCCCACAGCGCTGTAGAGTCCATCCTCAGTGGTAGCAACACAAGAAAATTTTGACTGCATACAGGCTTCTGATTTGCTATTGTAAAAACCCTTAAAATATTCAGCCATTCACAGAAAACCAATGCTCATTTTTGAATACTGAATAAAAAACATTCACCAGGAATCTCATTAAATTACGGTAGTGAACAGAAACTGTTTTCTAAAAATGTTTCAATATATAAGAATTATTCTTCTGCAAGTAAGAGGTGCTTTGGCAAGAAGTATCCCACAAAATGTAAACGAACCATGCAGAGATCTCAAAGTGACATGATTTATTCCTTGAAAGGGTTGTGACTCATGACAAGTAATGTTACCTAATACAGCATTTTAGTGCACACACCAATGTGCAGTATACAAATGCATACATTCTCTAAAGCTCAAGTGATGTGACTGAAGAAGCTCAGTTTGAGGGAAAAGGAATTTGGGACACCAAACCTACATTTTTTCCAACAAAAGAAACTACTGTAGTTTTAATCAACTTTAAAAATGAAATGTTGCAACTTCTAGCTTACTGAAGGTTGACCCGATAAAAGAATATTTCATATCACTTCAATGAGACTCCTTGACATAAAGATATACACAACTCTTGAAAAGTGCAGAGGCTCTTGGGCAGAAATGCTCTCAGAATATCATGACAGTAGTAAGACAGGCTATCTTCTGCCATTTGAGGTACTAAAATGACTGGTTTTATTTCAGCATCTGTGTAGAAAATTGTACAGAGTCTCATGAAACCACAAGAAGCACTCACCTGATTCCTTCTGTTGTGCAATGGTACATTCAGAGCATTGTATCGAGCAGATCCTACAGGACAAAAATTGAGTTATATGCACTTGTTAAATTGTGGGGGAGAGACATTTTTTGGTAAATACTGATTTAAAAAAGAAAATTAATTGCAGGGATATTACAGGTTATGTAAGCAATATTAACTAAAGAGACACAAGCAATTGACTCCAATAAAGCAGGCCTAAATATCCTCATTTAAGGGTTTCTGTGATTAAGTGGAAAGGAAAGCAGTTTAATACTTGCCTCAGATTGTAAGTCAAATTTAATCATCTGAAGACCCTGAATTTGAAAAATAAGAGCAGACTCCTCTTGCCCAAGGAACAATATTCATCACAAACAAGAGTGAAAAAATCTTTTAAAAGATAATCTTGAATTCTTTAAGAGTGTTATCTTTAAATTTCAATTACATGCCAAGGAGGGGCCAAGTAAGACTAACATATTTTTGAACGGTTTCCATGTTTTTTAAAGCTCTTGTATACACTTAATATGTTGACAATTTAGACTAAGATGTACTCTCCATGTATTTCAGCACTCTTCTCTAGTAATGAAGTAACTAGAATGATTATTCAGTTACAAGCAGCTACAATTAGAGGGGCAAAGGGCTATTTGTACCTACAAAACAGCTTACAAAGTCTGAGAGATTTAAAAGGGGTCACATCCATTCTCAATTCAGTTGAACAACAACCAGATTAGTTTAAAATTTGCTCACAAATGAAATTTACAGTTTCTTATTCCTTTTGTGTCATTCACATTTGGCTATTAAGACATGGGAAGAGGTAGCTACATTTAGAGGAAAATAGCCCTGTCCAAAATTATTGAATCCTACTTCTAACTAAATGCCTCAGGAAACTTTTTCTGCTCTGTAAATCATGCTTAGCAGTCATTTGATTGTTACTGAAATTAGCTGCTAGTTACACTGGAAGCCAACTACTGCAGGAAGGGTCTATAGGAAGACAGCTGGAATCCACAACAATCATCTCCTGACTTCCACTGATCTATCACTAAAGAGATGTTCTCTATTTGCAGTGTTTTCTACCACACAAGCAAAGGCATTATGCTATGGCAGCTGAGTGAGCAGATAAATTATTTTAGCAAAGTTCTTGCTACAATGATAAACACCTAAAAAATGCAAGCTAAAGAAGCCAGAGAAGTAGAAATAGGCAGCAGATGCCAGGCAAAGTGAGAAGTGAAAAGGGCACCAACTCCAGGCACCAACACCTCAGTATGATGTGCTGTATGGGAGTCAACATTTCCTAAAGAGATGATGATCTGGTGTTCCTAAGCCAACACTCACTGGATTGCCAAACCAGTGGAGAGCTTGGAACACTCACCCCTGCAGCACCTGCCAGATCAGCTTTTACAGAACCTAAGACTATTTAAAACATTGTCAGCAGATTTTAAACTCAATGAAAAATGCAAAAAGCCAACAATGAAATATACAAGAAATTCAAAAGCCTGTTTTCACTTCTCTGCTCCTTCTCCACTACTTTCAGCTTTTCCACTATTCCAGGTCATCCTGGTTTTGAAGAGTCCAGAAGAGTCCAGGCAGTGCCTGCCCACACTTGTGTTCAGCTGTTCAGGAAAGCACAGCACTGACCCAGCACATACTAACCCATGCTTGTACCAAAGCCATGCAAAGGCTGAGCACTCCTAACTCCAGGGGATCCTCTGCACTTCAGCTGATCTAGCAGCAGTTGGAAAGGAAGCACAAAAACATTGCTTCAGGTAAAAGTCCCCAGGTCCAAAGGGCTTTTTTCCCCATGAAGGAATGAACAAGTCTAAGACAGCCTTCAGGTAAGAACTGCTCTGTTTGTTTCCTGATCAGCGAGACATCCTGACAAGTTCCCCATGAGTAATAAGTGCAGACCATTACTGATGCAATATCTCTGTGGCCACCAGTTTTCCCCCACCTTAACTCACTGCACCTCTTGAATATACCCTGCCAAAAATAATACTCTTTGAGATGAGTAACCAATCTTCATGGAGCAGCCATTAAATTGACAGCATTCCTTCATCATTTACAATATTCTGTCAACACGCAATAAGACAAGTGGCAAATCACTCAAAAGCCTTCAAAAGTTTCAATCTTCATTATACATATAAAAACTTGGTATTTTAGAATTACTGAAGACCATGACAAGTATCAGGAATACTTACTACAGTTACCTCCAAGTGTCTGTTCAGATGTCCAACATTTCTTACAGCTAATACATTTTAATTCATAAGGAGTACACCCTCCAGATGGATACCCAAAAAAAAAAAAAATCAAACAAGATACCCAGACCAAGGCAATACGTACTTGTGTCATTAAAAGGTACTTTTTCATTAATTATGCATAGAGATTCTTCCAGTCTACTGCCCAAAGCTGCTTGAAGATTCTTTAGCTGTTGCTGGCTAAATAACAAAGAGACAAACGAAAAACCACACACACACACACACATTGTAAACCTTTAAAATTTCATCTGTATCACCAACACCATATCTCACTATAGGCATCCCTTGAGTGTATAGGTATCTGTCTCCTTCTAGAAGTTAGCTAGAATTAATACAGGGGGAGTCATTTGCCCTCCTTTATCTCATATTTAACACAACATTGAATCCTAATCCCTAACAAAAGCGGTGAAAGTTACCATACATTTGTAAATCCTGAATTCCATTCCTGAGAAGCTCCATTTACTTCATTGTTAAAATGCACCTTATTTTCCTATAGTGCAACTATTATGTAAGCTATATGAAGGCATTTTCTTCTACTAGAATTTGGATGGGAAGGTAAAAGGGCCTCCAAACTAGTTACTATGCATCCAATGCAGTATTCCAATAAGCAGTCAATAATTCAATTAACTATGCCACATCACTACCTGAGATACCTCAAAGGCTTTTCAAAACCCATAGTTAAACACTGCAGTGATACTGTCTGTTCTGACAAGATTTGACAGTTATGTTTCTGATGCATTCTCAAGTGATTTTTCTCTAAATTGTCTTCACTTGCATTTGACTGTCATGTACATGTGAACCTAAGTAATTAAGATTACTAATATAATGAGAATAAAATGCTGAGATGAACAATAACATATTGCAGCATTATATACATATATCTACAAAGAACACTCCATTATTGATTCAGACCAAATTCCACACCTTACCCAACTTAGGCCCCCAAATTCTTCACTGTTTTGCTTCCCGTTTGACATCTAGAACTCCTGCACATATAGTGGAGGGTGGGGGGAAGGTGTCAAAGTGACAGGCTTTTTTCCTTTCTTACAATATTTGATACACAGAAACTTAGCAAAAGTTAGCATGGCTAATTAACAAAACAAAATAATCCAAAACAGACAATCCAAAGGAAGATATGAAGAAACTGTCCAATAGGTAGCTCATGCACATTAACAAATATTTTTCTTGGAGAGCAGCTCCATGATTGCATAGAAACTGTACAGCAGGTACTGCAGTAGCACTGAGCATGATAAAAAATGAACTCCAAGGCAAACTGCAAATGTACTGATAGTTCCCTTTCAGACTTACAGGAATGACCAACAAGTAGTTTGACATGTTTTGCCTTACATTCTACCCTTTAATTTTCAAAGCATGCAGGCTGCCAAGTCCCATATCCTCTGGCTTTTCTGAGTAAAATGTGGGTGTCAGAGGCAAATGGATCCCTTCCCCTGATGAGCAGGGGAAACAGAAGGGCAGTATTCTCAGGGATACATCCTGCCATGTGTTCAACAGTGATTTCAGTGTTTAAAATTAAGTGTCAGGCTTTACTACTTTTAAAAACTTAATACAGTGTAACTTAAAATAGTAGGGATAAGTTCTCACAATGACATCAATTACCCAGAACATGATACAAAGCCTGAACTGACTAGTAGCAGATTAAAACTACAGCTTTCCAAACACCTCAAAAAAAGCAAACAGCAGCCAAACACAGCTTTCCTTCTCTTTTTCAAGTCATTTTTAGTGAAACCCTGACTTGTATTAGCGGAGTTATTGGATTTAAGTATCTTCACATCTATCAACATAATTAAAATACACACTTGAGGGTTTACCATGTGAAAGAAGGAACTGTGCATCTGATCTGCATTCATTACATTAATGATCTATACTGCACATGTATCTTCTAAAAAAATGCAGCTTAATGAACTTCAGAGAAATGCACCCTAATTTGATTTGGACCACAGTTCTCAACTTCCACAACTTGTCTTCAAGACAATGAAGATATTCCAAAACTAACATTATAATTCTCTGACAAAAACTTTCAAATATTCTAGCTGAGAACACTATACCTGAAGCAAAAACAATTGTTCAAGAAGCTTTTGCAGTGAAAGGGGATTTTTGAAATTCTTTTCAGTCAGTTCTCTCAGCTTATGTTACTCAAACTTTGTTCTTGGAAGCAGTTTTTAAAAACTCATATCTGTTTCATACAAGTTTTTACTTTCTATAGTTTTCAATTACAAATAAATTCTTCAAACTTTCATTAATGTTACTGCTATTGAAAAAGCTTGGAGACAAAACTGCTCTTACTGAAAGCAGAAATTGTGGAATTGTCTAGTTCCATACATAGAAAAGGAAAAGGGGGCTTGACCTGCACTGCTCACATTTGTCCTCATGACAATACAATTTGAATTTTATCAAAGTCTTTCACTTAAACCCCTTTTTAAAATGGTATTATTCTTAAAAAATAATCCAGTTAATGTTTCACAGCAATTATTTCTTTATATCAATGAAATAAAGACACTTACCATTCTTCAGTTCGAAGCCTACAGTCCTTAGCTTCTCTTTCTAGTGTCTGAGACTTGATCTTTATGCAAGAAGATAATCTCACAATGTAAGTGCTGTCACAGCAAGACATTGCATTTCAAAACTTTTCAAACTTGCAAGCAAGAGGAAAAACTCCTTACTTCTAGTTTGGCTTTATCGTTCTGCAGCTTTTCTATGGTCTCTGTGTACTTCTTTGTTAAGCTGTCCACCACAGCTTGGTGCTGGGCAGCATCTGTTTCCAAAACCTCCAGTCTGCTCCTCAGCTCTGCTTCTAAACGTTTGTGCTGCTCATCTGCTTCAAAGAACTACAGGAAGAAAATAAAGGCTCTTTTAATTTTACTATTGAAGCCAGTCCTTTAAGTTACTCCAATTTCATTAGGCAGATCAGGTTAACAGCAATTACCAGTTCTCACACAAATATAAATTTTATTTTATTTACAGAGAAAAGATTCAGGAACAAAGTACTTAAATGAAAACTAAGCTTTGTAGTAAAAAGCGTTCTTTAAATATAATACTGATTAATAGCAGATACACAAAGAACTGAACTTGAGCAAAAAGGTTTTTTTCAAGTTTTCTAAAGTGAAATGCAGTCTACTTTGGTGAAGTAGCTCCTAATTAAGGCAACTTGCAGAAAATATTTTAAACTTTAAAGCAATTCTGAGACAGTAAATGAGCTAATAAGAAATTTCCATCCAGTATCAAGCCATTTTCAATAGGGCAGCTGTCACCAAAAGTTAAAAATGTAAATGAGAAAACACACATTATGTGATTCCACACACTGTCTTAAGAATCCAAAGTCAAAATACTTGATTTTCCTGGTGAACATCTTCATAAACAATCTGATCTAATCTATTGCTTTGCATACAACTAAGCTTCTAAACCCATCAGTTTTCAGACAGCACTTTACTTTCCATGTCTTTGGTTGTAACACCAGTTCTCTGCACCAAAAACAGAGGCAAGACAAAATTTCACTCACAAGTATATGCAGTCGTTCATTTTCTTCTATTTTCTTCTGAAGATCTTCATTGAAGACACTTTTCTGTTCTTGACTCAGCTGAGATGAGGAGTCTACACTTTTCTGAAAGAGACAAAACACACTCATTACCTCCAAGTCCCAGGTTTGTGAGAACAGCTCCCACAGGTAACTCCCAGAAGGGGTACACCAGCAGATGTCCTGCTGACACTGATACATCAAAAGTGTGAATATTGCACTCAGCACCAGCCTCCAGGCAGCACACTTTCCTTTCCTCCACACCCCTGTGACCCTACAGTGGTACAACACTGCCCTGGGAAAGTCTCCACTCAGGGGTCCCATTCACACTCACAGGGAATCAATCACTTGGATGGGCAGCAGCCCATCTGAATTCACTGGAATCCTGCATGATCCCATGCAGTCAGCCATGCAAAACCCTCCATACCTAGGCTCAGTGGTTTGCTAGCTGTGTGTAAGGCTCATCTGTGCCCAGCAAGGCTCCAGGCTGCAGCACAGGTGCCATGGAACCACAGGGTCTTCCCTGCCCATCAACCACACATATCCCTCTGCCTGTTCCCTCATTTTCCACTCATTTAATCCAAAAGACTCAGACCACCACTGAATCCCACACACCACACTGCTGAAGAAAGGTATCATCACCAAACAGAGGGGAGACTCCATGCATCTAAACTCAACACCAAACTTCAAGAACTAGGGATATGTAGGGCAGTAAGTCACCAGGTGTAAGTCACCTCTGCATTTGATGCCAGCCTGTGAACTCCACCTGAGATATGGGCACGTGTTCTGCTCCTTCTAAAAGGATTGCACTCTAACACAGATCAGGGAACTAAAGCTGTGCATTTTGATAGGTGAACAGGAAAGAAACTCAGTGGCAATTGTTTGCAAAGCTACTAAAGACAGGCTGATGTCCTTCAAAATTTGGAAACATGGATAGCAAAACAGTAACTTACACAGTTTGAAATAAAAGAAGGGTCAAACTGCATTTGAAAGAACAATCCATTGTGGTGCATGAATAATGTAGTCAGAAGCACTGTGCTTGTCAAGGAATTGGACAGCAGAAAAATGGGCAAGTAAGGAAGATGATCATATTACTTATCAATTGAATGATTTCTTTAAAGCCAGTCTTGATAACTACAGTACTTTGAGAAAAGACAGCAGTAATTAAGAGGAGTTTCTTCATGAGGAAAGTAGCAAGAGAAGCTTGACAATTCCTGAAGTCCAAGCACACCCCTGGAATTGTGATGCTACCTACAGAAGGCAGAGCTGGTCTTAGAATATGACATCACTAGGTTTAATCAGCAAGCATTCTGGCACAAAAAGATCACAGTGTTGAAATCATTCTGTCATTTTGAAATAACACAAAGAATACAAGCTAAAAATTTAGATTTCAAAGCATTTGACAAGATTCACATAGAAAAGCTATGATCACAGGCTGAAGAGTTAACCACCAACATCAAAATTACAAAGCAAAGAGGTGGGGATGGGAAATGAGCAGTGATCAGCTTTCTGCAGAGCAGCTGACTAATCACAGAGCTCCAAAGTATTTCCCACTTTTTTGAACACTTAATAAATATCCATAAAAGAAGACAGCAATTCAGCATCAGTCAGCTGACAGACTAGAAGAGTAGAGAACTACACTGCATGTATTTTATATGTATATATATCAATACCTGTTTTATGGGTATTTTCACCAGTATGAGATAGAATAATACAAGTTCTGACAAGAACATTCAGCTCAACCCTTGACACAAAATACCTGCTGCTAAAGATCAGGACAGGACTTTGACAGGTGAGGAGCAGACATCTGCTAAGCAAGTTTTGTTTTGCCTTCAGCACATACCTTGTTCTTTTTGCCCCGAGCTTCACTTAATGCAAGTTCATCTTGAAGTAGCTCCACCCGCTTGGCAAGCTGCTGATTTCGAAAGGTCAAGCTGTCCATTTCTTGTTGCAGTTTCCTCAGTGACTGATCCTTCATCTTCAGTTGTTCCTGAATGATAAAAAAAAAAATTAATTTAAAAATCTTCACATTTATTTTTATACACTAAAAACAGGAACAAAATAGAAAATTGCTTCACTTTTGAAACACTGAAGAGACAAAGTATCATTTCTAAACTGAAAAAATGTATTTCACTTCCTTGAGCTAGTCACAGATCATACCCAAGTAGCTACTTAATTCTGTAATCATCAAGAATCAACCTTCCCCTTTTACAAACTCAGCACTTACAGAGAACAGGCTAGCTGCAAAATAGAAATTCTTTTACTAAAATCAAGTTCCCTCTTCATTCTTTTATTGACATTACTTTTCAGTAAAATGTACCCCTATATTATTATTATTTTGTCACAGCTTAGTCCACCTGACATGAGCAGTTTCTGGAGATTACCTTCAGTGAGGCAGAGTTTGCTTGTTCATCTACAACTCCTTTTTTCAGGACTTGGTTCTGAGCACGAAGCTGAAAAACAAGAGATGCCAGTAACTATGCAAGACAACAGAATGAATAAAAGCCACCCATGAGAAAGTGCAGAAAAAACATCACATTCTCTCAGGAGAGTGCCAGGTGTGAATGCTTTTTCAAGCATTCTTTTCAGGTGGATAGCAGAGGTATCAGGTTGAAAAGGCATCCAATTCATATCCTGACTTTCCAAAGAACAAGAAGTAACTTTACCACCTGAACATTTTGGTCAAACAGAACAGGATTCTTACTCAAGAAATACCCTTGAAGACCAGTTACTTAAGCATAGTTAAGACTTGAAGAACTAGGAACAAATATGGAAAAGCTGCAACCTCTTCCTTGACTAACGAAGTTCTTGGTCATATTCAGGACTATTTCTGTCTCTCCCCTCTTCTTCCCAAAACTGTTTTTAACCAGTTCTGGAACATTAGCAGGACTCATAAAATAAAAATCCCTATCAATTGAAGAGGAGTTTAACTCAATGCAAAGTTACTTATTACCAGTGGCAGCAGATGATCCAGAGAGAACAGACTGACACACAAAAAAAAAGACATAAAAAGCATACAAGGAAAAGTCCTCTAAGCCTTCCTTATACAGTACCCAAAATCTGAGCTAAAATCACTGCAGTGAAAAGTGATACTCAAGAAATCTATTTCCCAGTCACTCCACAGTGTACCTCTACCCTGCAGCAAAGAGGACACTGACAGTTCCATCTTCCCATTCCTTGCAAATTGCTTGAATCCTGGTTTCTTCAAAGGCAGTTTGTATTCATTTGACATGTGTGAGTCCAGCTGTTGCAGATATAAATTAAAAGGGTTTGTACAGGTGCATAAAAGGCAAGATTCAGTGTAAAACAGCAGTGGCTCATTGTTTCAGCGTGATGACTGAGTATTTCAAAGGTCAGAAGTCACTGCTAAGCACAGCTGTTTTCCCCGCAGAATTCCCACTGTGCTGCTCAGGCATCACAAAGGCAAGACAAGAAACCTCCCAGTGCACCACAGAAACACTTCCAAGCACAGGGTTTCCCTAGCAAGAAGGAGCAGTGCAGGAGTTTTCCACAGCTGTCTCTGTGCCACAGCTACTGCTGCAGGAACACATCAGGTGCAGAGATTGAAGCAGCTCAGTCCTGCTGCACTCACAGACCCAGCTGCAGGGGGACCCACACAGGTTGCCACAAAGCTGCTTTGAATGTTCCTTCAGGAGAGAGCCAGCAGCTCCAACCTGTGTGTCTTCAGAGTCTCTTCTTCTGGACTGGTGTGTGAACCCAGAGGAAAAGCAATCCTTTGGCAGGGACTTCCCCCAGCACTGCTTGAGGCTGTCAAGCTCTTGTCCACCCCTTTGGGTGGCTTTCAGAGCACCCTGAAGTGAGCAGGGCTACTCTCCATTCCCACCTGCATTCCCACAACAAGCAGCCAACAACAAAGAGAGGAGGGCTCTGCAAAGGGGAGTCCCACAACGAGCTGCACTGCATGAGAAATGGGATGAAAAAAAAATAGTTCCAGCAAAGGAGAAAAGGCACAGGCTGCGAAGTGCATGATGAAGCCCAAAGAAAGCTTCTGGGTACCATGATGCTAAAAGAAAGAATCCAGCAGAGGGAACTTTTGGAAGCTATAGTCAGAAGGCCACATTTCCAATGATCATTCAGGAATCCCTTCATTATCTCATCCTCAGCTACTACTGATCTCCAAGGAATAAAAGAGCTTCTGTATAAAAGAAGACATTTGAATTCTGCGACCTACAAAGCTGCAAAGTAAATGAAATTTTCTGAAAACTATTTTGTGGCAGCATTAAAAGGCTATCTATCTGTAAACTATTCAGATGCTACACATGGAGTTTTTGTAAGAGTTCCAAGGAGAAGAGTACTTAGAGACATGGTTCTGTGAGCCATGTAAGAGTATTTAGAGACATGGGAGAAGTGTCAAATGCAGACAAGTGCCTTGTGCCAGGTGCTGGTGTGGGGCTGCACGAAACCAAAGCTCTGCCTTTCTTCCCCAAGGCTGCTGGTGGACTCTGCCACTCAGGACCAAGTGTCTTCTCTTCCTTTTAGTGAAGAAGAAAGAATGAATGGCTCTGTACTGAGCAAGGCTCCGCTACTTCAGAACTCAGGCACCTTGGAAAGGAAAGGCATGGGCTGCACATCTTCGCAGACCCTGTGCCAAGCAGCACCACAAACAGGATGCAAAGTCACCGGGGGCAGACGGGAGGCAAACGTGGAAGCGAGTGTCCTGCTCGCTCCCAAAACACTGCCAGCTCCGCGGGTGAGGGCACGACCGACCCACACCGGGGCAAACCCTCACGGCCAAGCGGATCAACCGAGGCCCGCGCCCGCCCGGCGGGGGGAGAGCACGGCAAACACCGCCGGCTTCCTCCCGGCACACCGAGCCCGGCGCGGGCGCTCCCGCACGTCCCGCAGACGGGCCCGCACCCCCGGCTGCCGCAAGCCCGCAGCCCCCGAGGCCGCCCCGCCTCAGCCCGGGAGGCACCCCCGGCACCGCGCGGAAAGCGGCGCTGCAGCCCCGAGCGGCGCCGGGCCCGCGGGCCCCGGTACCTTGGAGTACTCCTGGGCCAGCTTCTGGTACTTCCCCTGCAGCTCCGCCGCCGCCATCTCCGCCCGCCGGCACGGCCGGGCTCCGTTCGGCCAGACTCGGCTGCGCTCGGCTGCACTCGGCTCGGCTCGGCTCGGCCGGGCTCCGTTCGGCTGAACTCGGCTCGGCTCGGCCGGGCTCGGGCGCTCCCGCCGGCCCCGCACGCCCGCGAATGGCAAGACGCACTTCCGGGTTCAGGGCGGCGGGAACGCGGTGACGTTACCGCGCCGTGCGCGAGGCGGCGGGGGCGGAGCTTCAGGCCGCCGGCGCCACCATCTTGACGCAACTTTCAAGATGGCGGCGGAGCCGGGTCACGTGACACCGGCGAGGCGCTCGCCGTCGCCGCCCGTTGCCACGGCAACGGCTACGGGGGTCCGCCCCGCCCAAAAAAGCTTCGCCCGCGAACGGGGCTGGGCGTTCATGTCGCGACAGTCGCGATGGGGAGGGCGGCCAGCGGTGCTCCGGCGCCATCCCTGCCTGGCGCCGTGCCCCCGCCGGTCCCGCGGCTCCCCGGGCGGGCAGCGCTGTCGCCAGGGGGAGCCGCGGCACGCACGGAGCCCGAGGCAGCCGCGGTGCGTGCGGGCCCGTGACACAAAGGCGGCTCCGTCACCGCCGCTGCCCTCAGGCCCGGCTGCGGCGGCACCGAGCGTGCCCGCGGTGCAAAACGCCACTCGCTCGTTTGTAAAATGTTAAAAGCTGAATAGTAATAAAATGGGTATAAAAATAGCAGTGTAATTAGAGTAATAAAAATTTGGACAATTAGGATTTAGGACAATACAAGCCAATAAAAACAAAGAGTTATGGACATTCCGGGCATCTCTTTCTGGGCAAAATAAGCCCGAAAAAGGACCGACGTTAACAGAGGATTAACCCTTAAAAGCAATAGCCTGTTGCATATTCATACATCTCATACATGATGCATAAATTCCATTCAAACAAAGGATTCTGTCTGGTCAGTGTCAGCTTCTTCCTCTGAATCCTAACAGAGTCTTCATGGCTGAGCAAGGCAGGAAGAAGTTCCTTTCTTCTGATAATGGAGCAAGAAATTCTCTGAAAGATTTAGGTGTCCCGTGGCTGCTATCTGGTGCAAGTACCCCATTCCTTTCTTTAAAAAAATATCCCACATACACAGTTTCTATTTTAACATTATGTTGTAACCAAAAACTATATTTAACACACTACTTAGGAAAATTAATACAGCATAAATTTCTAACATAACACATATAATATTCATTTTAAGATTTGTGAAAAGCCAATCATAAAATATGCATTTTTCACACCATTCTATCCCAATGAAGGAGAACACGGGTAGATCCCGGGCTGTGCAATGCCCTCTCAGTGCAGAAACTCAAATTCCACACTCTGGGCATCACTGAGAGGGGATCTCACCCATGCATGTAAATATCTCAAGGTGCCAGGGGGATGGTGCCAGGCTCTTCTCGGTGGTGCCCAGTGGACGAGGAGCAGTGTCTGTAAACTGAAACACAAGAAGTTCCACCTCAGCTCGAGGAGGGATTTCTTTACACTGAGGATGGCAGAGCGCTGGCACAGCTGCCCAGGGAGGCTGTGGAGTCTCCCTCCCTGGAGACATCCAGACCCCACCTGGACACGCTCCTGTGTCACTGCTCCAGGTGACCCTGCCCTGGCAGGGGTGGGACTGATGCTCTCCTGAGAGCTCTTCCAACCCTAACAACTCTGTGATTTTGTGATTCTGGGTTTCTGTACCCAGTCTTATCCTGGAGGGACCCTCCTCTGCTCTCTTCTCCCCAGCGTGTCGGTCTCTGTTTCAGGGCCACCTTTGAGCTTCTCCAGCATTCAGCCATCCTTTTGAGACTGCTGAGGCTCTGCTACTTACCTCATATTTGCTTCTTTATCCTCAGACTGGCCAAACATTTAAACATGTATATACCATCAGCACACTTCAAGGAGAAACTGAAAACACCATAAAAGGTGTATGTGGTACTGCCAGGTACTCAGCCAATGCAGAATTTTGTTTCTGAACGTGACTGGAAACAGATGTGTGAGGAAAAGAGTAATAAGGCAAAAATGTGGTGAGATTTCACCAGTATATGCTGAGCATCTGGCGATTTGCAGGTTAAGGGCTTCCTGGTCTAGGACAGAGATGTAGCAGCAAATTATTATTTTTGTTCCGTTTCCATGGTATCATTTCTTTCCACTTGATTTCAGCACAGTGTCTTCAGAGCTGTTCCTCAGTAGTGGGTAGTGCTAGAGGTGATAAATCATCATTTTGTTACCTCCTTTTGTCTTTGTTCCCCTTAAGTAGGAGTGGAAAGAAGGTGCCCATAATGGAAGCTAATTTTTTCCCTTAGTCTTGAGGCTTTGATGGTGTGTGTGCTGTTCTTTTGCTTATCACAGTAGTGAAGTTGGCAAGCCCCAAATATGACACGGGGGCCAGATTAGTAAACATGTTTGTGTCTCCACAGGAAGTCTTAGTGTTGGAGGACATGTTGCTGATCCCTATTGCCAACAACAGCACTGTGCATTTTTGGGAAGTGTAAAAGGGGAGATAGGCAAAACACACACTGTCATCATTCATCCAAATGATCTTGCTGCTGTTCTGCTTCGACTAGAAAAGCTTAAACAGCAATCCTGGAATAAGAAATAAGGAAGCTCTAGTTTTTAACTATTAGAGCAGATACACTTCTCTTTCCACTCTGTTTTGCATCCCCTAAAGAAGTTTTCTAGCAAAGCAATGGGGTTTGCAGCTGCTGCAGATCAGGGTGAAGAGCAGCATGCCTTCCATGGTATATCCTTGTATGTCAGTGCAGTAATTTTTATATAGGAAAATTATTTAAAGCCTTTACATTTGACTCCAACCTGTACTTTTAAGTTTGCATTTTCTAGGATGTGTCTTTCATTGAAATGTTACACTGAAATACTTTGAACACAATTTGCAAGTACCCCCGAGTTTGTGCTGCCACCAGAGATGCTTTTATGATGCAGTTCTCCCCTGTCTCTGGTGCAGTGAACGCTTTCAGAGAGGTTTCACAGCTGAAAGCTGGGAGACTGAGCTCAGGGAATTTCATTGCCTAAGTGTGGCAGAATGAATTGCTTCCCCACTGACAACAGCGGTGTTCCTGCCTGGGCAGCAAACACTGGGAGTGGAAGAGCCCAGAATTTATTCACTTGCATCCACCCAGAGTGACAAGACCCCAGTGTACATCATATAGGGCGTTTATCATAGGAGGCGATGCCAGCTGCTTGGAACAAGTGAAAGGAACAAATGAAAGCTGGGTGCCTTTACTGCAGGGTTTTTAGGCTCATCAGAGCAGCCCTACTGCAGTGTATTTAAGAGTCAGGCCAGCCTCCTGTGTTTTAAAGTGGTACTGTCTCTTGCCCAGTTTCTCACAAGTCCCAGAGTCCCTATAATATCAGGACCATACAACGTTGTAATTTATCAATTATGCCATGGTGGCCCTTGGCAAACAGCTTCAGCAAATTTCCCCAAAAACACAGGTGACAAAAGTTAGCTTGTTTGTTGGTTGAGGTTTTTTTCACTCTCTCGCAGGAAATTCTCAGATTCATCCTTTTGATTTGCCGTGGCAGCTGCAAGTACTACTTCCCCAAACGTCAGCTGTGCAAAAAATGTCTTCATTGTTCTGTTTCCTCGCCAGCACATCCTTAATTCTCACCTCTCCCTGGAGAGCAAGGCTGTCCCAGCACTGCAGCCCAGGTGTCACCGCAGCGTGGTGTCCTGAGGCTTCCTCAGCACTGCCTCAGTAATTGCAAGGGACTGCTCCTCTTGGCAGAGGTTTGGAGTGAGAGAGCTCATGGCAGTGGAACGCCAGGCGGTGTGGGGTGGTTGGCACAGGACCCCCAAAATACAGCCTTCTGTACCACACCCACGGGAATAAGTACAGGTTGTGGCAGCAGGGCTTAATGCAAGCTCAAAGGTGACGTGTGGAGCAAAGGAATCCCTCCCAACACTCCTGGCGTTTTTGTTTCCATGGGGAGAACAGATAGCAAAGGATAGACAGTGTAACAGAGGCTGTCCTTCCCTTGTGTCTGTGCTCAGCAGCTGGTGGTACCATGGGTGTTGAATTCTAGGTGCTGTCTCAAGACAACTAATTTATTTAAGAATGACTGTGATTGTTTCAAAATAATCTTATTTTCAAGCTCATTTCTCCTCCCTTCCTGCTCAAACCGTGTCTTCCCCTCTGTCTTATTAGTCAGAACTTTTACTCACAGACCCTGGGAATAGGTGCAGGTAAAGAAATAAACAAAGAAGATATTTCAGGTTATGCAGGATGTTTTCTGTGCTTTGGGAAAATAAACTTCATTGTCATCACTTATGTCCTCAAAAGTACTCACAACAAAAGGGTTTCTAAGAGACAGAAAAAATTCAAAAATGATTGGAAGAGAGCCATCTTCAGTCATCAGACTATCACAAGCAGCAAATAAACCACATCCTCGGAAGCTGCGAACACCCGAAACTGGTGTTTTGTTTCTGTTATCGTAGCAACGGCAAGTCTGAACAGCAGGATGTGTGCTCACCACGCACGCTCGTTATTTCTCATGGTGACTGCAACACACTGCTCCTTACCAGTAACCTTTCACCTCGGCAAAACCTGCTTGCTCTGATAAAAAGGCAAATAGTAAAAAAAAAAGGTATATGTATGTACAGATAGTGTGCCTCACAGACCAGTTTATTTATTATTCGTTATCATGATTTCAGTGTTTCCATGGCATTTAAAATTTAAAAATAGAAATGTGAACAAGTCTCTCTCTCTCTCTCTCTCCCTCTCATGTCCCGTCCCAGCCCATAGGTTAAATAGCTTGAGTCATCTATAGGGTGTGTGCATGGCCAGGGGAGCGGTGCCTTTGTACAGAAAGAAATTGCTGAGGACGAGAAGATGGAAAAACTGAGCAGGCAGCTGCCTGTGATAAGTCAGAGTTGAACTTTGCAGCTCACATTCCACGTGGGTACAGCACATACCAGCCCTGCATGCAACAGCAGGAACTGCTGGCCCTCCACAGCAAATCCTTACTGATACTCACTCTAGAAATCAGCAGAACTTAGTAACAGCTCAAAAATTTTGGGTTTTGAATGTGAAATTCTCCCTCTTCAGGGAAATGAAACCTCTTCCCTAGCTCTGCCATCTTTTGTTGAAGGTCTGTACGTCTTCTACAGCCTCACTTCTTGCTTTTCTTCACACTTGCAAGGGCCACAACTGAGAAACCTCAGCCTGGCTAGAACTGCCCACACTGAAATTCCAGAGTCTTGCATGTTTGCTGGAGCAAGAAAAGTAAAAGCAATATACCTTAAATCCCAGAAGAGAAATTACCTGATTTAATAGAGAAAGAAATAATGGAGGAGGAGCGTTGTGAAGATTATGGAGTGAGAAGTGGATGCTCTCTTGTGTACCCCAGTTGTGACACAGATCTGCAAGCCTTGGGAAGAAGTCCTGACTTACCCATGCAAGGAACATCCACAAACCTGGAGCTGCTACCACAGCAAAGATGTTGTGGGTTTGTCTTCTCTCCAGAGACAGACACATGAACAGAGAAAGGAGAGAGCTGGGAGGTCTACAAGGAGTTTAGGAAACATTTTGATCAGAACTATTCCTGTTCATGATCTATTTTTTATGATTATTTTTAAAAGGACTGTAGTGCCTCTGGGAATAATTTGGACTTTTGGAATGATCTAAAGCCAGGTCTTTCATGTGTAAAGACCGGGATGCAAAAGAAGAGGGGGATGGAGGAGATGTGGGGCAGGGCTCCTCCCTGACAGCACAGGGAGAAGGCACAACACAGGAGGAGAAAGGCATAAACAGTTTTTTGGGCAGCATGAGCCCAGAGATGGGAATGGAGCTTGGAGCAGTGGCAGGGGGGGATTAAAAGGCAGCAGGATAGTATCCTGATCAAATCAACTGCTGAAAAAAGTGCCTTGGCAGGGACAGGTTTGTCTTTGTGGATTAGTATGAATTGGGAAGGAGATAGCACAAGGAGCAAGGTGGTGTCAATTTCAAACCCTAACAACAGGAGGAGGAAGAATCCTGGGTGGGCTTATGAGGCTGAGATGAATTATATTAGCATTTAAAATATGAATAATCTAATTTTTTTTAAATTTTACTGCATTTGGAGGAGGAAGGGCTTGTGCAGTTCTCAGTGGTTTTTCTTTCGTTGTTGTTATGATACTGACCAGTTACAGCAGCATTATCTCAGCTGAATGAGATATCATGTTAAGAAGGTAGCAGTGAATTTGAGTGCACTTACAGGGATGTGTAGTAATTCATCAAAGAGTGACACAGTTGGTCAGAAATATCTTAATATCTTTTTTTCTTCCTCTTTTTTTTTTTTTTTTTTGTAAAATACCTGAGTAACATTCCAGTCCTCTACATTTTAGAAAGACATTAAATGCAGACAACTATAAAAAAAGCCACACCAAACAACCCCCATAAAAAACACCAACAAAATTCTCTGTAGAACTTCATCATTATCTGTAATGATTTAAAAGAACTTAAGTTTTCCTGTATTACGACCCCCTCAAATTTCAAAATTACATCCTTTTTTTCAAGTGCCTTTAAGTAAAATGACAAGCTTCTTAACCTAGATGAAATGCAGCAAGAAACAAGAGGACACATAATATTACTAAAAATTCAAGTTTAATTGTTATTGCCATCAGCACTAAGTTACTTGAAATTCAGCATTCCTTAGAAGGAAAGCAGGGGTGAGCCACTTGCACAAGCCAGCAAAGAAGGGAAGATTCCCAGAACAACAATGCAGGATTTTCACCTCTAATTGTGCCCCATATTTCTGTGTATAAATCAGAGCTAAAATGAAATTTGGTATTGAGCTTTACCTGGGGCGTTTTTGCTTCTCATTCTGAGACATTAACTGTGACAAATAAAACAGCACCACTACGAGGAGCAGGGCATTTGTGAAGTTGGGCACCAACAAGTAGGGATTAACCAGCGCACTGGAAATAATGAACCTTGACAGATCTAGGGTTAAATACTTTAAAATTAGATCCTGCTGAAAGCCGAATCTTGTTGCTTAGCAACGGCCGCACGGGATGCTGCTGTCACTCAGAGGATGCTTCTCTGGGGAGCTCACATCACGCTCACAGAAAATGGGCTGTGATTGGGGCAAGGTGACATCATATTTTAAGGCAGCAGCCAACACGATTGCACTCGAGTTAATGCCCAGAGATTTAAGGAAACATCTTCTCTTTTGGAAGGGCTCAGCTCTGCCCACACCTCACCTGACCCCAGGGAAGAGCCTGCGCGGAACAGCGGGACGTGTCGGCCAGCATGTCACAGCCAAACTCAACAGGTGGAGTTTTCATCTTTTAAATTACTCAGAGCCAAAAGAAAAGCAAAATGCCTGCTATTTGTGGAGGCCTGACTGTGTTCAGAGCATGGAAACCTCCAAAGCCAGTGAGAGAGAATAAAATGTACCCTTACTGAAAATAACCAAAATTTCAGTTTGCTGAGCTAATTTTAGCACTTGCAACAACTGGGAACCTACTGGATTTTAGTGAGGAATCAAGATACCAAGTTAATTAAATTTTAAAAAAAGCCCTTGAGTCACAAAATCTGATTTTCAAAGCAATACTGTGTTAAGGTCAGCAGAGGCACCTACAGAAATTTTTCTGAACACCTGCCTGGCAACTGTAAAGCATATAAGCACATCAGAGCATCTGAGGTTAGTCTGATAGAACCCATCTTGCATTTCTAAGTATGAAAATACCCAGATTCTGAACTGCTATCAGCATCTCTGGAATGGACACAGAAATTGGATATTCTGTCCAACCTACTACACTGCCCATTAGGGCCTGGAGAGTCAAGATATCAAGTAAATGGAGATTATGGAAACTAGCATGAAAGCAACACTCAGGTAGACATACCTAGATTTAGGACATATTTAGGATGTCCTTCTCTGAACATTAAGAGCACAGACAGGTCCTTTCTTCATTTTGGGCAGGCTGTGCTAAATGTTGCTCCTGGTGAGCAGGAATGTAATCAGGAGGGATCACAAAGATCATGACAGATCTCATTAAATCAACTTGCAGGTCATGAACTACCAAATTTCCTGCTGACTGGGGCCTCACCATTTGGCAGTGATGGAGGAGAACAAAGATAGGGACATGCTAGCTGATAATAGCATTGGTCAACTGCATGTGAGCAGGTGAAGGCCATGCAGGCAAGAGTGTGCAAAAGCAGGCAAACATTAAGGCCGGGTTTCTGGAAAAGGCACTCCAGAAGAGTGGTTTTCACTCTTCTTCTCATGCACGTGCCAGCAGGCTGACTTCAGTCTGGAACCAAGGTACAGAAAAGTAGTTAAGAGGAATGAAGATCATGTCTTCCAAACAGAAAACAAATAATTCTGGTTTGTTTAACAAGTCAAGAGTCTAAGGAGGGAAATGATTGCTTTTGTACTGATGCAATAGGAAAATAAACAGGCCGCTGTTTAACGAAGAGCTGTTTAAACGAACCCTGGCAGAGGGTAGGTGGTAATTTTATGTCAGCTCTAAGGAGTTTACAACAGTGAGAGCAGACAGCTTTCAGGGAGCCTTCTGGAGGAAAGGGGAGAAAAAATCCCCACCTGATCTGAAGACTGAAAATTCAAGCAGAGGTGATATTGCTTCACCTTCCCAGATGATTTTACCCCTCATGGGTAAAAACAGGGAAGATTTTTATGGCTAAATATGCTGGGAAAGCTCACAGTAACAGCACTGCTGGACTACTATGTAATTACCTCTAAGCTACACGTATTCACTCAGACTACTCAAAATAAGAATATTTACAGCTACCTGTAACCTCAAAACATGTGAAAGAATAACCATAGTCTGTGTCAAATTTAGACAACCAATTTTTTCCAAATATATCTAATCTATTAGGTATTTCTTCAACAACTGTCCTTAAAATACAGCTGGTGTAAGTACATAATTGCTGCAGTTAATGCTTTATTTTGAGAGTTGTGGCTCCATACAGAGGATCATTTCCAGCAAAGTCATAACAGAGGAAAGCACTCCTGGGAAATTTAACAACAAGCTCAAGGTTCTCAGAATAATATAGTGAAATAACAATTAGAAAGGTATCATTAACATATGATACATGGCTGTGATTTTGTCCAAACTAATTAGAGCAGTTGTTCTCTTATTAGTCTATTAAAATGAACACTAAATCAAATATATTAATAGTGCACATATATTGTGTGATTTAAATTTTGTTAGATACAGCAATAAAACAAGTCTCTGCTATCTACTGTTATCACCTGACGTACTGAGAAGGTTGTATTGTTATCAGATCCCAGAGAGCAAGCTCAACTCAGTGATACCAGTGGGTTAAACAAATAAAAATTCAAGAGATGGACCAATGTCTGCTTTTAATAGCGATAAACACCATGTCACATTTTCCTCCTCTGGTGGAAACCTTCCTCTCGGGCACTGGAAGGGCACACACCATGAGTGTGCATTTGAGAGAAAAGCTGGCCCAGGAGCAGCAAGCTTTAGTATAAAATGGGATGGGGAATATTATTTCTGCTGCTAAGAGGGGTTTTTCCCACCTGTGTGCTTTCCATAAGGCCTTCTGTATAAAGAACCAACAGGCATCATAATTCATTATCTAGAGAAAGTAAACACTGAAAAAAAAACCCCAAGAAAGACCTATGCTGCTTTATCCAGGGACTAATTTTTTAAATTACCTGTCTTGTACTAGGCTGTTGATCTTTGAGTCTCATCCAAGCAACTTGGCCACAGCAATACAGGCACAGAACAGCAAATAATCACAGATGTTTCATCAGCAAAAGATTCAAGCTATTTCTGCTTAAACAAGTGCTTTGCACAGGAGGGCAGAAGTTAGGCAGCAGTGTTTTCAGCAATTTCCAAGATGTCAAAACATTCCTAAGGTTCCAGGTTAAAGGGTGAAACCTTAATTAGATTATGCTCTTCAAACACAAGGGGCCAGCTATGGATGAATGGGACTGTAAGCAAATCCTGCTATGGACTGATAGGTATTTCACAGATGACTTCCAGACACATGCAAACATCTTAACCAACCCACAATGAATCACACATTGGGCTTTTGACACTGGTCCAGTCTTGTGGAAGAAGTTTAAATGGGAAGGGGGAATGTTCAGCACCATCTGAGACCAGAGGCAGGGTCTGCAGACAAAGAGAGAACACAGCGCTTTCTGTTTGCAATGCTGTTTATTTTAGAAAAGCCCCTTTGATCATCTGAATGAAAAATGTGGGCAGAAAAGTCACAAATGTTATAAAACAAAGTTTATTCTGCAATATTTTGTCATAATGAATTGCATCTCTTTGGTAAAAATAAAATTTATAAACATTTTAATTAACAGAGATTAGCATACAAAAACTAAACTTTTGTAAATCGTCTTTAAAACGGGTAAAGGACTAAACCAGAGGAAAAAGGGTTAGAATTGGTCACCTACTGGCAAAATTATTCTAAACAAACCCAAGGACACTGCTTATGCTACATTAGAAACAAGCTAACGGGAATGGTTTTAAAACAACTCTGGTTCATTTGATCAGAAAGCATTCTTACAATTCACTTTTAAATAAATAATAGTTACAATGAATTGGCAATTATAAAATGTTTTATATCACTATATGGCAGTAACATAATACTTTTAATGATGCACTTTTTAGTTTGAAGAAATGTACATTTATAAAACTGACTTGATAATGGCACTGGCAGTTAGGTGTGAAGAATGTGCTTTAAGATAAAATAGCAGGTGCAACATTTATAATATTTTACCTTTTCTTTTCAATAAATATTTTGACCACACCATTATTCATGTGTATGAGTATACTTTGCTTTAATTAAAGCTTGTACTTTTCAGGTTGTTGAAAAGTTGCAAATCACACAACTTCCATTTTGCAGTTGTATTTAAAAATGTTTGATGTGACTTCTGCAGATCAGTAATTTAGGATTGGAATCTGAAAAGCCAGTATAGGTCTGTACAGTAATCACATCAGATTTACCCTGAACAGAGCAACCTCCCCTGAACACAGGTCTCATACACTTCTTCACTGCATTTAAAGAACTGAATGTGGTTCATTAATACTTTTCTTGCCAAAATGTATCCAAGTCAACCATTGGCATCAACATCTTACATATGTCACTAAAAAAACCCAAAGCCCAACAATCAAAATAACTTTTAATTATACTCCATTTATACTATATACACCAGGGTCTTTAACTGAGGTGGCAAACAAACCCGAACCCAACAGATATGTAAGAGAAAGGAAGGGCAGCTCTTCTCCCACTGCCAAGAGAGGTGTTCCACAACTGAGCTGCCAAACGAGCGGGCAGAGGCCTGGGACAAGGTGGTGGGACAGGGCAGGGGCACAGCTCATCTGCCTTCCCCTTTGGAAGCAGAGAGGGAAGACAGCAAAGCAGGAAGGGCAGGAAGAGCATGGCCCCGCTGCACAGCTCTGTGTCCCAGGGAAAGGCTGCCACTGCTCCCCCCTTCCACCATTCCAGTTCTCCCAGCTGTGTGGATGGATGGGATGCAGCTTCTGCTGCTAAGTGCTGAGCAGGAACTGGCTCTCACTGGTCATTGCATATGGTGATTAAATGCATCCCAATCCTTCAGATAAGCTGAAGTCATTGTCACCAACTTCAGGGTTAACAGCAGCACAGCCACACTCTCAATAACATCCTCCAAGTTCATCTGAGGCAAGAACTAATTCAGAACCAAATCAAACCATGGAGCTGACTATGAACACAGCTTCCAGAATACCTGGACCTTGGTCCAGCTTTCACTGGAAGCTACAGAAAGCTGCGACCACTTCAGCAGGAGCCAGGCAGCAGCACCCCCGTTCAACAGTGTGACACTGAAATCATGGCACCGAGCAAAACCTCAGGCTGCTCACAGTATTTCTGTGTATCTGAATCCTCCTTTTCACATTGACACAAGCTCTGCCCTTCACAGTTTTCCATGAGAGTTCGAAAGCAACCCATGAGCAAGAAGAAGCAGTTCCACCAAGCATTCACATCTTCAGCTCCTGAAATCCTAAGAACCACTGCTGTTGGTACTTAATTTTCCTTTAAATGGCGAGTTTTACCCTTACTACCCATCAGCATTACATCCAATATCAGATCTAATTGGCTAATGCAGCACTTGTGGTAGCCAGAACACACACAGGTCTGCACACACATTGCCCTGTTACAGGTGTAGGCTAACAGGAATGAAGCAGAGTATTTTCCTTCCCTTTCAAGAAATAAAACTAATCATTCTTAAAACTGAATTGGAAAAAAACCCAAAACACCAAACAAAAAAAAAGCGCAAAAAACTTTTTTTTTTCCTCTCCTAGTGTTTGTGCTTTAAATTTCAAAACACCAGGAACCTCAAATATTTCAGGCTTGATCCAACAGCCATTGAGTCAGCAGGAGCACCACTGTTGTCTTCAAGAGGCACTGGAATGGGCCCTCAGAGCAACAGACCTTCAGCAGCATGGCTGTGTTTGCATTGGAAGTAGACAGCTTAGGACAGGATTCATGAAGAGACTGACAAATAAGGAAAAAAAAAAAAGCCAGAAAGAAAAAAGGGGCAAAACACCCTACACTAGTCTAAGAAAGGCATTCAAATAGCCAGGAAAATACTCCCTTAGGGAAAGGTTAACTTTTGGCTGAATCCAGCACTGTTTTCAACAGTGGGTATTGGTTTCCTAAGTGGCTCTGCTCCTAATTTTCACCCAGCTTGCCCAACACCTGGTGGAAGCAGTAGCTTCACGTTGGTGAGAACATTTATGGCACATCATGCTACCTTTCAGCAACAGGAAAGATGACCTTGGATAGCTGTATACAATTCTGCAACATACTTAAGGCATCCTTGTATGTACAGTACTGTTAAAACCCACTCCAACAGAACTGCTTACCCATTTTTGAACAGAAAATTAAAAATTAAAAAAAAAGGCATAATCTACAGGAAGATGTAAGTAATCACCACTGATTTTAAAAGAAAAATAGGGATAAAGTTCAACATACCACAAAAAAACCCATTTTTTGGCTGAAGGATGTCTAGGAACTATAAAGAGATTCTCTTATTGCAAAATGAATTTGAATCCTTTACATGGAAGTCAGAGCCCTTAGACAGAACAAAATTCACCTCTGCAGATGGGGCCAGCAGAGATGTAAATATGATCCACAGTGTGCATCTGAACAAACACATCTCTGAAAAAAAAAGTCAACTATTGAGAAGAAAAAAAAATAAGAAGCTATCATTACGAAGTATGCTTTTGGGTTTTCACAAGTCATGCATATCTTCTAATTTGAGAAGATTAAATATTTTTCTTTTTACGTGGTGATTTAAAAATAAATGGCTAAATTATAGTTTGCGTCAAAAATAAAAAAAAAAGCAGTGAGTCCTCTTATGGCTTTGATCTCCCTTGTGAAGGGCAAAAGTAGAAGAGTATTGCCACAATTAAAAAAAATATATGTATATATTCAACACTGACAAACATATTATTTTTTCCTCTGCTTGTGACAGTGGGTCTTTGCAGTACTTATTAAGGAGCTCAAGCACGTTTGGATGCCAGCAAGGTGGAGCAGAGACCCTGCTGCTTCCTTCAGCTCCTCGTCGATCTCCTGACACAGCTCCTCGAGTACTTTCTGGCTGGGCTGACTCTCCTTCGAGGTATCTCCACAAGGCTGGGATGCATAGCCACTGTCTCCGAGAGGATCGTCCTCGTAGTCGCCGTCCGTGTCCACCTCGCTGTGGAAGCCCTCGCTGCCGTCGCTGCCCTCGTGGCTGGCCTTGGAGATGAACTCGTACACCTCGTCCAGGGAGGACAGGGAGGACACGCTGGAGCGGGAGGCGCAGCGCTGGGAGCCCATGGAGCCCATGCTGCTGGCGCTGTAGTTGTGATCCTCGCTCGGGTCGATGTTGGCGGCCGCCGAATCGCTCTCGGGCAGGTTGATGGCGCTGGGGGCATCGAAGGCGCTGCCGTAGCTCCTCTTCTTGGGTGTCTTCAGAGGCTGAGGTTTCTCACCTGTGAGAAATGAGATGTGTCAGCAGGAAAATGCCCCGGTGAGATCACCTGCACCACGAGCACCTGTGCCTGGCTGGCTGCAAGGGAAACTGAATTCCAGCACTTAAAGTCACAACGTGCGTGATTACTGTCACCCACAGAGGACAACAGTCACCACCTAACCTCAGCTAAGAGCTAGAGGAGCAGAGGGGGAAATGATGCCTCTGGCTTTAGCTTTTACATTTTTCAGATTCTATGCTGCTTTAGTGTGTAGTTCTGAGCCTCCTGTTAGGGGATGGTAAGCTCTCTTCACAAAGTACTTAGACAAAACAATTCCTTCTCTAGGTGGGGACCAAGGACAAATGATCCAAATTTCAGGCCCAAGAGCATAAACAATTGTGGACTGAAGAGAGGAAAAACAAGAAGGCTGGGACTTCATAAATTAAAGCTGTAATTGGACAGTTAGCTCCAATATGCAAACTGACCAGAATTTATTAAAGTGTGAGACCTCATGACCTGTCATCCATTTTGGGTACATCTGGGGTGTAGCCCTGGCTGGGCTCTTGTGCTGCCCAAGGTGTATCCATTGAGGCCTCCTAATAAATCCCTACTTTATTCATTAACTCCATCTCGTCTCTGTTCTAGGTCAGCCTTCACAAGGCAACAAAGTAGCCAAGAAACTCTTCTTACTATCTAGCACAGAGAGGGCAGGGATAGAACTTTGCAGAAAAAAAATCAAAATTAACGGGGAAAAGTAAAAAAAAAGCTGCTTCTAATGAAAGTCTTGCAATGCTAGCTGAAAGAATAATTAAACCAGAATTGCTTCTTGACTACTCTTACTGTTTGGAAACTAGACCATACATGTTTCCTGAATCTTTATACAGAAAGTATTTAGTTAGTGAGTAGAGAATAAAAAGAAGAGTAAAATGGCTTATGCTTACAGTCCAGCATCCCTTGCTGAATGGAAGTATTTAACAGCATCATTGCAGTAGCAGCATCAATATCAGATTCTGTGAAGCAGAAGCAGCAAAATGTTAGCACTCAGGTAAGCCTGACAAGATGAGGCCTCTAAAATATACAAAAATACACACATATGTATATCTATTTGCCTGTACTGGCCTACACCAAAGAGCAAGGGTGGGGGGAATGTACAAACCCAGACAAAGCATGACCCTTGTACAGCTCAGTACTGCTCCAGATCAGTCTCATACCTTAACTATGACATTGAAAGGCCGAGCTCTCACGTTGCACTCACTGAAGCCAAGAATCAGTGACACAATTAGACTTTCATGTGACAATGCTGTTGCTATACTTAACAAGTGCCTTTTGTTTGTACCAGTTGGGAGAGAAAGATTAGACCCATGGCACAGCAAAGCACCTCGGCAGCTCCATACCCTGGCTGTGTGAATGTGCAGGGCCCATTAATGCAGCACTAATTCAGCACACCTCCCTCCTCCAGCAGAATTTTCCACACTAATAAGTCAAACGGAAGAAATTGAGACTACACGGGGGGAAAGGGCACTGAACTGCTCAATCTAAAAAGCAGGGGGATCTAAATAATAAATAGGCAAGTAGAAAAGGTTGAGGTGAATTGTGGCACTGTCAGCTGCAGTGAGAAGCACTGCTGCAAAATGCCATCCTTTGCAGAGTAGATTGCTTACATTTCTGAAAGGCACCTTGAGGATAACAGGGCAGAGAATGACATTTCTAACCAGAACAAGGTGAAAGGGAAAAGAAACAAGCACGCCTTTCCCACTCATTTCAGGACACGCTCGTGCCCTTTAAAGAAGAGGAAATCCAATCCATTCTTTGGCTCACTTCTGCAATGGAGGATGGATACTCCTTATACAGAACAGAAATAGGTATGGTGGACTAACCAGGCAAAACAGGAGCAGAGACAGTGAGCTCTCACAAGAGTCTGAGAGCAGATCACATCTGAGGTGTGGGTAGGTATGTACATATGCATGAGCAGAGAGTGGAGAACAGGGCTGGAAGGGACCAGCAGCAAGCAGAACAGGCTCTCAGTTCTGCTGAACTGCAGCTGTGGGGGGAACTGTTAAAGCAAAACATCAGCAGTGTCATTTCTGATAGCATTTGCTTTCTTCC
Source organism: Passer domesticus (assembly GCF_036417665.1). Taxonomy (NCBI): domain Eukaryota; kingdom Metazoa; phylum Chordata; class Aves; order Passeriformes; family Passeridae; genus Passer; species Passer domesticus. Next base: position 111,498,636 of record NC_087476.1, on the reverse strand, counting down.
CCACATTACAGGCATTAACTGTGTTACTGAATTTAAGGGTTGGGTAGTATTGGGAGGGGGACTGCAGAGTTTGTCAGTGTGGCTTCCTTATCTTGGTAATTCTCCCTACCTTCACCCCTGGTCAAGGAGAAATTTGAAGAACATGACACCTTGGGAATGTTCTACCAACATGGGAAGGGGACTGAGCTGCGGCTTCCAACACAGGTTATAAAACATACACATTTTCCCCCTTGTTTTCCATGCCTTTCATTTTAAATCCAGCATACTTTAGGCTCTACCCCATTGTTCTCATACAATTTTTTTTTCTTCTGTTTTGGCTTTCTTTGGCAGAAACAGAGCCCCTGAATTCATAAGTTATATGCACTCCACTGACAAAAAGAAGTAGAAAAATAAAGCATGAACAATTACTTTGCTCCACTAGTGTAATCAGGAAGTGAAATATTCCCATTCCTTACTTGCTATCCCAGACTAGTTGCTATTTTATTTGATCATCTGATGTTGGTATACAAGCACCACCTTGTTAAAATGACAAGCAATCAGAGGCATTAATGCAATGCAGGATTACTACCTACAAAGAATATTTCTGCACCTTAACACTCCAAAAAATGAGGAGAGGAACTTCTGCAGTGGCTTCTTAGCAGTGCTCTGTGTCACTGATAATGTGCTTTGGCTTCATTTGTGACTGCTCTTCTCAACAGTGCAGTATTTCCCAAATTTACATTTCTCCAGCAGAATAGCTGAGGAAGCACCTTATTACAAGGAATTCTGTTCATCTGCACAGGAGCTGCCCTGTGGGACCCCAGGAACATGAATGGTTTGCCTCTAATGCCAGAGAAATGCTGAACAGGCTCCCCCACAAGCACAAACTAAGTGATACCAGACACCTGTCATTATTTTGGCACCTCTGGTGTAGCTAAATGGGTGAGGCAACACCAGACTGGCAACCTCCAAACCTGTCACAGGACACACCAGCAAAATCCTCAGCAGGAGAGGGATTTCTTATGTTCTCCAGCAAGCCCTGAGAACCCCAGATCCAGCAGCCCTGCAGCAGCCAGCCAGCCAAGGGATATTTCCTTGGCACCCTGATGCCACCTCTGGGGTGCATGGCCATCATCACCCGTGGGCCAGGCACTGCTTGGTCTCCAAAAAGCCTTGGCTTTGCTGCCTAACCAAAGCTCCTGGTTTGTGGCCAAAACCTAAAAGCAACCTTCTCAACTCTAAGCGTACTGAGCCAGCAAATCAGGGAGCTGGGTGTCTGCTCAGGTCCCACCTGGGCAGTGCCTTTCACTATCCTGACGCAGGAGCTGTAACAACACTCCTCTGCAACACATTTTGTTAGACTCAACCCTTTAAAAACTGAGTACTGTTCACTTTTCAGCACTTAAAAATCAATTTTTTTGGTTTGTTGTGGTCTAGGACAAGCTAATTAAGCTTTATTAGTGAGGTGCAAGAGCTGTGTTCAATAGACTTCTTCAGAAGAAATGGTGCAAGCCCCAGCACACTTTCTAGCTCCCTCTTGGTACCACAAGTTTTATACACTAATATTTGCTACCTTTGGTTGTCAATTCTTGGCCAATAAAACTGATAAAGAGATGATGCAGTTTTCAGATTCATTTTCTACTGAGCTATTCATTAAGCAGGTCATACTTGGGAGTGATGCACGTGCTGAATATTTTGCTGTCAGAACAAGATGGCCCCAATTACACCTTGAACTTCACCTGGTGGATTTAAAATTAATACACGAGTAGCTAATATAACACACATGGATTGTACTACATCTGGGTTCTTTTGTCGTCTAGCAAACCCTTCAGAGCAGGGACAGAGACAACACCAGCTGGGCTGCAGTCCATGCTTGTGACCAAAACCAGGGGAGGAGAGTGAAAGGAAATTCCAAGTTTACCTTTGAGAGCTCGGCTGTGATTCTGCTGAAGGACTGAAGTCAGGTAGTGAGGGGACGACGACCTACTGAAAAAGAAAAGCAACAGCTCAAAGCCAAGCCCTGATCAGGCAAATGATTTGTACAAAGTACAGCAGACACAATACTATGATCACAGAAGGCTAGAAACAAAACCAACCCTATTCACCACAGGAAGGCAAGCGATTTCTGCTGCCCTCAGTGGATGGCTCAGCACTGGTTTGTTTGTGTAGCACTATTTAAGCCATCACCAGCATTTAGAAAACACCTCCAAATACACACACTAAGCAAAACCACTGTTGGCAACACTGACTTCTACAGATTTTCTATACCTGCTAAGGGCTGGATTTTAAACAAAGATATGTATTTTTTAGTACATGAAACCTACATGTGAACAGAACATTAGCTCATATAGGGATGCTCAGAGGACAAGTAAGGACCAGTTGTGATCATTTGCTTTTCCAAGCAGTGGTGGGCAATTAACAAAAACAAAAAGCAGTAGGCAAAGACCTGTGGAAGAGCAAAAAAAACCCCAACAAAACAAACAAAAAAAACAAGTCAAGACAACTGCTGATTTTAAAGTTGATGCTATCCAGGGTGGTTTTTCATAATCAGACCAGCTTTGCACCAAAGTATCCTTAAATCCCTCACAAAATAAAGGGCAAGTTAAAGCTTTCACACGTTTGTTTTTTTTTATGCTACACACCCAGCCTTAATTATTCAGTTTTTTATAAATATATTAGTGAGCATTTAGAAGTAACTACAACAAAAATAGTACACAATATTAAAATTGCATGAAATGTAGCAATGTGTATCTTTTATATGCTGCTAGAACAATCTGAAGGGTGATGACAGAATTTTTAAGCCCAATGTGCAAGAGAAACCTCAGCTGAATGGGAAAAATGTGCAAAAATAGGGTTCACTGTCTAGTATCTTTTCTTGTAGCAACCATGGAGTGTAAAGGGAACAGATCCAAAAATGGGTGAGGGGAAAAGAAATTTAAAATAAAGGAGAGCAATGGTCTAACCCAAAATGGCTGGCTTTGCAGCCCTCAGACCCATTGCACAAAGAGATGCTAAACATCATCATCCTTTTGTCTAAGCTCAGATCCTTCAAAAATCATGTCCACATAGAGCTCCTCCATAGTGAATTAACGCCTGGTATTGATTAAGACAAGCCATGCATAAGGTATGAACAGGATGAGGACTGTGGCTGTCCCCAGGGCTGTCACTCGTGTAGCACTAGAACCAGAATGCAGCCAGGGGCTTCACAAAGACTTGTTGAACAAGCTGTGCAGAAATAAAATGCATCAGGCATGCCAATCATCTATGATAATACAAATTTCAGTGTCACTAGACACAGATTACAGTTTTGGAAAGCTTCTGCTCAAAGCAACAGCCTAAATTTTATTTTAAAATTGTGCTGAATGATAGGCAGACTCCCCACAAACACACTGTAAAATAATCATGAACACCAATCTTCCCACTGGAAAATTCAGAGACTGCCACAGCTGAATTTGAGGATCACTCTGAAGATAAATTTGGACAGTATTTCAGTCTCTCTCCAGCTGAACCTCTGGGCTTCCTCCCTCTCTACAACAAGGCAGATCCTTGGGGGCCCTTCCCCAAAATTAGGCCAAAATTTAAATCAAATCTAAGCATGGAAGGGGAAAAAATAAATCTGTTTTTCTGGATGTGATGGAAAGTCACATAAATGTTTTTTATTATTGAAGGAAAATAAACCAGCTTTCATTAGGGAGCAGTTTGGTATCTTAATATGTTGTTTCTTATTTTCTTGTACTCATAAATACAAGCACTGCAAAACCCTTCCCATGTTGAAGTCAGTGGGAATTTTGCCATGTGGCTTCATTAGATCCAGGATTTCCTTGTAATTGTTGGCAAGTGTGACTAGTCCTTCAGTAAAGGGGAAAAAAAAAAGTTACCAAAAACAACAGCTTCAAATTAAAGTCCTGCTCTTCCAAGTACTTAAGCATGCAGATGAAATGTCTCCTTCCTCACACCTAAGTTTGGTATGTTGCATTTATCCAGGCTAAGTAAACCACACTTAACACAATTTAAGCTGCACTGATCTTTGAGACCCTGGAGATTTTAAAAGCTTAACTGGTCAAGGCTCTGAACACCCTGCCCTAGGCTGAGTCTGTCAATCCTCTGCACCTCTGGCAGGACAGACAACTTCCCATCTGTATTATTCCCCACATTTCAAAGTCTGGCTGTACTAACACAGAGCATTAAAGCTTTCAAGGACCAAACCTTGAGCTGTCTCCAAAACCAGGGGTCCATACCCTTAGACATTACAACCTGTAAAGGCATTATCCTCTAGAACCCAATTACAGACATTTCAATAATCTTTATTCCCACAAACCCCAAGCAATATCAGCAGTCATCTCATAGTTCTGAATCTGACTATTTCTTAATACTTAAATGTTTCAGGGTTATTTTAGTAGTGCTCCCAATTCCAAGAGAAAGATGGAAAACAGGATACTTCTGCCTGGCATGTTCCAGCCCAGGATGGCTCTGGATTGGAGAGAGACCAGAGACAACTGGTTATATCCTGTGGGTTACAAACCCCCCTGGACAAGCCCATGCCATACAAAACTCTTGAGCCCCTAAGGCTTGCACATTGGTGCCAGCTCCCAGGGTCAGTGTCCTGTTGGACCCTGAGAAACATCTGCTCAGTGTTACCAGTCTTACATCCTGCTCCAGGAATCCCAGCTTGTTAAGGGAGCCCCTTGCAGTAAGGTTAAGGCATAGGGCAATGTACAAACACCTTAATGACCTCTTATCTCACCCAAATTCTTTCCTGGACTTGACAAACCAGCCACATGCCTTCCTCAGAAGCGAGCTCACCCAACGTGCTGCGCTGCGTTCCGTCCTCCTGCCTCCACAGGCTGACCCAGCTGCTGCTCCTCTTCCTCTCCTCAGGAACTCTGACTCAAACTCTACACCAGTTTGACTTCAAATTCTCCAAAATCTAGTGCCTAATCTTAAACTGAGTTGGTAAGGAGGTTCTGGTTTCAGAATTCTTGCATGCCCCCATCTCACACTACATTTATGGCAAAGGTGGTCTTTTCCATCCCTGCTGCAAAATGCTTTTAAACAGCCTCAGAGAAAAACAACCCTCTCAGGGCAGCATCTCAGCACTTCTGGAAAAGTTTATTGTTTTTGACAACAGCACAGAATAGATACATTTTATATCCAGACAAATGACTTCCAGGAGAAGACACCCACCTCCTCCACAGCAGGAGTCCTGATGGACTGTGCTTGAAAGAGGATTTTGCTCCAGTTCCCAGAGAACTGCCTGCCCTCTTGCAGAAACTGGACTCCCCAGAAAGCAGCCAGCACACCACTGACCTTCTTATTTTAAACTCTCCCACAGTTAATAAAGGACTTGAACACACCCAGATGTGCTGTCTGGGAAGCCTGGACTCACTGCATCTCCCCACCTCACCCAGCTGGTCCCACCTGGGGCACACTCAAATTCTGCTCGCGGGTGGCAGCAGATAACAGCACTTCAACAACCTCTGCCACCTGGAGCAAGGTGTCCTGCTTGGATGAGAACTCCACCTACCTGGGTGGCGACGCCGGCGGAGTATAAAATGCAAGTGCTGAGGAAAAAGGCTGTTTTTTCAGTGCTTGGACAAGATTAGGTTTATATTTTGGGTCAACGCACCACAAGGACCCTTTTCCATTCACCTGCAATGAAGAAACACAGCAAATTAGAAAATCCAGGCCAGGCTGGTACAGTCCTTTCTGATTTAATATCCCCAAGCTGCAGCACAGTGCAATGACTGCATGTAGGCACACACCACTGCACAGCTGATACTCAACATCCACAGGCAGTTCCATCCTGGATGGTCCCAAAATTCAGAAAATGGCCCCGAGACCCTCTATGCACTATGGAAACACCCATCTTGCAGGTCATGATAGCATCTCCAAAACCCAGTCTCTAAAGCCCCGTTCCCATTTGTCCCCTAAATGCTGTAAACCTTATTTCAGCACTCAATAAACACAGCTGTGAGTTTAGGGACCTGTCCAGGCATCAGTAAACTGATCAGCAATCTTTTCTTTAACAGGTTTCTAGGTAAGAAACCAAAGCACCTTCCCCTTGGTTTAGGTACAGACACATACTCATTAAACCTTACACCACCCTGGAAAAGGATCTTGCTCAATGTCCAGCAACAAAATGGATTATTCCCATTTTCTCAGAATCTGAAAACCTAATGAATGTATTTTTGATGCACAATGTAATCACCCCTGTACTAGTCATTCTTGATATTACATTTATTATATTGAAACTTAAGGAAGACAAAGCACTTCTTGCTTGTCTCAAAGCCTTCTTCACAAATTTACTAAATAAAGAACCTATTTTTTTTGGAGCCTGCTACTTCTTGCAACTTCATTAAATAGTTCTATTCTATAACAGAAATTCTATAATCACTGACCTAACAGATCAGCTAAAAGCTCTCCACGTAGCAGCACCAGATTTTTTGGGGAAAACAGATGCTATAGAAATGGAAATGTACATGGCTGAAGGATAGGGCAACTGTACACCTGAACAGTAAGATCCTTCTAAAGGACTTTTGGGGGCTAAATATCAGAGCAGAAACCCAAACTTCATGGAGAAGCTCCTGTGAGCCCACAGTGGCCAGATGGCTTCCTCCTGCCAGAACCATGGTGGGGCAGTAATTCCAATTTATGCATGGATGCTCCATGATTTACCCCAGACTAAAAAAGACTTACAAACCATGTAAGTCTGTGGTTCTACTTAAGTCACAGGGGTTTTCTGAGAAGAGGAAATACCTTGCTATCAAAAGAGAAAAATCAAGCCAGGGAGAGCCCCAGATGAGAAAGAGATGCAGCTGCAACTGCAGCTAAAGTCTTTAACATAGATCTCTGAGCTGCTTCATCTCTCCAAGTTATTTTTTTGCTACCTGAATCTTCCTTATACTTACCTTTGCATGTTAAAATTGAGCACAGCCTGTAAGATACTTATCAATAAGCTTACTTTTAATTAATAAACAGCCATGATGGCTGGCAGGATGATTTAACCACCTAGATACTAACAGGAGGCATCTTCCCAGCTGGCTCTATCCATCATCTCAGTGACAGACTTACACCCTGATCCTTTACTTCTCCCAGACCCCTTTCCCCAGTACCCAAACCATGCCCAACTGGCTTTTTTTTCCCCCAAACCCTTTCACAGTTTGGAGGCTGTTGCCCCCAGGGAGCAGCAGGAAGTCCCCTGAGCAGCAAACCACTTCTCCACACTGTTTATCTGCTACCTTATCTGCTACTTTAGGTGAGCACTTTTGCTTCATGCCTCATTCAGTTCAGCTTCTGGGGGTTATTTTCCCTCTCTGATCTTCCCAGCAAGATACTCCTCCAGCTTGCTGCCCTGACAACATAACACAAGGATTTTGGGTGGGTATTGCAGCAGCAAGCTGAACCAGGGCACACCCTGAAGCCATCCAGATACTGACAGATCCAATGCAACAGGCAGTAAACAGGGTGACTTCTTCTTTGGGTCATGTGTAATGTGAAACCACACTTCCACCCACCTTTGGAGATGCTAAAAGTAGACATTGAGCTGCAGAGATGATGGAGCTGCTCCTGTGCTTTGCTTGCACCCTCTGCTTAGCAAAGGCAGGAGCAGAAGTCCAGCCCAGGTCTGAAATCAAGTGTCACATGTCACAGTGTCACAGGGGACAGCCTGCCACAGCTGGAGCTGGAAATGCCTCAGAACCAAACCCCAGCTTTAAAACAAGCCAGAACAGACTGTGCCACTTCTCCTAGCAAGGACTAATTCAGGACACTAAAATGCTAAACTACCTTTGGAGGTTAGTATTTCACTTCAAAAGTGAGGCAAGTGCTGGAGTGAAGTGTAGGTGTAACTTGTACTAAAGATCTAGAGAAAAAGCCCTCTAGAGTCAGTGAAAAGAGGCCACCAGGCTCTTTTTATTCTGCAACTCAAAACAGGGGCAATCATAGTTCTGAGATTAGTTTTTGGTCTATCACCTTTTGTGCATCTTTCTAATGTTTCTAATCTGACTTGCAGGATTTCATCTAGGCAAAAACAAAGGAAGGAAAAGAATTCCTGCATTTTGAAGCATAGGAGCTATTTTATAAAGACACTTAAGTTTCCAGCCCCCAGCATTTCAGGGCTGGATTACAGAAACGTGGGCTGGAAATGGAATGCCTCCCATGATCCAGCCTTATCCTCTACCACCACCTCACCACAGTTCCCCCCAGTCTGAGGAGCACCCAAAGCAGAGCAGCTCAGCTGGTGCTGGTGGCTCCCTGCAGGGACATGTCCCCATGCTGCAGAGAGCTGTCCATCAGCTTCACACCTGGGAGCAGTCCTGGCTCCATCAGGGATGGACAGGAGCAAGGTGAACCACTGGAAAATACTGTCTTTGTGCAAGGAGGTGTAAAATACATCCCCCAAAAGGTTTACCACAGAAAAGGCATCTCTCTCCTATCTCCCCAGGCTTATGGATGGCACCTGCCCTGCTCCTTGCCCAAACACTTGAAAAGCTACAGGGCTGTTTATCACCATCTCTTGACAAAATAAAAAAATAACCTACGACAAACACCTAAATCAGATATTTACCAAGAAAAGGACATTTGTTGAAGACATTCAAGCCATGTAACCCCCAGCCTCTAGAGAAAACAGTGGCAAGGCCACATCCATGCAAGCAGGGGCCTGCCAAATTAATGTTTGATGTGGATGCTGATCCTGCCTCCTCGCACCTTTTCTCCTCAGTATCAATTAATTAATAACTCCCAATGCCATAACCATAAAAACAAGTCTAAGCAAAGAGCAGGGAGACTCTTCATGGCTTTCAGCCCCAAACCCCTTTTCACTTGAGGTTCTCCTGTGCTGTAGATCAGATGCTGCTCCCTCAAAAAAAGCAACGTCACGGCGTAGGCAGCCTCTCTCCCCAAGCCCAAGGCAGCACAACAGTGCTTAAGATGCAGAGAGCTTCAGCTGTATCTTCTGAGGATCACTGACTCACAATCACACCTCCACATCTTCAGGGCCACCAGGGCCACAGCAGGAACACTGGAAAGCAAGCAGGTGTCCCTGGGACTGCTCCAGCATCACCCCCTTGATGCTCATCACCACCATTACCAGAGACCCACTGGGAATCTCACCTGCCTGCCTGACTGCACACATGTTATGTACTGCAGCTCTAAAAGAAAAGGCATTTCAGCTCATGGGTCTGTCACCTGGGGTAAACCTTGACACATCACTCAGATACAGCAGCAGTGTGCTACGTGCACACAGAGCCGGCAATGGTATTTTAGCAGGGTGATGATGTCCATACATCCTGATCCCATGGCATGAGAAGTTCCTCCTCTTGACTGCAAAGCTGGCTCATGAGGCATCTCAAGGCACTTACCTTCCCTTCAGCACCACTCATTAAAATAAAACCACAACATGTAATTTTTTCTAGTGGTCCAAGCAAGGACAGTCTTCCCCCAATCTCTGTTGGATGCTGTCCTAGACCCCTGAAGCCCTGCAGCCTGCAGGAATGTAGCTGGCTGATGCAAATATACACACAGAACAATCAGCCACAGCTATGACCATCCAGAGCTACAGCTGCAGCATGATGGGGCAGTCTGGTGGAAAGAGCTCTGCAGAATAAGGGAGTTGGTGCTGCGGGGTCACCTCCTTGTGCCTTGGATGTTCTGCTCAGATCTGCTCCAGCAGGCCCTTGTGGACAATGCCCAGAGCCATCAGGGCACAGTAAGCATGCTCCTGCAGCAACTCTTCCAGGTCAGCACCAGCCAAAATGAGTCCAGTGCAAGAGTCCTGAAACTGCCCTGCAGTGCCAGCTCAGGGGGGTGAGTGGGGAAAAATCAGCTGTCCTTCAACATGCACTTCCAGTCCAAAACAAAATATCAGCATTATGGCAAAGATGAGGATGGACCCTTCCTTCTTTTGCTGCCTGACCTCCAAGAGATGATTTCACAGCTGACAGCCAGCAGCAATAGCCAGGGAGGTGTCAGAGTGTAGAGCCTGCCCTGGGATGCAGGGGCACAGACCGTCCATCCCCTACTGTCAGACATCTTAGACTCTTCCAACTCAGATTCATTTGAAAGGCTGTAAAACCCTTCATACCCTGATGTCAGCAAATAAACCAGACTCCTCTGATATAAGGTGCCATGGACCTTTCTGCTTCCACAGGCACTTGGCATAGAAGAAAGCTGATTGCGTGCTCCCTTTGAAGTACGAAATGCCATCAACAAAGGAAAAAAAAAGGAAAAAGATATAAAATTATCTTGCCTTTTCAGGGAAGCACCCAGAGGCATGGCTAGCACATGGTTACATGCAACAGGATCAGCAAAATGAGCTTGTGAGCAGCTGCTGCTTGCTCCAAGAAGTGACACCTGAGGAGCTCATCCAAAGGGGTCTGCACATTTCCATCACCTGCCAGATCCCATGGGGTCCAGGCATGCTGCTGTGTGCCACAGAGTTATTTTGCAGGAAGAATCTGGAGCAGTACCCTTATCTGGTCCTTTTCTAGGAGGGCAGAGGGTAAAGACTGAACTGCTGTTTGCTGGAAATGAGGAAGCTTCAGCAAAGTTTCAGGAGGGGCTTTTTTGGGGTGGTATTTTTTGGTAAGCACAGTTTCTGTTCTTTAGAATTACAGAGCTGTGCAGTTTCTGGAGCCCTGGGAAACCACTGACAGAGCACATCAGCATCACCTTGCTGGTAGCAGTGGGAGATATTCTGCATTTTGCTCTTCCTGCTAGAAATGTCACATTGAGCAGCAAGCCATCCTCTGAGCCCAGCAACACCCATGGAGATGCCAGGGTAAGCAGGGGACCAGGCAGTGTCAAGCTCCTGCCATCCAAATGCCAAGACAACAAGTTTGACTGGTAACTCCTAACCCATGAGGCTGGAAAAGATCAGAGCATTTAAGGGCAGATCCACAGACAGAAGGAACTCATATCAGTTTAGATTTCCCTTTCCTGCCCTAATTTTTCTGAAACTCATGCCAACCTCCTTGGACAGAGCCACCCAGGCCTTTAACAGCACTTTTGGCACCTAAAGCAGTGTGTGGTCCCTGCTCAGATCCAGTCCTCCACACGGGGACAGCTTGAGCATCTCAGTTACCCCATTACAGCACCTAGAGCCACGTAAAGAGCCCATCCTAACACTCAGCAGGATTCAGCAATGGGGTACTTAATGGACTTGCCATACTGCAGTAAAAAGTCACTTTTTTTTTTTTCAGGGCAAAGCTGCTGCTTGTGAAAACAACACACTAACAATTGAATGCAAAAGCAGGAATTTTGAGAAGCAGTGGTGTTCAGCCCTGTCAGCACAAGGCAGTCCTCCCCAATGCCCACTCAGCTCCAGGACCCCTCTCTACAGTGAGAAGCTGCCAAGCACTCCAAGCATTGCAGGCATTTCTGATAACAAGCCTGCTACCACCGAGTCTGACCTCCAAGCACAGGACTTGTTTGTTGACTTTCAGTATGTGGTTTGTTAGTTTATTTAAGTCACAGCCAGCTCTTTGAGGAACAAGATGGGGAATGAGAGGGAGGAAGAAACTCAGTAGTAAAATCATGTAAATCAGAAGAAAGAACTTGTACAGAAAAGAGTATTCTTGACTTTAAGAAGTGTGTCTGCACCACACAGAGATGCACATCTTATTTTATGACAGATGTTAAAGCATTACAGTCCATTAAATGCAGGAATTAATATGGTTACTGGAAAACAAGAGCTGTGCTAAGTGTAACAGAAGATCACAAGTGGAAGAGTCAATTTAATATTTGAGAAAGCTGTTGGACTGAGGAAAACTCAACCATGTACATCTAGTGTGCCCACAAGCAAGGGCACCTTGCAGGGGACCACATCTGCAGCCAGAGGGGCAACATCCCTGCCAGCCAAGCAGGGAAGCTGGTTGGCATCCCAATCTCCTCTGGAGCCATGGCCATGCTGGAAAAGCAGGGAAGGAGGAAGATACCCCAGAATTTCAGCACTGGAAAATAGAGAAAGCACTAGTTTAAGAGGCTTTACCAAGAAGAAATCCTAGGAGAGTTATCTGAAATTTCAGGCTGGTTATTGCAGGCTAACAAAATTGTAAGTAAATGGAAACAAGAGTCCTTTGCAATCGCATGTGTGCCGGATTTTAAAAGGATGCACTACAGCTGTGTGTACCTAGGTGAACAATAAATACCAAAACCCAGTGACTTTTGTCATCCTGTGACTTCACAGAAGCAGCATTTCCAAACCACCTCCATCTGCAAATGAAGCGTTAAGAGGACACGCTGCGGTGAAAACAACCCAAACAAAACATGCTTAAGAACAACAGAACCGTCTCCATTACTCCAGGAAAACTCTCCCTGAATTTCCAACTCGCTCCACCTCCCTCCTGCCAGGTCTCACCTTGCCATGGCTTTTCTCCACCTTTCTGAAACACTTGTTCAAGGAGAGGTTGTGTCTGACCGAGTTCTTCCAGCCGGTGGGGGCCGTGGCGAAGTAGGGGAAGCGCTCCAGGATCCAGCTGTAGATTTCTTTGACTGGCAAGCTCTTGTTGGGGGACTGCTCAATTGCCATGTAAATGAGAAGGCTGAAAGAGTAAGGGGGTTTGGAAGTGGAGGATTTTTTCTCAGGGTTCTGGTAGCAGGATGGTGAGAAGGATGGCACGCTGTCACCCTCGATGTCGTACAAGGGGCTAACAATTGGAAGGCCCTCGCTGCCGAGGCTGAAGTTTGTTAGCAGGTTAGTACTTTCATGCAGCCAGTTCAAATTTGTGAGCTCGTCATCTGCTGAATCTCTGTCCACCACGGTGGCCTTTGGCTTGCCGGCGTCGCCCGTGTCGGGCAGGCTGCCCATCCCATGGCACTGCCGTAGTCCCGCGGCTTTTTCTGCTCCCGGCGTTTCAGCTTTCTTATCCGGAGTCATCCCAGTGACTGGACCCATTTAGCTTGACTGGTCTGCAACAAAGGAGATGGTCAGAAATCATTGCAAACTACCACAGTCACGTTCAGCAGGAGCCCACCAAACCCAAGCACAGGGCTACACCATCCCCAAGCTGAGCACAGATACGGAAGCCACTGGTGAGAGCCAGGGTCAACAGGAGCCTCCCAGTAAACTCATGAGCATCAACTCCCCTTGGTTTATAAGCAGAGCTTATGGGTGGCACTTGGAAACTGCTGTATCTATCTAGAAACACCAATTCAGACACAGAAATAATAGCTATTTTCATGTGAACACCTGAAACCTGGAAACAACCTTAACAGGTAGGATCTAATCCATTCAGATCTCACATTAACTCTTAAGTTACTCATTATATTGTAAACTGACCCTGTTTAGAAGTGTTTGCCTTTGCTGTCCAAAGAGTGAAAAAGGAATTGCAAAACTTAAATCACCATAAAGTCTGTTTGTGGTGTCAGTGCAAATGAAATCTTTATAACCTCCTACAAGTCACAGTCATTCCCAAGTGCTGCTGCCTGTTTCTACCAGGGGAAGATCTGGCCTGCTTATCTGTTCATCAAGAACTGCCTGGGTCCACAAGATCTTTTTCCCTTCCTGCAAGGGCTTGCTGCCCTAACCTGGGCTTCCCTGCAGAGCAGAGAGTGCTGGGACCAGTTCTCAAGAGGAAGGGACCAGCCACTGGGGTGGCAGCTCAGACCTGCAGAAGCAATGGCTCACCACTTAGACAAAAAAATCCCAAAACAACAAAACACTAAAACCCTAATCATAACATTATTACCTATAAAACACTGCCACTCAATACAAGGTCTAACAGGCTATCCATGCTTTAGAGGCATTACACCAACAGACACCACCCTGCTTGTACAATTTCAGAAGGGGTCTTCTAGCAAACTGTGTTATGGGAACAGCTGTTTTCTTCCTGCTGATGTGAGCACTGTACGGATATAGGGGGTGTACTTGCCAAACACATAAGACACTGCAACTATGGATGCAGCTCACAGTTGTAAATAGCACAGAGCAAAGCTGAGGTTCATATTAACTGTAAAAAGACCCAACAAAACAACCAAAGAAAAACCCAAACCCCATTCCAATTCCCTGTCCCTGTAAGCATTATCACTCTGGTTTCATGCTCCAGCTCCCAGTGCCAGAGCTCAAGATGAGGACAGTTTCCATATCACGTCTCACCAGACAGCTCTACAGAGTTACTGCACGTTTTCTTACACCAGTTTGCAGTAAACACTTGTCTCCTTGCTCCTGCATCTCCTCCTACCAAGGGTCCATTGCCTGGCTGTGCCACCCCTGCAGAGCCAGCCAGCTATAGCCTGGCAGCCTCACATGTCCCTGGCAGAACACTGCCCAGCCTCCTCATTTTGGACACGGGGAGCGATAGGTGCAATGGAGGAGTGACGTGGTGACACACAAAGGCAACAGGACAATCCATGTTATGTCCCCCAGCCTGCCAGCCCCTGCCTGGTGCCAGGCAGTCCTGAGGTGCAGAATTTGTGCCTCCCCCAGGAAACACACCGTGTTTCCCACCAGCAATTTTTGTTCCTCTCTTCATCTGCTCACATGCTCTTGCACCAGCTATTGCAAAGCAGTGTTGACAACAGCACCTGAATTTATGCTTACCCGTGGCAGTGCTGGAAAACATCCATAAATTTTTTACCTTTTGTTTCTTATTTCTATTAAGTGCAGAGATGGGTATGATTAGCTACCAGCTCAGTCAGTATTAAAAAAGGGGAAAAAAAAATTAAAACAAAGTGAGCTGCTCAAATAGCTGGTCAAAAATAGCTTTGCTCTCCCTACCATTTACTTCTCCCCCAAGGCACCAGAGCAGATTCATATTGGCAGTCAGTGATGGCTGGCTTTAAACACAGCCATATATACATATGCTCATGTCACTTCTTCAATCCTTTCTTAAATTAAGGAAAAAAATAACCAAACAAAGAGCCAGTGATAAAATTCACACCGTGAGACAAACCCCAACTCTGCTGCAACATGAGCTGCTCTGTTCCCTTTCTAATGATTAACTTTGCCCCCTTGCTGAGCACCTCTTTAGGCAGCTACACAGGAGCTTACACCTCACAGCCGTGTTTTGGTAATTTTAGCTCCCGGTTCATGTTGCACGAAATCTCCCTTTACGAATCTTCCGTCAGCATGGCAGATCAAGAACATGCACATGCTGACACACACATGCAAGGCTGAGGTCACTGTATTCTTTTCTTAGGGGAAAGAGGGCAATAAAGTCTGTTTTCAACACAAAAATGGCCTGGGCACACTCAATCTTCTCAAAAATATAAGGGAAAAAATAGAACAACTTATTAAGCTGGCACTTATAATCAGGTAGACTTTGTGGTGTCAATGCACTATTTGTTTGCATGCTACTATATTATAGAAGAGAACCATTAGCATATCCTATGCCCTACATGAAAATACAAATTATTTTTAGGTAACATACAGTAAATAATATAGGTTCACGTCATGTTTCTCTTAGTAGATGCATTACGAAAATCCACATCTCATTACCCTCTTATCCTAGTTCATCACCTCATATACCTTCCACATGAACATATCAGAAATTAATTTTTTTTTCTAGAAAGGTACTAAGGCCATATTAGACTATTATCAACAAATAAATAAGAAAAAATAAAATCACAGGAGCAACACCAGCGCCACTGAAGCATATCTGAAGGGACACAAATGGTCAGCTTGTGTGCTCTCCAGAACCCCTCTTCATTCACACAGACCCTTAATGACATCGAAAATCCATTTTTTTTTTCTCCATGTGTGTTTTGATTGCCTACAAGCAGACACAACTGTGAGAACACAGCTTCCAAGATGCCATTTTCAAGATTACCACTTCCAATATTTGGGGTTTATTGTTTTATGTAAGGGTCATGGAATCAAAGCCATCTCTGCTATAAGCTGGCAGGGTTTTGTGCTCGGGGATGACCCAGCAGAAAAACCCCAGTAAGAGCAAGGAGAGCAAAGTGTGAGAAGGAAAGAGCACAGCAGCAGCTCTCCAGTGCAGATGTTTTGATAATTCCCATGGGGACAGCCCCAGCCCTGTAAGCAGAGCCAAGAAGGCAACCTTCAGCCAGGCAAATGCAAAATTAATATGATTTAAGCACACCTCTGGAAAACATGGAAGAGTTTGTGCTCTGCCCATGTACCACTGAGTACAGAGTGACACAGCACGCTGTATTAACACTTCCAGCTGGAAGCAGAGCGTCATGCATCCAAATCCTAAGGAACTCAAGGATCTATCTCCTGTTGATACCTTCAAAAGAAAGGCCAAACAAAGCATTTACCCCTCAAAGTGTCACAATGGAGGTGCACATCATCTTGTATGGTAATTACAGAGAGAGGACTATGATCCCAGGGTAAGAAGATTAAAAGGCTGCCAAATCAACTGAGGCTGCTCAAATAAAAGTTAGGATGCATCAGAAAAGTGGTGAGAGACACAACCTTCTTCCAGCAGTCTGATTTTTGGCATCACATAAAAGCCAGGAGCAGACCTCCCTGCTAATCCATGCCAGTCCAGCAGCCACAGCCCAGTGAAGACCTGCTCTTCCAGAGCACTCACGACCCAAGCAGCAGAGCCCAGGTCTGCAGGGACTGATCAAGGCTGCAGGTGTACCCAGGAAACAGTCCAGAGAAGCACAAACAGATCTGAGGAGACTCCATACCTCAAGACAAGGTAATACTTTTTGCAGCCTTCTCTCAAACTCACTGGAGAGGTGTTTGGAAAAGGTTATGAGCACTGAAAGGTCCTCAGCCTAGCCGAGCACGTCTGGGTTAAACCAGGTTTCCATGCTCCCACAAAGACCCCGAGCCAAGACTGAATTTTGATGGAAGACCTTCAGCACTGCTACGTTCTGCCACAGGAGCAAATGCTTTGATGTGTGAGCACTCAATGAAGACAAAGTTGATTTATTAAAAGGCCAACCATTTAACAAAACTGGAAGTCCACTTGAGCAGATCCTCAGGAAAGCAGAGAAGCACGTTTACTTTGCAGCAGCCCTCCTTGGAAGAAGTCTCAGCTCCAGCAGAATCCAGACCAAAAGGACAAAGCTGTGGCAGATGCCACCATCCCACCAAAGGTGACCTCCTCCAAACTCAGCAGCATTGCAGATGTAAGTGTACAGGTATCACTTCAATGGCCACCACGCTTGGACTCACTGAACTGGCAATAGTTCAGCCTTTTTGTCAGAAGGTGCCACAGCCTTGTCCACACCAAGTTAGCACGAGAACAGAGCTGCTCTTGCTGCTTGATCCTTCTTTACAGTGGCATCAGATGAAAGGTGCCCTTTTGGCACCTGCACAGCATCAGTGCCCCAGGTTAGGACAACCTTCTCCACAACTAAATGCACCTTATTATTTCTGCAGGACCAGCCAAGCAACTAGGTCACCTCTGCTAATAGTGGGAAGACCTGGAGCCTGCCAACAGCGCAGTGATTTCCCTCCAGATTTAAAAATAAAAATAAAATCTTACCATGCATTGCCCCAGTCTGAAGAGTTGAACATAATTTTAATCCAGGAAAAAATATTTCCAGCCGTATCACACTTAATTATAGCAGCTCTGCACCCAATCTTTGCACACCAAAGAGTGTGCACCCTTAGTTACAGAGCCAGGCAGTTGTGCTTTACACACAACTCTGTCCTGACACAAAAAGGCTCTGTGAGAGTATTTAAGACAACTGGTACCTGCTTTTGCATGCAAACAACTACACCAATAGCAAACTCCTTATTGATTTTTTCATATTTCCTTGCATCTACAAGAAGCGTAAGGGCTTGTCCTGACTCAAATACATCAATATGTGCTGTCAAAACAGCCCAAGAATTAGACAAATAAATGACTGGCACTGCTCACCTACCCAAGCTGAGGATAAACTTCCAAGCCATTGGGCACATAGCACAGGACCAGCTACAAGTCTTTGCATGCTGGAGGGAAGAGCAACAAAAAACCACAACAAAAACAAACAAAAAAACCCCTGGCACGACTAATGCAAACCCATCAATAAAAAGCACCCATCTGCCTGAGCAGGAGCATTAAAAGGATGACACCAAACCATTTTGCCCCCTACTAATTCAACCTTTCCCCCCACTCATCTCCCATGGCTGGGGCTGCCCATGCCCTGCACACCTCCCACCCCGGCTGGAGGTCAGCTGAGATCCTCCCCCAGCCCTGAGAAAGGCCTAGATTTGATTATAACACTATATGATGTCACGTATCCAAGACAACTAAAGGCATTACAGTCTTCTGAGGATAAAACCACCTCTCAGGCACAGATTTCAGCAAGCTGGGACCCAGTGTCTGTGGAAGAGATGAACCCCTAGGTGACAAAGGACAGGCAGAGATGCTCCCAGGGGCAGCACCTACAGCAGGCAGGGCTCTTCCTGCTCCTCCTGGCTTGCAAAGCAGAGGAAAATTAAAAATAATGGGTTAAAAGAACATTAAAAAGGCACTTATCACCTTCTCAAATCCAGCCTGAAAATAAAACCAGTCAACCAAAGGACTGGACAAGCCATAAACTCAGGGGCTTCATTTGAACCTTAGCACTGGCAGGCTCAAAGGGGAAGAGAGGTTTTCCAGGGATTTGCAGAAATACTTCCAAGCTTCTCATGTCAATGTTCTCCCACACCCTGTGATATAATTAAAGGCAGGGTGGGAGAAAAAAGTAACAAAAACCAATTCAATGGTCCAATATTAAGAAAAGTTAAGAAATCCTGCAATAGGGAAGGGATTAAACAAACCCTTATCATAGCCCAGGAAAGGGCAGGGAGCAAGAGGAAGAGTTCATCTAACTTTTTTACATAAAAGTTTGCATTTTTTTATTAAATACACACATATGCACACACATAAGTGGTTTGTGTTTGAAACAAATATCTGAAAGAAAAATGATATGTGAATTCAGACATGTCCTGACCCCAATCCAGACCCTGTACACGACCCAGAGCCTCTGGGACATTTATTCCACTGCTGACTTCAGAGACTTTGCAAATGTGAAGCTTTTCCAAAGGCTGCAGTCACTGTTGGACCTGGTTCCCTGTGCCTCAGATTTAAAACATGAACATAATAACAGTCTAACAGAGAAATTGGGAGATGGAAATAATATTTAAAAAAAAAAAGAAACCCAAACAAGCAGTGAAATTTAACTATTAAGAAAAACCTTTGGTGAGACAAAAAGGGGAGGGGAGGGAAATAAGTGCTTTCAAGAAAAATGCTTTATAGCCAATAGCTTTTCAAGAGATGCTTATGGGTCATTTTCCTCAAATTCAGTACTGAGCTTGCTAAGTGGACCAAAATGCAAAAAAAATGTAAACCACTGATATGTTCACAAGTGAGCCATTTGAGCAAATGACTTGTAAAACAATTCTGATGCTAATTCCCTTTCCAGGGTAACCTTTCTGTGTGTTTCCCTACCATCCTCTTGAAACAGAAGTGAACATAGCTACATTTCAGCCGGTGTCAGTACCAATTTACCAATGCTAGAAAACATAAAGCTATCTTTTCCATACAGCTTTTCTGCCTTTAAAGTACCAAAACCCCTGATTCCCAGTGGAAAACCAACAACTTGAAGCTTCACCCCAAGTGACCCTTCTGCAAGATTTAACTGGAAAGCACCACTGGAGCTGTATCACAAACCCACATTACCAACACAACTCGGTGACTGCAAAGCTCTCCCCACTTGCTGCTTCCCAGCTCCTGCTCCTAAAGTGCAAGATTTCCTCCAGAGCCCAGGGAAGGCAAAGCAATGCTCTTCACTGTGCTGATCTCCCTGGCCAACTTGCTTTTAATTTCATTCCACCAGTGTGGAATTTGGCTTTCTGTTTAAACAAAGAAGAAAGCAAACAAAAAACCCTCCTACTTTTGACTACTCTACATCCCCAAACCAAACCAAACTGGCTGATAACTGGTCTGGGGATGATCCTCACACACCAGAGGATGAGGGATGAGTGAGAAGCTTAGCAGGAAGCCTCCCAGCTCCCACTCCTTCAGCTCTACTTCATGAAACTTCTCCAGGTGCTGAGCTCTCTTCATATCCAGTACTCAGCTTTTAGGCAACCATGTACTTGCCCCAGATCTAAGCACAACAAAACCCAGTGACACTGCTGAAAAGAAAGCAAGCATGGGACCACACTTAATCTGGGCAACTAAAAGTAGTGACAAACTGTAAGATAGGAATGCACTGAAAATAACCCGAGAGAAGACACAAAGACTCAGTGTGCAGAAGAGTAGGGGTGGGTGATGATGCCTGCAGTAGTCAATTTAATGGAGTCCCTAACATTCTCCAACCCTTGACGAAAAAGTAGGGAGCACTAAGTCCAGTCTGAACATAACGGGAAAACATTTTGAAAGCACTCAGAAGAAAAAAAAACAAAAAACAACAAAATCCACATCATTGACTTTCAGTATAAGTGTTCCCATTTGTACAAATTACAGGCTTCTCTTAAAATGGTCCTGGTGCCCCTGAGCAACCACTCAATAAAATGGGTATTCCTGCCCCAAACACAGCTGCCATGTTTCCCAGCTGCTGACCATACAGGCCAGCACTGAGCACTCAACAGCCCCCTCCCAGCCTGGAGTGACCCAACTCTCGTGCTCCCACAGCCATAATGTTTTACAGGGAGCAGGCAGAGCACCAGGGGTCATAAAGATGATGGCTGGCATCAGGCTTCTTCCATTCCATGTAATTTATTACCCAAGCACTGCAAGCTGTCTCTTCTTGCTGACCTAAATTGTATTTTGCAAGCTCCACGGAACATCACTGTGTGCCTTTACCCAGCACGGTGAGGATGAGATGGAGAGCTCATGGAAGTGGTGCCTTCACCCAGCAAGGAGAGGATGAGATGGAGAGCTCATGGAACTGGTGCCTTTACCCAGCATGGTGAGGATGAGATGGAGAGCTCATGGAACCGGTGCCTTCACCCAGCAAGGTGAGGATGAGATGGAGAGCTCACCATCACCCTGCAGGATCACCAAATCATCAGGTGCAACGTGACAGGGAACAAACACACACCTATCACACATAAAGATTGAGCCAGGAAAAAAGTGAAGCAGCACCCCAGAGGTCTCTTGTGTCCTCTCTGGCAGCCACTGGATCTGGAAAGACACCCCAGATGCAGCCACAGGGAGCCTCCCCATGTGGACAGGGTTTGCAAGTGAGCACTTGTCGAGAGCAGAGCGGGCTCTGCCGTGAGTCACCCCGAGCTGCAGGAAGTTGCCCAACACCATTTCAGAGGTGGAGCGGCAACACACGCACACCGGGATGAGGCACCCGCTGCCTCCATCCACTTCCCTCAGGAAAATTGACTGCAGTGACATCCTACAGATGAGCTTACACAAAATCCACTCGTTTATCAGGAGGTGAGGAATGGCAAATGCTCAAGGAGCCAAAGGGAATAACCCAGAAGTTGCTAAAAGGTCGTGAGCATTCATAGAGACTGCTGACGGCCATTTACTTACGGGGCTAGAGGCTGCTTTCCATCCATTTCCATCCATCCAGACAAGGAAAGCTGTGTTTCACACAGCTTGTTTTGCACCACAGCAGCGCAGTAAGACTGTCCCAAAGCAGGGAACAGCATCAAGAGATGCATGGCAGCAGTGGCTGTGGGCACACTATCACTCCTCCCAACGCCCATCCTTTCTGCCACCTCGCTGGCTATAATCCCTCTGCGCAGCTCTTTCTGATAAGGTATCACAAACCTGCACATGGAAAAAGTCTTCTGAGAGCCTGAGGTACTTCCTCTCATAAATACCAGCTCCTTTTAACCCCAACAATGAGTAGGCAAGGAGAGATGGCAGAGCAGGAAGGTGGAATTACAATCCCAGTGCAACCAACATGAAAACTTCTGCGGCTGTTATGGGAACCAACAACTCCGCACAAGAACCACGTGGCTTTCTCACCAGTTTGAACCATACCTATGTACAGCAACTTCAGATGCCAAACTATCTCAAACCAGGAGAGTTTGCTTTTGCTCAACATGTCAGGTTTTCAAGTCTATTGCACTGAGTGGAAAAGAGCCTGTGGTTAATAAGGATGGCAAAAATCCTGCCATGTCCCTAAGCCTCTGTCTTGTTTCCAAGCACTCCGCTCACTTGCCAGGCAGCATTTCTCGTTCAGCAGGACCATTACACACACCAGTATCTGCTCCATTACTTACTGGACTGGCATGTCCTGACACAGGGGGTTGCTGGCAATGCTGGTGCCTTCAATCCCAAGCTCTCTAGAGGACACTGAAAGGCTCCTCAAGCAGAAATTCTGTGTGGGCTGGAGCTGTTGAGGCAGCACACTCCTTAACTGGTGCCCCTTTTAGACAAAAAATATCTTACTTCTGGGCTGAAAAATCCCTGAGGAGGTCCTTCAGCACTGCCCCAGCAGCAGTACCCAAAGCAGGTCACAACTTCATCCTCTGGTCTAGACACTCCCAACAAAGACATCAACCACGTTTTATTCCAGCAAGGTCCCTGAGAGTGCTCAGGGCCACATGCCTGGATTGATACAGGGCCAGTGCCTCCAGCTCCCTTCAGGACCTGCAGGGCAGCCAACACAGCATCTCCACCACAGTCTGCAAGTGTGGACACCGTGCACACCAGCACTGCTCAGTTTGTGGGCACATCTCATAACAAACAAAAAATACTTAAAAGCACAGTAAAGTTCCTATACGTATTTCAGGCAACTCAAACACACTAAGTGAGAATCACAACCTCCTCTCTACTTCTACAAAAGTTAAGTGGCACAGCTGGACACAAGTGAGCCTGCAGCAGAAGCTGATCTGCTGCAGCAGCGTGGCAGAGATAACACACCCTGGCACCCGGCTAAGTCCATCAGCTCGAGCCCTGTGCTGCACTAATTGCTGCTGTACAGCTTTCAGTTCAAGCTCCTGTCCAACTACCTTCTGCAGAGCTTGGGAAATGTGAGCAGGCACCTGCCAAGGAAAAAAACCAAAACAGCAACCTTCAAACTACTTCAAGTTTCCTGACATAAGATAAATGCCAGCTGAATTTTTCTTGCATAGATGTACCATCACACCAGACTTTAAGGAGCGGGAAAAAAGACCCAAATCCAAGAAACACAACTGAAGTTAAATGATTCACATGTCAATATATTACAACCCACCTATTACTAAATTTGCCTAAATGTAAGCCCAGCAATACCAAGATCTGGAGAGTGTCTGTGTGCATATATACATACGTATACATGGTAAATTATATATAAAGTTATCTTGATTTCATAGATTAGGCACAAAGCTAATCAAATTGCTTTCTCAGCATTTAAGTCTACTATAATTCAGCATGTTTAACTCCACATTTAGAACACAGCATCCATCCACAGGCAGGCACCACGGCGGGAACATGAGTTTATCGGGTCTTTTCAAGGTTTATTTTATTTCTTTGTTCCTTTTACTCTTTGTTTGGGCCTTGTCATAGTCCGAACCCTTATCAACAAAAGCCAGTTTCCCACAGAACCTGAGCACCAAGCACGCCGGTGTGTCCAAGCAGGAGGAAGGCAGGAAGGCAGTGGGACGCTGCTCCGCTGCCGCCACCAACTCATCGCCCAACTTCACCAAAAAATCCCGAAAACGTGGAAAACTCCGAAGGGCCACGTGCAGATCCCAGCCCGACCTCGAGCACTCCGCCAGCAGCCTCCTGGATTTTACCCCAAAACGCGGGAACCCCGGAGCGCCTCTCCCACACTGCCCCCACCTCGGCAAGCCACAGACGCTCCGCACGTCCCTGGGGGCTTCCCGCCGCTCGGGGGACAACGGGGCGCTGCGGAGCGGGGCCGAAAGCGCCTTTATTTCACCAAATGAAGCGCCCGGGTCCGACGGGGGTGACCCGGAGCCGAGGGGCCGCGCTCCCAGGTGCCGGCGCCGGGCCGGCCGCGTTTTCCATGCCGGCGGCTGGAAGCGCGCAGGGAGCGCGGGCTGGCCCTGCCGGGGCAGCGGTGAAGGCAGGGAGGCTCGGCCGCGTACACCCCGCGCCGGGAGGAGGAGCCGCGGGGGCACGGCCCCGCGGGGCGGGGGTGCCCGGGGACCCCCCCGTTCCCACGCACCGCCACCGAGAGCGGCCGGCGAGGAAGCGCCGCCTCCGCGCGTTGTCCCCACGCGGGGAATGAGGGGACAGCGGCCACACCGCCCGCCCCCCCCGTCCCCCGGCACCAGCGGGACCCGCCGCCACACTCCCCGCGCTTTCCCCCCTTCCCCCACGAAACCCTCGCGGAGCGTCGGAAACAAAAAAAACTCACCCCCCAAACCCGGGGAAAAGGCGAGAGCTAAACCCGAGCAAGGCGCGGGGGCAGCGCGGGCGGGCGTGGGGGCGCGGGGGCGGCGGGCGCGGGCGGCACTCACCGCGGTCATGAAGCCGCGCGGCCGGCGGCGGACACAATATGGCAGCGGGGGGATGTGTCAGGGAGCAGCTGCTCCCTGCGCAGCGGCGGCGGCACCGCCCTCCCGCTCCCCATGGCAACCGCGAGCGAGCACGGCCCCCCCGCCGCCGCCGCCGCCGCCTCCTTCCCGGCCGCCTTCCCTCGCTCCCGCCCTCCCCCGCCGCCGGCACCGCCTCTGGCAGCGCCGCCGCCGCCGCCCCGCGCTCGCCGGGGCCGTGCGGGCTGGCAGCGGCTGCTGCCGGGCTCCGCGTCCCGCCCCGAGCGTCCGCGCCGCCTCGGAAAAGTTCCCCTTTCCCCCCAGAAATACCACGCTTTCTAAATTTTAAAAAATTTTAAAATAGAAGTGCATAAGCCAGCCTTTTAGTTTCACTTCCCTTTCCTCACCTTCTTTACTTAAACATATAGATACTTTTTTTCCTTTCTTTTTTTTTAATTTTTTTTTTTTTAAATCCTCTTGACAAAAATGAAGCCCAGCCTTGTAGCACATTGCCGTCCGCTGGTGCTTTCAGCTTTCCAGGGTAAGAACTCTGCTGTTTGCTCCCTGGGCTAGGACAGCCCTGCACGCACTTGCAGTTTTACAACATCATAAAGGGGAAGGACCCCGGGAAATCGCTTGACTTGTTTCAGAGCTGATCTTCCACTGCAAAAAACACAAAACTTTAATCACTTTCCCAAGGTTTCCTCACCTTCTGAAGGGTACAGCTGAAGCTTGCCTTGTGATGACTTGTGGTAATTTTATTTCCAAGGAAAGATGGGAATGCTTTTCAAGGAAATTCCTCCACTCCACCTTAGGAGGAACCACTGGTTGGGTTGTTTCATTTTTTAATTTGAAACAGTTTCAGACAACAACCTCTTGGGTTTTTTAAGAGTGAGGATATATCAGGCTCAGGGTCATAGCAGGCGGAATATTCTCCCAAGGGCAGAGTGGCAGGGAGGCTCCTTCCACTGCACCATGAAGCATGGCCATCTTCAGAAACAGAGCCCAGCCACAGAGTTCTGATCAAAATAAATTATTCTCAGCAACTTTCATTTAGCTCCTACCTAATTTCCACTGATTGATTGCATTATGATCCATTCAACGTGTTCTTTTTCATTTCAACCTTTTCTTTTTCATTTCACAGCCTCAGAAGTTAGCCAGGGCCTTCCTACCCTCTCAGCAGACAACAGAAGTGCACTTGTATTAATTATGTATTGCTGAAAGCATCCTCCATTCCCAAATCATTAAAAATAGACCTAGCACTGCTGGTACCAGCAACGCTTTGCCCGTAAGAGGCTCTTTTGCCTGAATTCCTGTCCCTCTGAATGCACATCAGCCTTCCACACCTCCGCTGCCTTGGCAGAGGGAGGAGCAGGGCCCAGCGTTGTTTGCCCGTTGGGATCAGGGTGTGTTGCTCTGACTTTTGCCCTGCTAGGCGGCAACCTGAAAGAGAGACGTTTGAATCCAGGATCCCTCCAGCTTCAATTTATTGTGTGGAAGGTCGAGTTTGGGCCACCAATGGTGGTGTCTTTCCCAGCCTTTGATTGCATTTACACCCTGGCCTTTAAAGTGGGTCTGCTCACAGGTTCTTTCCACTTACCCCTTAAAAATGCAATCTGAGTTCAGTAGGAACACGTGCTCTCTCCCCCCTTGGAGTTTAGTGGGCAAAACACCACAAAACCAAACAAGAATTAAAAAGATAAAAGCTGTAAGTGCCCTGAAGTCTATACCCCCTCAAAGAAACAAAAATACAACTTGGCCTTTTAACCAGCATTTTATTTGAACCAACTTGGAGCACAACACTTCCAATAAAATAAAGTGTTTCTACACCTCCTGAAAAACATTGTCACCTTTATCTTCCTCAGTCCTCTCTATTCCTCAACATAACCATGCTAGGTCTTTTTTGGCTTTAAGCTGTACTACATTTTTCCAAATCTACCAATTTTTCAGCAGTGAAAACAGTAACCAAGATTTGAGATTTTCTG
Organism: Passer domesticus; assembly: GCF_036417665.1. Classification (NCBI taxonomy): domain Eukaryota; kingdom Metazoa; phylum Chordata; class Aves; order Passeriformes; family Passeridae; genus Passer; species Passer domesticus. The sequence continues at coordinate 111,472,395 of NC_087476.1, read as the reverse complement.
GAGCACCTTCTGCATCTCCCCCTCATCTCCAGGTCCAGCCACAGTCACCTTCACTCTTTGGCAGCCTGTGGACTCACTGGTGGCTGCAGCAGCACATCTGGGACGGGGGACAAAAGAAAGTCCAGCCTGTTAGAGAAGCTTAAACTCTCTGCTCATGTCCTGCTCATCCCCATAAGGCTCAGCAGGCAGAGCTCAGCCTCCCAGCCATGCATGTACAGTTGCAGTGCTGCAACAGCTTGTCTGTGCAGGGTTAGAGGAACTGTAGCTGGCCTGGCCTAGTGGGGTGCAGAGAATTTTTGGGCCATCAGGGCTACACTCACACCTCTCCTGATGTTTGTCCCTGCCTGTACTGATTTCCTGACTGGCAATCTCAGTCAGCATCAGGATGCCCCAGTTAGTGCCCAGGCAGCAGCCAGATGACCAAGGGAACTGTGTTTGTCTCTGCTCAGTGTCTGTACCACATTTGATCCCTGCTTCCTCACCACGATCCATTTTCCTTGCTGAATTCTGCATGTGATTAGTGAGAGCAGGAGGGAGCAGGGGATGGAGGGCATCGGGCAGAGCCAAGGCCATCGGTATTGTCCTGCCGTGCATTAGATCGCCTCCAAGAAGCTGAAAGCTGCTTGCTCCCACATTTCAGCCTGAAGGCACTAACTCATTTTTTCCTGCAATGTCCCCTGTCCCAGGATGGAGGCCTGTGGCTGCTGGCAGTCTGAGCCCACACACTGCCTTGGTCTCCCTCTTGCGCCATCTTAGTTTTCCACTCGGAGCTACAGAGCGAAACCCACAGCAGAACAGCAACCACGCAAAGCAGAACTCATCCAATAAATATGACAAGGACGTGGTGCTATTTTCCAGCACAGACCTTTAAAATAGGTGGGACAGACATGAGTCATGGTGCTCCGTGTGGCTCTCTGCATGGTTCCCCAGCACCTCCTGCAGCCCCCTGAAGGAGGAGGTGTGGGGAAGATGGGCTGCAGAGGCCGAGGCAGGTGCTGAGGAGGTGGCAGGAGGTGCCCTCCACCCTGCCCTTGTCACCTCCTGCTTTGAGCCAAGACAGACTCACAGAGGCTGCTGGTGCCTCCTGGCCCAGCTCCAGGCTGTCCTTGAATGTCCTGCCCGCTGAAGGACAGCCGTGCCTGCTTTGCCAAGGCAGCTGTCATCACTGCAGCCCTCCTTCCTGCCTCCCGCATGGTTCCTACCAGAGGCTGGCTGTCCTCTCCCCTTCAGGGCACAGCCATGGTTCTGGGTGATTTGCCATCACCACAGGTGGTTGAATGCAGGAAAAAACTTAGAAAAACATGAAGTGTTTTGGTTGCTTGGTTTGTTTTCTGCTGTGGGCAGAAAATCGGGCCTTCCACCTCTCCCATGTCAGGGTTAATATCCTCAGATTTCCACTCATATTTCAATGCAAGATGGATGGAGAAGGGCATCCTGGGAGAAGGTTCTCTGAGCCTTCATGGAGCACAGCCATCCAAACCTGTCATGTGGAGGACAAGCCCACTGGGAAGATAACACCTGCCTTCTGGCAGCTTCGATTTCCTTCTCCTGAGAGGAGAGGGCACAGCAGGGATCCTCCAAGGGATGCATTAGCTGACCTGTGCCACCCAGCACCATGAAAGCACCTCCTCACCTGAGCTGTCATCTAAAGCTCAGTGCATGTTCAGTGCTCCCAGGCTGCACCCAAGAGTGTGGAGAGCAGGGAAGGGCAAGAATGCAAAGCAGAGGGGCGGGTGCTGGATGTGCAATGCCATCCATGGGTGCGTGTTCCGAGAGCCAGCGAGCCCCTGTTGCTGTGCTGGGATTTCTGCCACACGTGTGAACAGCCAGCCAGGCTTCACAGTGTCTCAGCACTTCTCCTCATGAAACCACAAGCCCTTTGATCCTGGTGACCTACACCTGGTGTCTCACCCTGTAAAAAGCTGGCATTAGAGTTAACAGGTGAATCCATCTGGGAGCAGCACTGTCTCTTCCACGGGAGCAAACCACGGCTGCTGTTCACGGCTCTGGCTAACTTTTCTTTCTGCCCAGGGATGCTGTGAGAGAAATGCTGGCCCAGCACTGTTTGGACACCTGCTTCTTCTAGGAATTCTTGTTGCAAGTGGCATCTCTGATTTGCATTGACAGCCCTGTTTGAAGAAATAACTTCAAAGGGACTTCCTGTGACTCCAGGTTGGCGTGCCTGCCTATTCAGCTCCCACACCGTAACCTTCTGCTTGTGGTTTCTATTTGGCAATGTCTGCTGCTTTGCTGTCTCCTACCACCAGCTTAGTTTAGCATTTGATCTCTTCCTTGGCCCTAGGCAAAGCCACAAGGGACATTGTGCAGTTTGTGGTTCACAGCATTTCTTCTTCCACCACCCTGCTGCCTGCTATGTTTGCTCTCTCTCAACTCTATGTCCTGAATGGGAGTCAGTGCTGAAGTTCTTGTTCTTGTTGTACCTATATACACACAGGTCCACAGTCACTCATTTTAGGGACTGAATATGCCCTCAGCTTTTTCCTTTTCCCCTTAGAAGCTCCTCCTAGGACTGAGGGTCTGTTAACATCTGCCAAGACCCACCTTTCTATGAACCTCTCAGCAGTGTAAATCCGGATCTCAGACAAGCAGACAAACTATAAAGGAAGTCGTAGGGGTAATGTTACCTGTAAAAACTAATATTTAGATGGTTTCTTAACCATACAACCACTGACTGGAAAAATGTGCAGTGTTGGTTGCAGTATGTTATATGTACAAGAACTGAATTAAGTGTATTGAATTACCATCAAAATATTAGGACTTCTTAATATCAAATCTCCAAAAATGTTTCCAGAGCTAAGAAGTTACGTTTATCAGAAAGAATCTGAGAATATTTCTACTCTGGGAAACACTTTGGGAATATCAATCCTAATTGCACTTGTTTGTGTAGTATAGCTTATGCTAGCTCAGCAAATGATGTAAGCCTAAACCTGCATGAGATGGTTTTGTGAAATCAGAATAGTGAATTTGTTTTCCAGTTTAGCTGAGTAACTTGCGAATGGCTTTTTTGTTTATTTGTTTGTTTGTTTTTTGGTGGTTTTTTTGTTTTTGTTTTTGTTTGTTTTAATCTTCTAAATAATGCAGCTGGAAAATACCCACAAGGAGACCAGACAAGATGCAGTCTCATTTGAAAGCTTGTGAAGAAGAATTTATTGAAGAATGGACAAATCAATCATGGAGCAAAGCAAATGTGGTCTACCTTAGCAAGATGTCATATATTTAGCACTGTCATCTATTTACTCTTAAGCAGGAGAAGTTTGTCTGTAGACTTGCTATCCTCAACAAAAGATGAGGAATAAAATCAACATCTTCATTATTGGAAAGGATCATGCATTGTTGAGAGGTAACTTACCTCCCTCTCTTTATGGGTAACACAAATACCTGACAGAAAATAGTAGCAATTTCCTAAATAAGACCAAGTCAATTGTTTTTGTTGTGCACAAACAAAAAGATTCATGCCTTTTAGTATCTAGCCTACTATGTAATGTGCCAGGCTGAATTACCCAGAGATACTTTGTTTTGAAAAGAGTGCAGAAATCCTGCAGGTTTAATTGCCAATAAATCAGCATGACCTACAGTCCCTGACACCTTTTTTTCACAATGATCTTTTCAAGCAGAAAATGAAGAGACTGATTTTTACAGTGTGTGCATACTGCCTTTGGAGAGATAAGAGCAGTGACACACAGGCAGGTTCCTCCATTAAAAGCTATCCTAGATAATGAAGGACTCAATCAATGGTGTGTTCTGTTTGCTTTCTGCTTATTTTCACCTTGTGTTATGGCACTCTCTTTTTGTTGTGATTAGGAGAGTAGTTGCTTGTTTAACAATTGGCTTTCAACTTGTATTGGCAGTACTTGAAATGAATTTACTTGTGGTTCATTATTATGCTGATGCTTTAAATTTTAAGACAAATGGCAGTAGTTCAAATTCTGATTTGAGGTTAAACATCTGACTATGGACTTGGTAGCTTGAAGAGAGTTTGAGTACTTTTAAAAGAAACTATTTTGATTTCAAAGCAAAATACTCATTATGGTGCTGCTCAGTGACGAAGTTTTATGGTTTTACATTATTATCCAAAAGAAAAGGTATGATTTTAAAGCCCAATGAAAAACCTGAAAGCTATCCCCAATCTTTCTGCACATTATGAGCTTTACTTCTCATACCAGCTTTTGCTTAGCCTGTCTTTAATACAAATATCTCCAAGCATTTACAAGCGCTTAGCTTCAAAACACCAACTGAGGCAGCTGGTTATTATAATCTCCTCTAATACAGATGAGTTCATACAGGGGGAGCCTGGGAGGGGAGCAGCATCTCATCATTCTACAGTGGTGGGCTGGGGTTCAGCATCTCTGAAATAATCCCCAGAGAGATTTGCTTTCATCCTGCCATCAGGATGTGTTTTGGCAGAATTAGGAACAGCACAGAACTGTGCTGTCTGATGTTTTTGGGCTCGTGTTACAGGTGATGCCATCCTCATGTTCAGCAAGAGGAATGCACAAGCTTTCCAGGGCTGGGAGGACAGGTCTGGGACATGCTCTCTGAATGTCCCCTTTGCACATGGCGCTTACAAACAGAGGAGCACCTGGCACGGGACAAGGCAAGGCAATGATCAGCCTACCAACTCCTTGTGTCTTCCTGGCCACTTCGTGCAATGGTTTCAGCTAGGGCAAAGTTAATTTATTCTCAGTAGCTGTTGCAGTGCTGTGTTTTGGATTTGGAATAAGAATGGTGTTGATAGCACACTGATGTTTTGGGTTTTGCTAAATCGTCTTCTTCCTAAGGCAAGGACTTTTTCCTTGTCTCACATTCTGTCAGTGAGGAGGTACCCAAAAAACTTGAGAAGGAGCATAGCTGGGACAGGTGACCTGAACTGACCAAAGGGATATTCCACACCATGGAACATTATTCCCAGTATATAAACTGGGGGGAGTTACCTGGAAGAGGGGACAATCTTGGTTCAGGAAGAGGAGGGTGTGGCAGCTGTCAGCAGGTGGGGAGCAATTGTGTTGCACATCACTTGTTTTTTTCCCTTTTAATTATCATTATTATTTGCCATAATTACTGAATTTTACTTTATTTTCCATTATTAAACTGTTTCTATGTCTCTATTAAACTGTTCTCTATCTCTCTAACCTATGGGATTTGATTCTCCTTCCCATTCCGGCAGGGTGGGGAGTGGGGACAGAAGGGGGTTGAGAGAGCAGCTGTGTGAGAGTGGCTTAACATCCAGCTGGGCTTAATCCACAGCCAAAGCTTTTATGTCAAGAGATTGCTGTAGAGTTATGCCATCACTGGTATCAAAGTGTTGACTCAGGCAATACAAGCTACCAGTTCCAGTGACTTCAGGATATGATATGAGCTCCTAAGAAGAGTAGTGTGGAGTTCTGGTCCTGTCTATGGCCAACATGGTGACAGACTCCAGGTACATTGAAAACTGTGGGTTTGCAGCCTGGTTCAGCAGGGAATTTACCCTTTGTCTGAATGTCTCCCCATTCCCGAAGTTGCTTGATAATATCTCCATAAAAGAGAAATTCAGGAAATGTGGTCCTCGTGTGAGGCAAATAGGAATGGCTGCTTTGGTACAAAGCAATTCCCAATGAATTTTTCAAGCAAGCTAAGAAATTCACTCTCACATGGATGATATTCCATCATGAAGTGAAAAGTCACAGCCTGTTCCAGTCAATGATTTCAGACAGGCTCCTTGTCTGGAAATGTTAGAAAGATAATGGTCAAGGACCTTGAGTCTGGCTGCTGCACGGTCTCTGACAGTTAAAACTACACTTTTGTTAAAGATTTTTTTTCAGGGGATGATCACTGAAACCCTTATCCCCACATGCTGGGGGCTGGTATGCTCCTGCTGGCTGTTTCTGAGGGGCTGACTTGGAGAAATGGAATTAAGGCATACCAAGTAGATAAAGATATTGACCTGTGACATTGCCATCACTCAGAGTATAAAAGGCACGGGAGAGAAGGGTGATTGAAATAGCTTCTTTATTCTGGAGACAAAATATACTATTTCATTCTCTCATTGCCTGGGCACAATGTGCTGGGCAGAAGGATCAACTGTGTTGAAACTACTGGCTATGGGATAAGATTTGTCCTCTTCAGTGCACTGATGCTGGGTGTAATCTCATGAGTCAGAGCAGGAGATAGATGAGGTGTTGGAAAAAATCTGGACTCAGATGTCCTGTTGGTTATGGTCATATTTGGAGGGAAGAAAGCCTATTCAACAGCAGCTGGTGCATTTCTCTGTGGCATTCAGGAAGGTGCCTTCCAGTTGATTAAGGGTAGCATAATGATCATGCAGCATTTTTTTTGGTTGACATATTCATGTATTTACTGCAGCCAGCAAACCGTGTGCCACTAATGGTCCTGGCTGAGTGTAGGAAGCCTTTTCTCTGCAAGCCAGTCCTTTCAAGCACCTTCACAATACCCATCACTCATGGATTATCAAGGTTTTAATCCACTTCACTATCAAAGTGCCGACAGCTGGCTTGCCAACGCTAAGCCTGTGGAATCATGGATCTGCCAGGTATCTGAGGTAGCCGTGCCAATTATGACTGGGGGTGTAGACCTCTACACAAGCTGACACATCCTGCTGGGGAACGGCCCTTGAGAGGCTCAAGTGGCATCTCCAGCCCTTCAGCTGGGTGGCTTTGGCAGCTGCCACAGCCCAAGCAGGGCTGGCAGGTCGCTCTCAGCACAGGAACGTGCAGCACGGCCCTCTCAGACTCACATCACCATGGCATCCAGCTGCAAGCGGACGATGGAAGCTCCCCAGGGACGTTTCCGTTTGTGAATGGGAATTTACAAACTGATAAAAAGCAGATAAAATAGGCTGAATGCTGGAAGGACAAAAAGCAATTCTGTGCAAAACCATGTGTCTGCACATGTATGTCTAGAAAATGTCCTGATCCCCATCTGAGCCTGGTTTTAGTCAGGAACCAAAAGGTAGTCATCCTCCTTTTCCTTCCCCAAATTATTGTTGTTGGCTCTCTTTTGGGACAGAAAATTTTGGTCCAGCGTAAAGATAGTCTTTAAACCCTTTGTTTTATTCACCAAGCACAAGTCTATGTTGAATATGCAATGGAGAAAATCCACAAAAATGCTGTCTGAGATTCATTTATGAGCCTGTCATTGCCCTAAGGGGGCTGCTTTGACCAGACGTGCTCAGTGCCAAAATGAGACCACAGAGTTCATTAAAATGTCAGGAATTAGCCGCGTATATTCCCCACATTCTGTTACTTACTTTTCATTTGTACTTTTCAAAAATGTGTTTTGCCCTCATATGAATCCATCAGGGAAAAAAAGAATTTTTTTTATTTGCTTCTGATTTCTGATTCAATTTTCTAATTGAATCAGAAATCAGAAGCAAATAAAAAAAAATTAGAGCTCAGATGCAAATGCATCTGATAACTTAGATATGCCTGATGAGGTGCTCCCAAGCCTAAATCCAGGATGAGAGGGGGAACCGCCTGGGAAGACACATATACTGTTCTCCAGGGTGTAATCTGTAAGCAGAGCCAGTTTTAAGAGGCCACTTTGCAGAGTTGGTGCTGGGGAGGAAGACCCAACACCACGTCCCAGTGAGCTCGGTCTCTGAGCCATGGAGCCCCTCACCAGAAGGAATTTCTCCACATCTTATTTCCAATGTCTTCAGAAAAAAATACCTTCATGACAAATATTGCTCCTACATCCTTGGGAAAAAGTTGTGGTTTTTTGACCAGGATTACCTTTTCTTTTTCCAGTGCAAGATTAGGTCTTGGCCAATGAAGCTGCCTGCTGAGTTTTGGGGAGCTGGCGGTGTGTGTTCTGTACCTGCGGATGCCAGTGGGGTGGTTCTGCACTCTGACTTTGACAGGCTATAACAGCCTTGATGTCCTGCTCTTTCTCTCACCTGTAAAAACACAAATAATTCAGAACTGTCTATAACTTAAAGCTGTCCAGGAGAGAAAAGTTTTCTCTGTCTTCTGTTAGTCCCAAGGCTTGAGATGATCCAAGGTGGAATTAATATTCCTTCAATCTCGCTGCTGCCATATATCAGATTTCCCTTAAACCACTGTAATCAAAACACTTATCACTGAACATTACACTTAACAAGCAATTTCCACATTTGCATGTAGCATTGGTTACCACTCAGAAGCAGTTTACAGCTCTGTAATCATTGCAAGGAATTTTCTCCATATGCCCCTGAAAATATCCAAGCTGGTGTTCCTGAACTGGACTGGTTAACTTATTCAGGGTTACCCTCATAAAAGGCTTTCAGAAACACTATGACTTACTGGTTGTATTCTACCTCTATATTTTCTTTGTCTTTTGAAGCTGAGATCATTGTATATATGAGTGTGTGTATATATGTATTTTCTTTATATGTGTGAATATATATATACATGATGTAACTGTATATGTATAATTGGACTGTAAGATTATATTAAATATTCAATATAAATTCACTTTGTTATAGGTGTGCATGGGAGTTCAGCAAAAGAATGGACTATGTTCAAGTTAGAATATCTAGAGTTTCAACAAGGTGAAGAAGAGTGGTGACAACTGGCTGGGCTCAAGCACAGTAATCCACATTTGAGCAAATTTCCTGGGATTTTCCTGGGCATCTTGCTTGGTTTTGGATGACAGAATATGCCTCAGAGCAATTTCTTTCCTTTCTGGAGTCTGTGAGGACCTCTCCAGTTGGGTGCACAAAGTCAAAAGCACCTTCTGCACACCTATTTCCCCTGTTTGATAGGGACTGCCTCTGACAATGCAGCCAGGGGCTTTCCCTACCCCTTCCAAGGAGGCAGAAGAGACCTGAGTTCAGGCTCCAGCACCTTTTTTTCCCAATCAGCCTAAGTTTGTGGTCCCAGGATGGGTACTGGAGAACCTTTTGGAGGAGTTTCTCCCCTGGGACTGGAGCAGTTGCTGTGAAACCCATTGTAACTCATCTGCAGAGAAGCAGCTGCCACTGTGACCCCACTCTGCAGAGCACCTGCACTTCCTGGCAATCCTGCTGGCAAACCTGCAAGCTCTGCTACTTCAGAGCATTGTTTCCTGCCTCATTTCTCTGTTGTATCTCTCTTCTGAAAGCCACTCCTGATTTACAGCAGCCTAGCTTGGACAGGGTAACTTAGATCAAAATTTGAGGCGTGCAGCAGCTATTCACTTCCATAGACCATTACACTTTATCACCAGAAATCTTTAGATTCAAATTATTTGGAGAGTTATTTAGAAACCAATAGACCTTGGTAATACATCCCACTGGAGGGGTTGTGCTGTGGGCAAAGAGAGGAGGACTTAGATGGTGCTTGTTAGCCTTCCCGAAATATAAATGCTTCTGACGTGCACATCTGTGCAACAGCTGGCAGGGATTACTGCCTGGACCTGATTACAGCTGTCCAGTGGACTCAAACATTCTGGCATCTGCGTGGGGATAGCCTCTGCCATAGCTGAGGATCCATCCATTTCTGTTTAATCCACACAAAGGATCTTGCATTAACAAAATTTCATTGTTTGCCTTTCTTGAGAGAGCCCAAGGCCTCCAGACATTGCAGGTGCCTTGGCCAAAACCTGGGGGTGGAGGAAAGCCTCCAACCCACGTGGAAAGCACACACTCATCCTGAGAGAGTCAGTGGGGAGATGGGAACCTGATGAGAAACAAAATAAAATGCAAATCATCGTTAACGTTTCATGTTACGTTGTTTGACATCCGTTCTGGCACTGACCCCTTTGTCTGAGAGAAAAAGACAAACTCAGGGGACTGAGAGAAAAACAAGTTTTTTTTAATTATCACAACGAACAAAAACTGCATTTAATTCTCTCTGAACTGCTATCTTGCTCAAATCAGTTTTGACTTGGAAACATGGAAGAAGATCATCAAGAAAACCAAATTAATTATTCCACTGGCATGTCTGAGGTGGTATGAAACCATGCTGTTGTTTTTGCTCTTTACTGCAGTTGGGTTTTGGAGCTTCAATGGATCAGAATGAAACATAGAAGCTGCTACTCCTTATTTGAGCGTTCATTTGATTATTGTAGGAATTCATGAAAGATAAAGTTAGACAAACCAAGTTTATATTGTGTAACTTCTAACCTAGAGATACATTGCACAAGTACAATTAAAATTAATGTAGGGCTAGGCTTTCATGTAGAACTTTGGTCACAAATCTGTAACTAAATCCGCCGGCTATAAGCAATTTTGCTCTGTTAACTTTGAAAGATCACATCTGCTTAATTAAGATGATGAAATTACTTAATGTTTAAGAAAAAAAGTCAGTGAAATAATGTTAAAGCTTATATTTGGTGTTATTCACTGTTCCTATGTTTGAGACGTCAATAGGGCAATCCATCCAAATTGATCACCAAAAAAAGCACTTCATGTTGCCAAGGATCCACACAAGAAGGCAGCAGTGTTGCCCCAAACCCTGCTGTTCTGAAGACTGGATCATTAATTATGCAGAAGCAGGACCTCAGCAAGAGGTGATCTCTGTTAGCCATCATTCAGAGGCTGTGTTTTGTTCCTGAAAGCCACTGATGAGGTGACAAGCTGGCCATGGTCACTCCAGACAAGGACCCTTCTGGCCCATCATTCTGTGCCCAGGTGGATGGTGAGGGGAGGGCAGGAGCAGTGGGACAAATCCTTCTGTCCCTAATATTCTCCCAGCCTCTCCTTATATTCAGCTCAGGGGCTCCCAGAGCCTGCTGCACTTTGTCATTCAGTAATCAAAGAGCCTCTCCTCCTGGCACTTTGCCATCTTCCCTTTGAACTCATGAAACACCATCCAAACACCACCCTTTGGAAAAGACTTCCTGAGGTCCTAAGCTCCACCACTCTTTCCAGGAGCACCACCTCCTTGTGTCCTGACCCTGGCTTACTTGTTTGCCTCCCTGTAATTCGGCAGCAGTCAAGGAGAGGCCGCCCCGTTCCCTGTAGGAAATTCCAACATCTCTCTTCATAAAGACCATCTCTGTGTGACAAAGGCTGGCCAGCTCCCCAAGCATACTGACAATAAAGTATTTTGGTCCAGAGCAAATTTTTGGCCCTTTTAACAAAGGGGAGCTAGGATAGATGGACGGATTGCCCAAGAGGTGAAGGCAGGTGGCCATGCCAGGTAGCAGCTTGGTGGTGGGTGAGGTGACCAAGCACTGGGACCAGATGGGGGCATCCAGCAGGCACGTGAGGAGCAGCCAGGGGTGGGAATGGGGTGAGTGGGGATCCCAGGAGCCAGGCAACGGGTGCACTCAGGGCCCTGGCAGCCAACAGCAAAGGCCAGACACACTGCTCTAGGGGTTTTTGGCTTGTTTTCCACCTTCAAGAGGAAGGAGGCTGTGACAGGAAAGTAGGAATTAATCTCCTGGCTCAATCTCAAAGTCCAGTCTGTTCAGCAATTCTGATGCAGACTAGTGTTGGACGCTTCCCAGGGTAGAGAAAAACCTGTGTTTTTCATCCCAACACCAGGAGTTAAACACTGGCTTCCAGGAGGCCATTCAAGAGCTTTTTCAACTTTATTCTCATTTGGTTTAGCAACGACAATAGCGGCACTGGGTGCTCCTGATCGCGCCCGCTGCCCTTTGAGAACGGGAGGCAATAGGGAAGCGGAACTGGAAACAATTCCTGTGGCTAAAATCTGCAGAACAGAGGTGAACTGTTGGCTGAGCCAACACGGGCTCATACAGATATCTGAGAGTGTTCTGGGCAGGAAAACTCTTCATCTGGGAAACAGGAAGACCCCCCAAAAGGCATTAGCAAACCTTTTTAAACTTCCTGATCACATAGCTCTGTTTACACCACCCGCGTTATTTACTGGCCATGTGCTTGACAAGCACTTAACATGAGGAATACTAATTCAAGGTGGCAGTAAATTTCAGGAAGACAAGCATTTTTCAACCAACATTTTTTTAATTAATATTTTTTCCAGCCTTACCTAAACACAGGGACCTGCTTATATGGAGATTTGTATGGTAAATAATTTTACTTTCTCCATACATTTGTTTCAAATATAGGAAAGAAATACTTCTCTTTAATTTTCTACTAAATCCAAATTATATTCTCATAAGCAAATTAATAGTATCACACCTTTATATACTTGCTGGTTTTCTGATTTCTGTGTCAGAATCTCTTTATATGAGGTCTGAAGGGAATAATATCACTTGCTTCAACCCTGCAGGTAGTTGCCAAAGGAATGTACAGTGAGAATAAAGCCAATTAGGTATTAAGATGGCCTCTCCTGCTCTGCCAGGAATACTTTTATATTCATACCAAATGTTTCGCACCCTCAAGTCAGTTGTAGCTGCACTCATTGTTTTTCACAGCTTCCCAAAAGTGAGGGACACAGCAGCTGGGGCTGGCTCCAGTTTGGGGGAGCAGGAGATTAATTTGTCAGTCAAACAGCCAGAGTTGCAGAGATTTTGGAAGCATGGATCAAATCCTGGTCCACGGTGCATCATCACCTCAAACTGAGACCATCACATGGAATAGATTGATGAGGGCACAGCAAAATCAATCCCCTGTATGCCATAAAAACCTATCAGCACGTGCAAGGACACGTGTGATGTGGTATCTACAAAATTGCATTTACACATGACAGCAGAATCCTCTGTTTATGTAATCATTGTATTGGCATTCACTACAACCTGCTTTCAGGAGCATATTTTGAATTTTCAAAGCATGGCTAAGCTGGCAGGTGCTGTGTGAGTCAACATCAAAGTGTAAAATTGCATGTGAGTGATGTCCTATCATATGTGAATATCAGCGCTACGCAAGGACACAAAAGAAACCTTCACAGGGTTCAGGTTCAGTATACTTTAATTAAAATTAATTATGGCAATGACCTCAAACTAGATGCAATCACAGCTGATGACTTTGTTTTAAAAATGTGGTGAATGTTCAAAGCACAACCCTGAGTTTTAAGTGCTGGAGATGTCTTTTTGCTTGTTTTTGCAATCGGATTTTCAGATTCTCAGGAAGTCCCTAGAGCATTGTGGTTGCTGATTATGCAAAAATATACATTTATTTATTTATTACCCCCTATTACAAAAAAGCAAAGTGTCCTTTAAGGAGAGGGTGGATGAGCTGCAAAGGGTTACACACATCTAGACTTTTGCTGGGTGATACAATGCATCCTTGCCATACAGGAGGACAGCAGCTCAGAGCCTCGCACTCTGCCAAACTGAGCCACCCAAGAAGAAACCCAGCAGCCACCAAGGTGGTGAGCCAACAGCACTGTCTCTGGTGCTCCAGCTCTGTGCCCTCAGCTCCTCCCTTGGGCCTTCCCTGTCCCTTCCTGAAAAGGGACATGAGCCATGTTCCTGGGAGCGAATGACAGGGCTGGGCACGGGTGGGCCAGGCTGCAGGCCACCATTTTCCACCTGGGAAAAGAGGGAAATTTCTTCTGCTGATGGAACTGGCTCAGCTCCACTGAGCTCATTAGGAGGATTTGTGTTTGCATCAGCTGCACATCTGTGTCCCAGCTTCCTTTGCCTACACCTCCCATGGATGAAGGGGTCTGAAAAAGACGCCCGGAATGTCGCTCTAAGTGACTGTTTTGATGCAGGGCCGGGCAGGGCAGAGTCCCTTGCGTGTGACAAGCCAGGCGTAGCATGGACACTATCGATGTGTGTTGGGTCAGCTCTCAGCTCCCTGAGCCACCACAGCCTCAGCAGCAGCGCTGGGAGTGCGAGGGAAGCAGCAGGCTGGCAGCTCACAGACCTGACCTTGCTGTGCCTCACCCCTGAGTCTCTCTCTTCAGATGTCACACATCCAGGATGCTGAACTCAATGGCAAATGGGAACTTTGCACTTGGACTCGGCAGAAATGCAATTAAGTCATCAGTGTAAATCAGCTTCATTTTATTTATCCGCGCAACATCAGGCTGATGCAAGTCCCACGGAAAGCTGCTTAGAGCTGCTTTCTGGTTACCTTGGTGGGTACGTCCTCTGTTGTGTTTCCTCTGAGTTTTCCCTGCCCTCTTTTCCCTTTTCCTGTGTCTTGCACAATGTTGTGCTGGCTGTCAGCATTCAGTGAGCTACAAAGAAACAAAAGGGTAAACTTTTCCCATGAGAATTAAACCAAAACACAGCAGAAGGTTGTTCAGCAACTCTGTGAAGAGCAAGGGAAGCCAGCAGGGCTCCTGAAACACCTCTGTAGCAGTGTCATTAAGTTTTATAACTAAATCAAGGCTTAATGCCTTATTGCATTTGAAATAATATTTCAGACTCAGGGAAGGGATATTTTCCTCCAGCTGTGTGACATACATGCACTCCACACAGCCACCTCCAGGCTGCTCAGGTAGAGGCTTCCATCCATGGTCACTTTGAAACCAAATGTGGAACCACAAGGACAAGAAAAATGCTCTCCCACTGACAAAGAAACAGTGGCAGAATAAGTCACCAGCACATGCAGAACCAACAGCAGCAGTAGAGTCTTTTTACGGTATTAATCACATTGATTGGGGGATTTTTATCTCTCTGTTGCTCAGAAAACAGAATGCTTGCTTTCATTGCTGGAAGTCACGCTTACAGGTCTCCACTACAGTCCTATTGCAGCAGAACACACTCCCCCCAAACACTCCAAAACTTACCTTCTTCTGGGAAGAAGGTAAGTTTTATCATTACAAGTGCTGTCTCTACTGCAGTCTTTGCTGACAAAGTCCTACAGACAAAAATATCTATACAGCAGCCTTCAGTCACTCCTGGTTGCACATCTTAAGATGTGGATGCAAATAGTCTGTTTGTATTAACTGAAAAAACCTGTTTTTTCTGCTCCCAGCAGTATGAAACAGCTCCCCACACATCCTCTTATTCATATTCATTTATTCCCAGCTTTAAATATGTTTTCCCAGCTGCTAAAGTAAATCTTATTCACACTTACGACAATAGAGATTTAAAATCTCTATCAATCTGATAATATTAGACATTCATCTTGAAAGCACAATTTGAACCACGACCACACAAGCAAGTGCACTTGTTTATCACCACTGTGGTTCTTTGTAACAATGTGGTTGCTTGAAAAATACAAGATTCTTTTAAGTAAAATCTTTTGGCACTCACTGAGATGTATGTAGATGTAGATAGCACATTTTCAACAACTACAGCCATGTATTCTCAATAATGACTGTAACAGTGAAACTGTTTTTCATGTTTTTAGTGATGTGATAATTGGTTTGAATATTGCAAATTATGGGACATGAGAATGTGTGGTTGTTAAATTTTGAAAAAGCTCTCCATTCTGTTTCCATAACACAGGGGAAGTCATAATTAAACTAATTTGTAAAGATGGTATTACATTAGTGGTGCCACACAAATCAAACAAGGCAAACAACTGGTTGAAAGTGTTCTCAATATCCACCACACATTTTGTGCAATTAAAGTGATACTTCTGTAGCAGCCAGTTAAAAAACCCTTAACCACCTCCTGTAGTGGTGCTCAGTAATAAACCAGAGGAAAGAGATGGATTTGATTTCATGTGAGAATGGTGAGCAACGAGAATTATAACACATTTCTTTTTTTCTTTTTTTTTTAATAAACAGCCATTGATGGAGACTGAATCAGAATAAGAGCAGCACAACACTTAATTTAGCACTGAGACTCAGAACAATCTTAATGGCAAGGTGAAGACTTTAAACAAAAGAGCCAACTTCACCCATGCTGTACCTCCAGAGGTGTCATGAAGACACTGAGCTACTTCACAGAAGGAGCAAACCCTGCTGCCTTTATTTTTCAAGAGTCACATCTTGGAGAATTTGAGCTGGAGAGGTCTGTATTTGCATTTTCAAGAGACAAGACAAGCCCTTCAGCTGGCACCAAAAAGGCAGCGTTGCCATCTTCCACCCGTTCACCTTGGATGGTTCATGTCCAGCCCACTCAGGCTCAGGATGTGCTTCCAGGTGACACCCTGCTTCCTGTTTTGGTTTTGAGGTTGCTTTGGTACAGGATTTTTTCCTTCCAGTAGTAATTTGCTCCCATTAATACTGAAGCTGGAGCTCACAAGCTTCCCCAGCAGATGCTGGCTGCAGATCCCAGCCCGTGAGGGGTGGCAAGTGCTCAGCACAGATGGCACTGCCAGGCTCCCTTGCTGCTGTTTTCTTTTCTTTTTTTTCCCCAAAACCCTCAAATTACAAGGTAAGGACTAACCAAAACCCAGCTCTGTTGTAGTGGTGGGTTGGAAGAGTGAGTCATTTCAGCCTCACTGCAGTGGGCAGCAAGGCTGGGGCACAAGCCACATCCTTGTCCTGCATCCAAAGGAGTCTTTGGAGAGTTGTCCCAGGTCATGTGCAAACAACACAACTTCCTCATGAGGGGAAGCAGAGGGGAAGGCACTGATCTCTTCTCTCTGGTGTGCAGGACCTGAGGGAATGGCCTGAAGCTGTGCCAGGGGAGGTTTAGTTTGGATATCAGGAAAAGTTTCTTCCCCCAGAGGGTGGCTGGACACTGGAACGGGCTCCCCAGGGCAGTGATCACAGCAGTTCTGGGCAGGGCCAGAGTTGGACTCAATGGTCCTTGTGGGTCACTTCCAGCTCAGAACATTCCATAATTCTTTGATGGCACTGTCTACACAACCTGAATTTCCAGTGGTGGCAGGGATGGAGCTGACATGGGAACTCCACCTGGCGACCAGCATGGATGAAATGCACAGTAGCCAAGGGGAGGGAAGTGATTTAAGGGTTAGTAATCTGTGAGGCACTAAATGTACTAGGAAGAGAAAAAGAGAATGCCTTAATTGTGGAAAAACGTGATGGTAGAGGGTGCTTCAGGGTCTGTTTTTCACCACCCATTCTCTGGAGAGGTAAGGCATAGACACAGGACTGGATGCAGATGGACAATTACTGCACTTCACGACCCACATGACACTAAAATTACTGTTCCCCACTAAATGACACAAAGTTTGTAAGAAGAGATTATATCTTTTAGTAAAGCAACTGCCCACACAGGAAGAAAATTATCCACCCCTTTGGGTGCACAAGTCCCTTTCCTGGGCATGAGGAGCACTTTAGAATAAGACACTTGAAGTACCACACAGCTGCATTTGGCAAGAGGTCATGGCCTGCCTGAGGTTTCTGCACAAGGGATTTGCCTGTCTGCCTTTTACCATCATTCCAGCTCACAAAATCAGTACTCAAGTGCCTGATTTTTAATAACTCACCACTCCCAGAGGCAATCTGACTACATGTTCTCAATTACTGCTGCAAAGGAAAAAGGGACCTCCATGGTTTTGGGGATTCAGGAAAAGACAGCTCTGCTGCAGCTTCTCAATTAGCTGCCCTAAAAGAAGAAGCAGGGTGTACTAATAATATAACCAAACTCAAATGCCAGACCTGGGAATTTTCTGTGAGGATGCCCTGGTTTGATCCTTGGGTGATAGCTGCTGGCCCAGGGAGCACAGGCTGGGAAAGGACACCAGAGGTATCACCAGTGCTGTGTGCTACTCACACAGAGCAGTATCATTATGGTTTGGTTTCTAAAGCATCTAAAAATGCACTGTGCCTCAGTACGGAGACACTGAACCCAAACTCTAAATGATATTCTGCTTGTACCAGTATTTCAGAAACTGAGCACCTTGTGATACTGTGCATAAACTATTCACAACCATCTGACTAACACCACATTGCTGATAGAAGCCCTTTTTCAATTTCTTTGAACTTGTAAGGCTGCAGGAATGTTTTATCACTGCAAGAAGAACGTGGCTGGGCAGGCAGAGGATGTGACCTCTGTGATCTTTCCTTGGTCACTGTTTATCTGTGTGGTGGTGGATGTTGATATACTGGTCAAAGATAACCTCAGCTGGGAGATTTTAATGGAAAATATTTGAACATCTGAATATTTTACCTGCCTCTCTGGCATCTATACTGAACAGGGCCATTTGTGCACTGAGTCAATCCTGTGCTTTTAGCCAAACACCCAGCACCAACAGGGTTTCACAGGTGAGGGTTTAGGGTCATGTTTTCAAAGCATGAAAATGGGCAAGGAGGGAATGTCCAGTCTGACAGAAGCTTTCTTCTAAATCCTGACTAAGGGCAGTTGTCTCACATCTAGTTTGCAGCTGATCTGATGTAACTAGGGATGTTCTCATTGCTCCCATAAGCAATCTAACATCTTCTCAGCTCCTGTGTGTACCAAGTCCTGTCCCAGAGAATGCTGTGCAGAAGTCCCTCCTTCCCTGCCTTCAGTGCTTCTCCACAAAGGGAGACAGAGAGTGCTTTTGGTCCAGGTTCTGTGAACACACAGGTATTTTTGTGCTGCAGTCCCTGCAGCTCTCAGCATCTGCCATCATTTCAGGGCTGTAGCAGGAGCAGACACCACAGGGTCATACCGAGGGACACAAAGGAGCAAAGGAGCAAAGGAACTTGACCTGCCTCTTACATCTGCATTGCAAATGCTCCTTGCTCGATGTGTAATGGAAAGTGGAGCCTGTTTCTCTTGTTGTTGCTGTGACCAGCATGAGCAAAATATTAGATAGAGCATAGAGCAAAATATGAGGAAGGTGATATGGGACACAGATAATCACACCTCGCATGTGATGAAAGCAGGCTGTGCCAGTCCACACTGCCTGCAAGGACAGGGCTGCTGAGACATCTAGGAAAACATTATCTACTCCATGGCAATAAGCAGAGTTTTGTTCCACTTTATTTTTAGCTTGGTTCCTCCTCTTCCTCCACACATATAAACCCTCCAGCTCAAGGCAAAGGTCCAAGAACAACAGAGTTTCAAGCAAAGGACTAAGCTCATAATCAGAAAACCAGAGCCTAGATATGACAGGCTGTGTTATTTACTAACACAGAGCACAAAAACCCAAACCAAACCAAAATAACCTACTTCAATATTTTTCCTTCATAGAGCAAGGAAAGCAAGTCTCCCTTGCACTCAGCTCTGATGTGTTGCCATGAGGAATACCCTGAGAAGTCAGATGAGATTTATTTAGAACACTGAAACCCTTGTGTGTACGTTCTTGCCATAAATTCAAACCTCAAATGGAAATGTGATTTGAATTTAAACACTTAAAGCTGTGGCCTTAACAGTAGGCACTTTTGTATATTCATGCTCCTGCCACTGTCCTCAGTCTCCCGTGGTCTTGAATGAAGTGTTGTTTTTAGACAATTGGCTTCTTGTCTGCAGAAGAGCAGTTTGGCCCTATCCCTTCCATTGTCTTTTATGTCCTGCAAGGAAAAGGGGGGAGGAGACTGAAAGAGAGAGACAGATTTCAATCAAAACTACATTGATAAGGGATTAATAAAAGCCTGCCTTGTGATCAGATGAAACCTAACAGTCAGCCTGGATGCCTCATGTTTGATAACAAAAGTGATCGCTTCCAAGTGCCGCCCGTGGAGTCCAGTACCTGCGGCACCTGGAGCAGCAGCAGCTCCCAGCAGTGCCTGCTGCTGCTGGGTTTGTGCTCTGGCAGACCCTGCTATGGCCAGCTCATCTTAAGGACAAGAATTTGTCATGTGAGTAGTGTAGGGATGGTGTTTAACAGCCACAGTTAGTGCTGGAGACACAAACAGCTCTCTCCTAAAGGCACACGGCAGAATGAAGAACAAAACAGGTAAAAGCAAGGAGTCTGCTGAGCATGGTGTTCCAGGGCTGTATTTCAACTGTTCCAGCGGGTTTTTAGGGCTCAATGTTTTAAGGGGCAGACATCCCCTGAGTGTGGAGGAGCCAGAGGTGCCAGACAAAGAAGAGAGAAGCAGATGTGGGGCAGACAGACACTGCAAAGGGAACACGGCAGTTTGGGTGCAGGCTTGGCGATGTGTGAGCTCGGGCACAGTCAAAGTCCTTGGCACATGTTGCTGTCTCTTGGGGGACCCAAACCAGTCCCCACTGAGGAAGGCAGCAGAAGCACCACCAATGTGTGAGAAAGGAGCTTTTGCTATGAGAGCGATGCTCAGAGATTCCAAAGAGAATAAACTGTCCTGGATGCTCACGCTATCCATTGAGGGAATCCACCCAGGGCTCTGGGGATGTGTGATTCACTCAGTGAACTAACTCCATTGCAATCCCATTCCCACTGCTGCAGACAGCTGCTACGGCACCCAAAACATCCTTTATTCTACTCTTCACAGAGATAATCCAGGGTTTGAGTTGCTGTCACCATGTTTCACTTCTTTTCATTCATATTTTTACAGCCACGTGTATATTTGACCTGGGCCTGTCCCAGGGAGCCACTGAAGGGAAGGAATACCTCTTAGGGACCTGTTTGCCATCTTTGATTTCCCTTTATGCCCAGGGGAAGGGAAAAAGGGGCACATCCCTGTGTCATTTTTTTGTTGCCACAATGAAACAGAGAGGTGCTGTGTAGATGTCATAGGTAAACATGGGGTGGTTACACTGAGAAATAAACCAGCTAACAGGAATAGCAACTACCTCATGCTTTTTGTTGGCTCCTCTTCAGCCTCTCACATGGTTCACGTGGTTTGCTGGGAGGAATACCTGCCCTTGCCAACACTGTCCCTGTCAGGACACTTGCTGGTGACAAGCCCGTCTGTCACCACTTCCCTCAGATGGAGATAGTTCTGTCCCAAAGTATTCTCTGAAGTTGAAATGGGGTCTCTTTCAGGCACCCACCTGTGGCACAACTCTTAAAATCTGCCCACAAAAAAGCAGCACCCACTGCACGTGCACAGACACCTCCTACATCTATGAGGCATCACCCATCTCCTGTACCCTCAGCATGCCAGGTTCACCACACACAAAATGAAGAGGCACTCTTATTTTGGAAGCCAAGATTTCCAGGAATCTCTCAGGTTACCAGGAGATATTGGAGGATGTAGGATTATTGGTAGAAGTGATAACCCAAAGCATCTGAGCTGCCTGAAAGAGGCTTGACACGAGAAGCTGTATGCCAGGTGCAAACAGTACACAAACCAGATCACAACTGGGAAATCAGTGCAGGCTCAGAAAGCACTAGCAGAAGCACAAACACCCTAAATCTAAGTCCATGTTGGCCCTGGTAATTCACAGTGTCTAGGGATGTTGAGCACAGAGGTTGTTTTCTCTCACCTGGCCCAGTCATCCCAGCAACGTGAGACACTCTGCACTGATGAAAACTTCCTATTGCTCTCAGCCTTTCCCCATAACCTTTCTGAACACTCCCCTCAGTCACTCCTGTTGCTCAAAGTTTCATGGAATGGTTTGGATTGGAAGGAACCTTAAAGAACATCTCGTTTCAACCCCCCTGTGATGGGCAGGAACTCCTTTCACTAGCCCAGGCTGCTCAGAGCTCCATCCAACCTTGCCTTGAACACATCCAGAGACGGCATCATCAGCTCCTCTGGGCAATCTGTTTCCATGATCTCTCCCATCCCCTTCCCTTTGGAGCAGAGAAAGGTCCCATTACCTGCCTAAGTCAGCCCTGGCCACCACTTACTTTTGTGAGCCTTGATACAGCCAGGACCCACCTCAGATGTGCACAGAAATGTCCTTGGACAGGTGTGGGTGACACAGTGGTTTAACACAGCAGTTTTCACAGCAATGGCTCATACCACACCAGCTGTGTTTCCCAAATCCCCTAGCCCATCACAGAGTGGTGCCCACTTTCTCTTTAGACATCTTCACCTCCTACCTCTGGGAGGTGAAACAGAAGAACAAACACTGATTCTTCAGTCAGGCTGAATTTGCTAAATATTGAGTTAAATACAATGCAATGGATTTTAAAGAATGGATTGTAAAGATTTTTTGAGAATGGCTGCAGTGCTGGCAAGCGTGGGTTTGTCAGAATTCCATCTGCAGCTGTCCCATGGCCAGCAAGTAATCCACACTTGCAGCCTCTTGCCTGAGCGTGTCCAGCAGACCCCTCATGACCACTGTGCTTTGAACATTTTTTGCTGGATAATTTGGCCAGGTCCAACGCTGTGGAAGACGAGAGTTTATATTTCACCTAGCTCAGGACATCACAGAGGAACGCTGGCAATTTCTTGCATGGAGGCACAGTCACATTTTCCATCCCATATCAGCTGCACGCTGCCCTTGGCGGCAGCTCACCTCTGGAATGAGGAGAAGCAGCCATATCCTGGTTCCACAGCCCCAGCCCTCAAACAGCCTGACAGGACTCTTTAAAAATGACACCACAGATGTTTCACCAAGCTCCTGTTCACCATCTGCTCCAAGTGACACCAGCAGTTTTCCTCAGGAAAGGTCAGACCCGGCGTCAGTGGGAAGACGAATGCGGCTCTCACGTGCTCCGCTACAGCTGCGCCGTGCCTGGGTACAGGGTGGTCACACTGGGGCCACCACAGCCCGGCCCCTCCTTATGGAAATCAGCCCCTCGTTATGGAAATCAGCCATCTGCCCAAGGCAGAGCCAGCAGCCCGGCCAGCAGAGCACAGCCAAGGAGCCCTGGGAAGCGCTGGGGAATACAGGCACGAGCCCTTGTCCAGCAGGAAGGGGCACAGCTTCGTGCCACGCTCTCCGTGTCAGCCTTGGCTCCTCGAAGGTGTGTCATCTGCTGGGCTGGTGCAGATGTACCTGTCAGGGTGGTCCTTCCCCATGGGAAACAGAGATGCAGTTTTCCAAATGTGCGTTAACGGCAGTCCGAGTCACAGGAGACAGTGAGCACCTTGTGTTATTGATTATCAGGCACTGCCAAACCAGATGTAGTCACACCTTCAGAGCAAATCACAGGATTTACTCTGACACTCCCTCGCCTTCTCACGTGAGGGCTTCAACTGTGTCTGTACAAATAAACCCACTTCACAGCAGGATAATGTCAGCACATCCTGCCATTAAGGCTACATTCCAACCTCATCCATAACCAATCACTTCACTGGTTCCTAAGCATTGACAAAAAAGTTCCTCTCAGACAGCAATGTTTTAAATTAGACTTCTATTTAGAACCATAAGGGGTTTTTGTAAACTTGAAAGGGGCTGAAGAAACATTTCTTTCTATAGGCAGAATTAGTGAGCTCTGAGCATTAGGTTCTGCTCACTGCAGGACGTGCAGTACGGTTAAGTCATGATATCACAATTTATAACATTTTTCTGCAGCTCACACATTTAAAACAAGAGGAACAGAAATATAAAAGCAGCTTGCAGTTATTTTTGAGGCATGAACTCCACAAGACTCAGTGCAAGGGAATTTTGACCAACAGAGATCCCAGGCATGGGGCATGCAGCGAGTATCAGACAAGCAGTGCCTGCAGGAGCCATCATCACCCAGCCCTTGCTGTCCCAGGAGCTACAAGGAGCTCAGCAGCTTTCACTGTCCTTCCACTTACAACTTCCAAGAAAGTTTTCAAAATACTTTGCAGTTCAGCTGAGAAGTGAACAGGGAATGCCTAGAGGCAGCTCAGGCATCTGGGCATATTTATTGATCTGTCACAGTGAACACACCTCATTGAGAGCTCCTGTCAAAACCAAGCCAGCCAGCAACTCCCAGCACAACACATTTTCTTCTGCTCTTCAAAAGCACTTGGCTTGCAATTCCAAAGCAATTTGTACATCTCAAAGGAGACATACACGTGGGCTTCAGGAGAAATTACAGTGAGGATGATTGGAAGAAATCTAAGGAATCTCTAAAGATGCCAGTGTGAGGATCCCCACTTACTTAAAAGAAAATAAAATTAAAGCCTGCCAAACTCAGGAAGAGAACACCCTTTGTATAGCTATGTCTTTAGTGGGGACTTTGTGTGAAGGGCAGCACAGAATCCTGTCTCTGTCATTCCTATAACATTTGCTGTTGTACAGTGCCCAGGTTACTTCTCATGGACTGAGGCTGCTGTGGAGCTTTTCATGCAGGAAGAGGAGCAAGATCAAGCCCAAGGATACCTACCCAGATGTTTCAAGGCATTCTTGACTTCTGTGTTTAAGGGGGTTGATGTATATGTATATATATAAACCTGGTATATATATATATATATATATATATATATATATATATATATATATATATATATATATATATATGTAAACGTGCCACTGTCAGGTTTTCTGAGACCCTGATGCTAAGAGTTAGCAGGGAAGATCTGCCTAGATAAACTTCAAGAAACAGAGCAAGCCCAACACAAAACAATGCCCAATAATGCCATCAATGATGTTTTAGTCTGTCCATTTTCCCAGCTCTGGAATTGGTTGGGGATTTACTACCTCACTTTGGGAGATGGACTACACAGCTCCAATGAAGCAGTAATGGAGCATTAACAGAATTAGTGCACTGAAAGTGCTTTGTAGGCTGGAGTTAGACATTTTCATCCGGGATGATGGGATCACTTTCCTGCAGTAATTAGTGGAGCAGCTGACATTAACTCCGTAAGTGACCTGTTTGTTGGCACCACTGTGAATCCAAATTAGATTAGCAGCCCCCCTACAGGTGTGGCTGCAGTGTGGAGGTTAAGAGCACAGAAAATGCTCTGCTGATTCAGAGTGAACCAGGCTGCATCAAAAGGATTACATACCACTTGGATCAGCTGCACACAGAGAGGATTTGGGAAAGATCCTATGGCCCCTGGGAAGGGAGGTGAAGTGTCAACACAAGAAACAGTTCTTGCTAACTATGGAAATATTTATTCCCAATCCATCATGAAATTTACAGTTGCACGTATGTGCTGTGTTCAAAAGCAATGGATGAAAACAAATAAAACACCAGCGGCTTGAATAAATAAAAACCCAGAAACCTCCAACGTAGTGAAGTGGTCACTGTATAAACACATTTTGGGAGAAGATCAGAAGAACTGGCATCTCTCAAATTATGTGTCTTGCAGTATTTGGTTGTTTGAAGTGATGCCCCCTTAAATTCCAATTTTATTACAAAATATAAAGTTTTAGCCTTCACGTGTTGTGGTGCATGGTTGCAGAACAAAGCTTGAAAATGTGACCCAAATATAGCCAAAGGACTTGTTGAAAACCCAGACAAAATAAAAAGAGCTCTAATCTCTTAAAAACAGTCTCATGATTCCTGAGCTACTCTCAAAATGCTGTGAGGGCTTAGCAAAATTTATAACACTTCAATTGTTCCAGTTCTGTTGTCAGGTATAAAATCCAAAGCATGGGGGAAAAAAGTTTAAAACCCACAAGAATTAAGAAATCAAGAAACATCTTCTGGAGCTCCATCGTTTAACTTTGTTCATTACTCCATCACCACTGAGTCAACAACAACAACAACAACAACAAAAAGGAAAAATTAACCCAGGAAAACAATATGCAATTTTTTAAGGCAGGCCAGCTGAAGGCATGAGCATAGGAATGGGTCAGGAGAGGGAGAGCTCCTGGAGCAGAGACAACGGTGCCAGCACATGGCAGAACCCAGTGTAAGACCTGCAGGACAGAGCCTCTTGTAACTGTGGAAGGAATAAAAGATGGGAAGCAAGCTGACATGGAACAGCAGAGGGAAACAGGAGTCCAGTGGGGAGAGAATCAACAGAAAATTAAATAGCAGCAAGGTTAAAAAAAAAAAAATAGAAAAAGCATCTCTGAGTGAACCAGATGGGGAACTTTCACTTTGCACAGGCTCCTGATGATATAATTAGAAGAATATGTATTGACCATAATGGATTTTCCATAAATGCTAAGTGTCTCTGCAGAAGCTCTGTTGTTTCAAGTACACAGATATCGAACTGTGTTTCTCTGAGTTCAGATTTCTCAGATGATTTCTGGATAATTAAGGACATGCACTGCCACAAAGAGGAAAAGAATTTCCTTATATTTTCTAGTGTGAGGAAAAACTGAACAACAGGCCAGCTGTAGACAAACTTAAGTCATGTTAAACTGTGCCAAGCACACCAAGCTGTTCAGAAAGCCCAGATAAACTGACATGGTTATTAGTAATAAAGTTCTTACACACACACACACACCTTGGACCACAGGATTTAGTAAACAGCCATTTGAAAATATTCGTGTGACCCTATCCCACTTTACAAAATCAGATTGCTGCCAAAGGACAGACTGTGACCAAAGCTACCCCAGACCTGACCCATAAATGGCACTGTTTAAAGTAACCACAGGCACCCCTGCTCCTAATCTACCTTCAAGATGAAAGAAGTGCAGCAAACACCTTAAATCTGAAAGTAAACATCCTATTAAAGGTTTTGCTGCTGAAAAACAGCTGAAGCACAGCCAGGATTGCCCACAGCAGTAGGTACCACGGCTCACCCCACAGCAGTGAGGCAGAAGGATGTGTGGACTGGAAGAGAACACACACTTTTTTTATTTTCTGCTCATTAAGAGTTAACACTGCTGACAACAACAAAAAGGCAAATAGCATTTGGTGTCGTGGCTGTCAGCCACCGTGCAGATTTTGTCACAGAAGCAATGACAGTATTCTGCCACTGCTTCAGATCAGGAAAGGAGACATTTAGGTCTCACATTTCAGTATGTGTTTCATTGGAAGGGAGGACAAGCAGGACACACTGGAAGTGCTGACTCAAACACTAGCTATCAGTGCCTTGCAGAGCCCATGTTTGCTCGAGTGGAGATTTTGGGGCCCCTTGCAGGTTGCAGACCAGTTGACAGCACTATCAGAGGTCTAGAAATGCTAAGCAAGCTGGATCCCCTCCTCTCTCTCCCTTTCTTTCTTTTTTTTTTTGAGTTTTTTTAACACATGCAAAACTTTCCCCCTTGAGCCTTCAGTCAGTGAGCAGTGGAAGGAAGAGACAGCCCCAGTTTCTAGGTAACAGTGCTATTGAAATCCACCCCGGTGCTGGGGCTGACCCATTTGGGAGCTGGCCAGAGGAGCAGAAATGAGCAGAGGTGAGAAGCTGCTGGGACATGGGGCTGTCACCTGCTGCTGTCACCCCCTGTGTCACTCCTCTTCACACCCTCCTTTGGGTCCAAGGCGTCCAAATCCTGATGCTGGTTCATCAACAGGCAAGGTCTGGCTTAGGAAGCCTGAGACAGAGAGGCCAAATGCTAAGCTTGGTATTAGTTACAGTTATTCTGGCTTTGCATTTCTCCCTGGCTTCTGCCTCGTGTTGAGTCTCCCCTGTTCTGCAGGGGGAAAGAGGGAAAGACACCACCCCCTCAAAAAAAAAAAAAAAAGGAATAAATGAAGCCACAGCTCACTGTGTCACTGTGCACAGCTTTTGACATTCACTATCTTAATGCAACTAACTTCAAAGTAAAACATCTTTAAAGATGAAGAAAGGCTTTCATACAGTTTCCAGGCAAAAGCATTGCAAAGTAACATGGATCCAAAATTGTTAAACCCTGTGGTGGCTCGTGACCCTCGAGGAGCTGATCATCATCTGGTAATGGTTCTCCCCATATTCATAGTGTCAGAAATTACACACTTCCCCAGCATGCTCTCTACAGAAAACGTCATGGCTGTAATTGCCACATATACAAGATGTGACTGTAAATAAGAGAAACCAAAGGCTCAGACACTCTAAAGACAGCATAAAAATCACACTGGTAAGAGGTTCTCCCCCGCTTTCCCCCCACCACACTGAAGAAGGTACTGAAGTGTGGGAAGGCAGGAGATTTGGGCTGCTTCTAACCACTGAAGAAAAAAATGTCCACTTATTTTCAAGGGAAGCAAGATCAGACACGTTGATACGGTGCCTGTATTATCAGTTGCTGATCTGCAACATCTTCCTCCAACACAAGGTGCACACAAAATTAGGACAATGTTAAGACCAGTTGTTCTAAGTGCTGAACTAATCAACTTCAACCAGACTGCTCATGTCTGAAAAACAGCTACTGAACCCCCTCAATTCTGTATCTCAGGAAACAAAAAGTCACCAGGAGCATTAATACTTTCAAAGCTAGCAAGTAAGAGTATCATTTATATCCTGATATTAGCGTGTAATATTGGCACTTTCAGATAAAACCACTAGCATTAATATATATAAAATCACATAGTTTATATAATACATATAAAAATTTATATAATATATATTATATACATATTATATAATTATAGATATAATTATGAATTATTTTTTATATATATCACACAGTTTCATAGTTTTGAGCTCAGGTGTTTCTGCATATGAAAAGTTGACTGGAAACTGGCTTTCCTTCTGCATTTTATTGACAACACAACTACTCAAAGCTGATTCTAAGTTGCATTAATAGCATAGGTTGTTGAAGGCTACCTATCTCCACACCCCCTAATGAACAATTTACTGCTGTGCTTAGGCTTAGACTTGATGGATTTTTTTTGGAATGTAATATGTTTTAAGAAAACCACACAAGAAGTCAGACCCCAAGCTATCACTGTACATAGCTGTGCTGGAGGAAATGAGGAAAAGGCAAAATATAGCAGCTGTGAATCTGTTTCTCTGATCTTACAGTACAAAATTGTTTCACTTTAATTTAAAATAGCAATACATAAAATCATAGAATCACAGTCCAACTCCTGGCCCTGCACAGGGCAGCCCCAAGAATCACATCATGTGCCACACAATGGAAACTGAAGGAGAGAATCATTATGAGGAAGATGAACTAGAATAACCCAGGGAGAAGAAAAAATCTTTCATCTATAAATGGTTTTTAGAATGAGGCTCTATAAGTCAGACATCCTTGTGCTAAGTGCCATGCAAAGGAATGCATTGATTTTTTTGCTTTGCCTTTCATGATTTCTATCTACTGTTTACTGAAACAGATGGAGAAGATTGCAAGCTGATCTATAAAGGCTCTCCACCCCATGCCTCCCTCTTTCAGAGGTACAAGCAGGAAAAATAGGAAAAACTTCCCAGGCATCCAAGATACATTAAGTGGAACATATCTTAATTCAAATCAAAAACTTTCTTGGTGAGGGCAGGAAGGTAATGGCAGATTTTGGAGGCTGTGATCCTTCACATGCTTGGGCTGATTTGAGATTTTGATGTTTTCAGTACATGCAGAAGGAGACACAACTGTTCTCATTACAGAGCCCTCTCTGCCATTGCTTTTTGCACCCAGCCATGACAAGGCTCCAGCAGAAGCTGCATGGACATCCTCTAAAAGCACATCCTCTAAGCACATCCTTTTTCTCTGTGGCTGCCCAGAACTTGCTTTAGAAGTAACCAAATCTCCTCTATGTCACTTTTTGGAGTAGGGAAAACAATCAAAAGGAAATATGGGAACAGCTTGTCACCTTTCTGTAGCTCCAGCCCCTGACATGCAGAGGACCCCACACACAGCAAATTACAAAAGAGGGTCAGTCAGATGAAATAAATCCGCTCAGCTGCACTGGAGGGGAGAGGTTTTCAGCCACTGTGCAGCAGCTGATGCTCTGGCAGCTCTGGAGAGGAGGTGGTGTTCATTTGTCTTCCATGAGATTTGGTGCTTGGTTTCATGTGTGATGCCATTTTGGACCGCTAATACTTTTTTCATAAGGCAAAACAGGAGAGGGAAGAGTCAAAGTAAGGTACAGATTAATTCATTGTTTCCCAAAGGCTTATTGTTTGAGAGGCTGGAAGTCAGCTTCACATCAGTTCCTGCAATTTTCAGAAATTAAGTGGGTTTCAGTGCACAATTCCTGCAGCTAATTTTTCCAAAATATGTGTTAATTTTTCCATATTAGCTAATTTTTCCAATTTAGCTAACATGTGCTAACTTTTCCCTAATTCAAAGTAGGGATCTAAATTAATTGGTAATCAATTAATCTCATTTAAAATAAAATTCTGTGCTGTGCCTTGAAATTGCAAGAAGTCAAGGAATTTTAGTTTTGTGGCTTTAAAGCTGCTGATACTTCTGAATCCATTGAGAAAATCCCACTTATAAAGACAAAAAAAAAAAAAAAAAAGAGGGCATTTTAGTACAGTCCATCTTCTTCACCAAGACCCAAATCTGCTGGTGTGGAAATAAAAAGAAAGAAACCTTAACACTGCTGTGGAGCTGAGGAGCACTACAGGAACGGGAGAAGATGAGAGTTTAGGGCTGGGTGCAATATAAAGCACCAATGATGAGGCGCGCAGAGCCGCTTTTGAATTGCAAAACCCGTGTCACCATTTCGGCTGTGAGAGCACGGGCGGGAGTGTGGGGACAGGGCGAGGATCCATCCAGCTGTGCTGCGCTCTCCAGATGTGCTCCGTGCGCCGCCAGCGCCGCCGCCGCCAGCGAAGCGCGGCTCGGAGACCGGGATGAGACCTCGGCTTCTTCGGAGCGGAATCGCCCCTTCAGGTGCCCAGCACAACGCAGCGGATCTCCTCCAAAAGCCCCTCGGGGAGTTCTGTTCGGAAATGTGTGGAAAACAAATCGTTCTTCTTTAATCATGAGTAGGGACACACGGGGAGATACGGACACACGGGAGATTCTGCTTCTGAGCACTGAGGGGGAAAGAAACAAGGTGGTCCCAAAGATCATTCTGATGAGAAGATCTGGGGTTGGGGTCTCTGCTGTCTCCCAGTCTGGATGAATGCAGTGGGGAGGACAGGAGTAGGAGTGCTTGGCATCCTCTTGGCTGAGCCGTGCTGAGGGGGGCTGAAGAACCAGAAGGGGCTGACAGGGAGCAGCAAAAGTGGAATACACCATAGTGGCATTTTTGATAACTGAGCAGGTGCCAGCCTCCAGTGGATTTTCATTGAAAGGAGCAGATGAAATTAAGAATAAAAAGGAGGAGGGCTTGGCTTAGCCAAGCTATACAGAACAACTGTTTAATTTGGCTTCCTCAGGTGATTCTGATCAGGTTTCTTTGGTTAACTTGAACTGAAGCACAATGCCAAAGAAAATTTGCATTTGATTTACAGCTGAGAGAGATGTGAAACCATTCAAGAAGAAAGTCAGTGAAGAAAAAAAATATAGGGAAGTGCTCCTGCACTTGAGCAAATGCTTGAAGATCACAGAATATTTATTAGCAGAATATTTATTAGAATTCAGTTAGCGTTTCACAGATTTGAGGCCCCAAGAGCAAGCATTTGCTATTTTTCAAGGGGATTTATACTTGTGACTTGGAAAGTCCTCCAATACAGATCTCTAGCTCCAGCTGTTAGAGTTTATTGACTTGAAGTGAGTGTAGAGACAAAGGTTTGAATGAAGTGTGGCTGGTTTAAAGGCTGCCATTATGAGCTATACAGAATTTATTCCGTTCTACCATAACCATTGTTGAACCTTTCCCTAAAGAAAAAGAAGAAAATCTTTTTCAGTGTGAATATACATTAATCAAGAAGCCTAAATTCTGCTCACAGTTGATGAATGCCTGCTCTCAGCTGCATTCTTGCACTGTGACCTGCATATAAACCCCACTGACACATCAGCTGGGAAATTACTGTCCCCATTGTAACCCTGCACGTGCAGGCACCCTGCACCAGTTTAGCATAAAGGTGCTGCACTGCAGGTGACATCCTTCAGCAGCTGCTGGCCAAATGTCCCACACTTTCCAGGAGAAAACATGACTCAGGCTTGGGGAATCGAGGCTTAAAGATTTATTCCTGTAATCTTCACTGATGGAGCGCAGGAGCCTCGTCTGCCACCACACAAAGTTGGTGCTGCTGCCTACAGCAGGAGTGGGGCTGCACCAGCTCTTGCTGGTACAGCAATGAGCTGTGATCCATCAATCTTACAAAGAAAACAAAGATCAGCTGCTTCAACTTATTCCTACTGCTTTACATATACAGTAAGATATTATTTGCTATGTAGAGGGCAATTCCCCTGAAGGACACCACGTTTAAGTGGCAAATTAATTTGCTGCTTACATTCACTGGCTCTTCCAGCTGGCTTAATTCTCATCAGCCACCATAATTTATTAACAGTGAGGTGAGAAAAGACATGAATCAGCTTAATGTGCTATAAGTAGGGCATTGTCATGGCAACAAGATGCAGACTGTTTTCTACTATTTATGTATGGTTTGTTTTGTGCTCAACCTTGAGACACCGCTTGGAATTACTAGAATTAGAAACATCTCTTTTTTTTCAAATTTTTTTTTTTTTTCCTATTCAGTGTATTTTTCATAAATGATTAAAATAAGCATGTGAAAGGCTCTGGAGCATCTCTCCAGGAAAAGGGCTGTATGCTTTTCAATGAGTCTTCCTAGAAACAGAAGCCTTTACTCTGATCTCCCAACCATTTTCTCACATTGTCACACAGCCATGGATTAGCTCCCAGTTTATACCAGTCTGAGACTATGAACAGACCTTCCCTGTTCCATGCTCTATATTCAATTATTACCTGGGGGAAGACGGAGAATTAGACAATATTACTGAAAAAAGAGAAATCCTTTGTATTTTCTTCAATGCAATCCACTGTACTTAGGACATGAAAAAAAAAAATTAGGATTTTGCATTTTTACAGACTCATGATGAAGAAATATAAAGTTAAAAATTAACAATAAAGGATTTTTATTGCCTTCCCAGCTAAGACTAAATTCTATGCACTTTTTGCATCAGCAGTTAATGCTTTTAAATAAAGCCAGTTCTTCATTCATTCATTTTATTTACTACCCTGCTGCATAAAGGGAACAGCTGGAATGCCAACAGAGCCCTTTGAAAAGCAGTTACCAATATTACTCTTTTGTTTTCTCGATTTTTCTGCACTACCTTAGGAATCT
This sequence comes from Passer domesticus, assembly GCF_036417665.1. NCBI lineage: Eukaryota > Metazoa > Chordata > Aves > Passeriformes > Passeridae > Passer > Passer domesticus. The sequence goes on along the minus strand of NC_087476.1, from coordinate 111,439,996 downwards.
GCTATCAAATAGTTAATGAAAATCAAAACATGTCTAAGATGTGTCAGGAAAAACACAAGGAAAAACTAAATCCCTTTCACAAAAAAATTTTGCAGGGTTTAAACATTATTTCATTCTGAGCAATGACAATAAAAAAATCTGAAAAATTCAAATAAGTATTCCCCTTTTCTCCATCCAGTACTCATTAATATATTTTTAATATGTCTGGGTTTATATTACCCTAGGTATTTCTTTGCATAATATGTAGGGCAACAGGCAACCAGGCAGCACCACAGCACACAAGAAAACAGTTATTTTTTAGAAACTCAAGACAAAAGAGTAAACAATATCATTTTGAACTCAAAAAAGGCTGTCAAGCTACGAATGCAAGCATTCAGTTGAGCACTACCAACTACCAAAACCCTTGGTGGCAGGTTTTGCCTCCCACGTGTTTATCCAGTGGGAAGCAGCTTGTAAGCAGCACCCTGCACAAAAGCTCTGGAATTACTGGAGACTCCTCCAGGCATCAGAGCCCCCCTGAGGCTCCCTGTCCCTCACAGTGACAGCTCTCAGCAGTCACCAGTGAGCTCTCAGCTGCTTGCACGACCTGGCCCAGTCCTTCCAGGACACTTTTTCACTCTTCGAGCTGCTCCCTTCAAGGCTGCACTTTCCCGTGGCCAGATTGCATTCCAGCTGCCTTCTCCTCTCACAGGAGGTGAGCACAGCTAACTCTGAAAAGGAAGGTTGGTTTGAAAACTGGCTTGTGATCTGCTCTCCTTCCTCGTGTGTAAGAGGACAGTCTGAAATGTTTCTCCCCCTTTGGCATTTCTGGCTGCTCAGAGCCACGGGGCATGTCCCTCATGTTGGTGAGATCAGGGAATACTTTTTTGAAGCCAGAGAAGAGTTAACAGCATCCCAATAAAATTTTTCCCCTGGTGTTTCAGTGTGTGGGCATTGTGTCACAGTTTACTCCAGGTCCTGGGCTACTGCAGGTAGGTGGTGACTCCTTTGTGTCCATCCTGACTACAGGCAAGAGCATGGAATGCTCTTTACCTCAATTTACCCTAATTAAGGTAAATTTACCTATTTACCTTAATAAAGTAAACCAAACCAAATCCCTGTCCTTATGTAACTACCTGATGTTTTCTCCACTCAGAAAATGAAGGATATACAGCCTCAGCCTTCCCAAAGCTAGCTCTTTTCTGTTAAAAATGGACACACATTTTAACAAAAGTATCTTTACAGTTTTCAGCCTGCATCTGTAGGAAATAATAATTAACAATATATTACTAATTTGTTATTTGACCCTAAACTGATCTTTTCACCTGTGATTCTTGTTACTGAAAGGTACTAATGCAAGAATCCATCAGGGGAACCAGACTTTGAAAAATGCTTCATTATTTGTCTTAGCTCTGTGTAAGCTAAAACTGAATTTCCACATTAATAAGTATCACTGGTATCACATATCTCTGACAAGATGTCAGTATAGTTCCCAAGCTTATGGTTCCCAAGATGGGAGGAGGGAGAAGGAAAAGGAGAAGGAGGTACCTGGGCTCAGTCTGACCTCGTAATTTGTGATCTGGAAAACATGAGTTTGGGCAGCCATTTGCAGAAAAAGATAAGGAATCACATATCCCAAACCCAGAGAAAGCAAATAGGAGGCAGGGGCTGCCTTCTGAACACCAGTCCATGCCTCAGGGGAAAGGATTCACCACGAGGCCTGGAGGCAGAAATCCTTCATCCAGCTCAAGGGTATTTTGAGCTCCTCACTTGGTTGCAACATCTAAATTCTAGACAGAAGATATTGCTTGTGTTGGCAAAAAAACTATGGTTTTTTTGGACATTACTTTTGAAATCAGGTGATTAACCCTGCTGTGTGGAGTCAGGGTAGATCCTTCCCCACTTTGGGAAGTTTGGGCTTCAAAATGGAGACTCTGAACACCATGGGGAGGAGACAGCTCCTCGTCAGTTGGCTCTGGAATGGCCCTGATTTTGCTTTCAGCTGATGACACTGGATGTAGGGCCGGACAACTGAAAAATAATTAATATATAGATGATGAGGAATACAGCTCACATGGCACTCATGCCATACAATTTTAAAAAGACAGTAAAAGTGAGCCCTATTTTTCATAACACTTTTCAAAATCCTGCAAGAGCTGTAGCTTGTAGAGAACAACTGATGGGTATTGAATGACTTAGTAAGTAAGATTTTAAAAGATGTAAAAGGACTGCCACCACTGGCAGATGCAAGGGAAACCATGTGGAACCCACACAGCCCTCAGGATAACAGAAGTTGTCATGTTAACCACTGTGCTTTGCCACAAAAACACTATCTGCTGTGGTGAAGAAATGTTTTTCCTGGTAGTGTGACATGGAATAGTGAACTGTGTTTGTGGAAGAAATGTGATTTATCCCCTCAAAGGATCTTGGCATTTCCATGTTAGAAGCATTGTTGTTCATAAGGTCAGCTCTTGGTCTAAAACCTGAGGTATGAGAAACACAATCAGTTTATTTCTGTACAGGAGAGCACACATCTCACACTTGGGTTGGAGCTTCTCAGTATCTTCACACTGAGGTAAATTAATTGTGATTAAAATAAGGCAACTCATGTGGCTAATGGGGAAGATGAATATTTTCATTAAGTTCATAGGAAAATTAAGGTTGATTTAGACAATTTTTAGGCTTTCCTAAGACTTTATGTGCTCTATGTACACCTCACAATATGTCAAGACCTGAGTTGCTGCAGTGCTGGCACCACTCTGATTTTCACTTTGTGCCCATTTCCTCAGGGATTGATAAAGATCTGGGGAAGACCAGGCTCAGCAGAGCTGCTTTCTTAGCTTACTTTGTCATGCTTTCCGAGATTACCATCAGGGAGGGAAGTGCAGAAAAGGCTTTTTCCCATCCTATACAATGCCCTGAGCCTTGAAAAACACCTCTGTTCTCCAGAACACCCAGTGCCAGCCCGGGGCCAAGAGAGGGAGAAGAGCTGGAGCTGGAGGAGAAGGGGTGGTGGCTCTTTGGAGAGGGTCCAGCTGCTGGTGGGACCTGTCCTATAGAGACCCCAGCCTGACTGGGCGACCTCCTGGACCTCTGACCCCCGTGGCATGGCTCAGAGCAGCACCAGGAGTCTCCACATGCAGGAGAGCCCTGGTTCCCTGCTTTGGAGGGAGAGACACCTGGCAAAGCATCTCCCGGCTCTTTACTGGGCACAAGCTCTCGGGGAAAGCTTTGAGCCAGCAGCCACCTGGCTGTGTGCAGGGCTGGGACCTGGCTTCCATCCCCATCCCATCCCCTTCTCCATCCCCATCCCACCCCATCCCATCCCATCCCATCCCATCCCATCCCATCCCATCCCATCCCATCCCATCCCATCCCATCCCATCCCATCCCATCCCATCCCATCCCATCCCATCCCATCCCATCCCATCCCATCCCATCCCATCCCATCCCATCCCATCCCATCCCTTGCCGCACGCGCCCCCAGGCAGGAGCCCCGGCGGCTCCAGGATTTGAAAATTAAAGTTTGCCATCTAGCGGCGAGCCTCGGGCTCCTGGGAGCAGCCGCGCACCCCCCTGCAGGTTTTTGGGCGATGTGTTTATGATTTCTGACACAGACAGGATTTCCAGCGCCGTCTGAGCCTGCCCGCCATCCCGTCCGCCTGCAGAAGGGCTGGAAGGAGCTCGGAACGCTGTCGCTGCTGGCTGTGACAGTGTCACAGCCCTGGGGCAGCTCCCTCGGTCGGCACACGGTGCAGTGGGGATGGTTCTGGGCAGCATTAAATCCGGAGTAGTTTAAAAAAACTCCCACAACCAAACGCCTCCAAAAATTACGCTGGGAATAAAAAACAATGTGATGAAATGCAATCAATTCCCTCCACGTGCCTCTCTTGCCTTGGACCGTGGTGACTCTCAGGGGACAGTCTCCTTTGTTCCCTCCAAGTGTTCTGTTTCCCGTTTGAGGAGCTGCACCGGGAAGCGACAGCCTTGCCCTGCTGTGGGTGATGCTCCCGTGTGCCAGGACAGAGCTGCCAGGAGCCAGCACCTCTGCAGCAGCAGCACTTGCCAGGGTCCCTGCAAGCTTCCTCTGAGCAGCACACATTCCCCATGTGGGATCCATAGAGGATGTGCCTATAGGATTCATATGGAGGCCACCCTGGCATCACCTGTCACTTATTTTCGTAAGAGGAAGCAACATGAGGCAGCAGGAGTACGGGGAGTTTTCCAAAGAGGTCAAGGATCCTTCTCAGAGGAAGGCAGCAAAGAATGGCTGTGGCTGAGGACAGGGCCTGGAGAGGGAGCAGAGGGAAGGTCTGGGAGGTGATGGGCAGCATGGTCTACTTGGGTGACCAGATTGTAATTAAGGAGCTGCAGGATGCCTGCACAATCTCTCCTCTTCCACATACAACACTTCCAATAACAGAGCTCCAGGTGGTATTAGCAATTTTTGCAGCATAATCACATTGTTGAGTCATATTTAATTTATGAACCACTATACACAGAGTATAATTTTCTCATATTGATGCTGAGCTGATTATTTCCCAATTCATATTTATGCATTTGATATCTCCCTCTGCAGTGTAGCACTTCATACTTGTCATTAGTGAACTTCATCTTGTTGATCTGAGACCATCTCTTCAATTTAGCATTTGGCATTCTGATCCTGCCTGCCAGACTGAGCAAATTTTATAAGTGTACTCTATATTTATCCTGAAAATCACTAATAAAAATATTGACTAAAATCAGTTCTGAAGATCTCTGCACATCTGCTTGGAATGCTCTCTTGAAATTTCCTTCCAGTTTGACATAATGCTTTGAGAGTTTTTTCATCTATTTGTATACACACTGATAATCATGATTTCATATAAACTGCATTTTGCTTGCTTATATGTATGAATTCAGGTTATTAGTGCCAAAAGTCTGATTAAATATATTTCCTACTGTTTCTCCCCATCATCAGTACTTAGAATACAAATATTCAGGTCCTGTTACAAAACTGTGCAGCTAAGTTAAAAAGAAGTATTTTTTACCCCTTTCTTCAAAGTTATTAATTTCATTAAATTATAATTAAGTTTCCTTCTTTAATGAAGGAACTTATGAGGCATAAGCTATTCAAATTATGTTGAGAGTCCAGAGGAAAAAAAATAAAGCTCTGTACCTTCACATTTCACTTTGTGTGCAGTGTCAGCACAATAAAAATATTTGCTGGTGATGTAGATGCTACTTAATACAGCACATAGGACTGAAATGATGCAAGTGCCTATTAATCCTAAGATAGGATTCCTGGTAAAAGGAGGAAAAAAGGAAAAGTGCTTAATAACCATAACTGTGTCAGTTTTACTGCTAGCACATAATTAGTTCAGAAGGAGATGATTTCAAAATGTCCAGAGCATAACTGCTTCTTGCTATTTAGATGATCTGTTTCTGAATAAAAAGCTGCAGTTCATCTTATATTTTTAAGTGTAAGAATCTTTTTGGGGCCTATGTCCCCAGAGTGGTGCCAGGAGGCTGCTTCTTCCCAGCCTCTGCAGAGGAAAAGTATCTAAACCAAATAAACAAAAAATTACCATGTTTGTAAAGGTTTATAAATGTTTATAAAGGGGTTTGGATTTTTCCCTGCAAGAAATCTCTCACATGTAATGTCTCTGTTTCTGGCACAGGCTGGAGGATTTTAGGGATGCCACTGATCTGGAACGGAGCATCCACATGCCAGCCCTCTCAGACAGGTGCTTGGGAAGATGCCAGGAAAAACAGCCCCACAATGGAAACAAAGAAATTACTCACCAATCTCTTCCCATAAAAACACGTGTTAGGGGAATGCAGTCAGGGATCCAATCTGGTAAACAGCTTGAGGGACAGGGCCAGCAAAGCCTGACCTGTGCTGCGAGCACTGAGGAGGCAGGAGGGATTTGGGCACTGCCTCCGAACAGCCCTGCTGCTTTGGGGGAGGCAGATGGTCACACTGCCTTCCTCTTCTCTTTTAGCTTCCTGCTGGTTTTCCCTGCTGAAGCTGTCCCACTGAGAGCAGCAGTAAATGTCATTTTGTAGGTGTCTGCAAGAGAATAAAAGTGGCCCCAATGCAAGAGCCCATGAAAGGCGTGAGTGCAGACAGGGATGAATCACGCCAGCCCCGAGTCAGCTCTCTCACAGAGCCCGTGTAGGTGTCATGGTGACTGTGTCAGCCTTCAAAAGAGGCAATTGCACAAAAGCCAGGCTGGCAGTGGTTCCTGCGAGCAGCAGTTTGGGTAACACTGCTCACATCACCTTCTCACATTACACTCTGTTCCTTGAAGGAGGTTTGGCTCTAAACTCCTCCCAACTCCACGCTAATTCCAAAGGGTAACATGAGCATCAATTAGGCACTACCGTGACTCAGAAAATGAAATATTGCCCTTGGTGGGAAGTCAAGACCGCGTGTTTTCCCCTGCCTTCAGCAGCACACGTTGTGCTACCCACTAGGTGTCCCTGCCAGCCAGGGAAACAGAGCGCCGCAGCCAGGGCTGTATTTGCTTCGTTCCACTTGGCGTCAGCTGAAAACATCAAACACAAACAACAACCCAGGAAACATGTCTGAAATAACTTCTCCTTTCTTCTTTCTTTCTTTCTTTTCTTTTTTTCTTTTTTTTTTTTTTTAACCTTCTTTTTTTGAAGCAGCTTCAAATTCATGCACAACGCACAGGATGGAAAAGGCAGCACTCCATTTTGCTCTGCAGTGTAATAGAAAGTTTTTGGCCTGAAGGAGAATGGTTTCCCCTCCTGGATAGTGAGCTGGTGATGCTTGGGCTACTTTAGCCCAAGCATCACCAGCTTAATCCCTCCAGCCTCATCTCTGATTTACCCAGGAGCCAGACAAATTGTAATCCCAGATGTGATGTGATAATCACATCGCATTGTAATCCCTCACCTCTACTTGCCCATCTTTAGAATAGATCCTGTGACATTTTGTCTCTTCCACCATGAAGCTGAGAGGTTAAATGAAGACTGATAATGTTCTTTTGCTTCCCAATTTAAAAAAAAATCAATATTAAAAAAAAAACCCGATTACTATCAATGTGTTGATGTTCAAGTCCGACAAAAAAATTCCTAATTTGTGGGTAAATAGGGCTAGGTGGCTGCAGATGTTTATAACCTCAACATGGATTAGGCATAACACACACATGCAGTGGCTGCCTCTGTAAAGAAGAGACCATTTTTTCCCCTGCTAAAATTTGCTCCAGTAATCCCTGGAGAATTTCCAGAGGTCAGCAGACAATCATGGAAGAAAGTGAAGACGTTAAAGGAAGCACAGATCTGCAGATGTGGCAGCTTCTGCCAGCCCAGGAAGAGGGAGAGGAAGCAGGAGGAAAAATCTTGAAGCCATGCAGGCAATTTTTTGTCTTGAAAAAGGTTTTGTCTCTTTGTGGTACTGCACTGGGGGAGGAGAAAGGGGCAGAAAAAGCTTGCTTGCTATGTAAGGCGGAGAAGCTCATTCCACATTTTTGGAGCTCCCTTTCCTGATCTGTCACAGAAGAGCAGCAGCATTTCCATGTCTCCTGGTGACGCTGCTTTAGGAGCAGCCTGAAATCCTTAGAAAGGAGAAGGAAGCCCACAGTTTTTCTGAACCATCCCACATTTTGTGAACCGGCTTTTGTGAAGCAGCCCACGGGATGCTTTCTGCCCCAGCAGCCTGCTCCGGAGGCTCTGTGCTTGGGAGCCATCCTTGGGGAGCGGGGCGGATTGAGAGAACGCTATAGGGACAGCCATCCCTGCCACAAAGGACCTCTCTCCAAACAGACACGGCAGGGGGAGGACAGCAGGAGGATTAGAAATCAGCTGAAACCAGAGCCCAGAGCTGCACAGTTTGGTGAGAGACAGAAGCCTGGGGTTGTTATTTCCAGCCCGGCAATCAGCCCTTTCTCACGGCCAGCCACCTTTGCTGCTCTGGCGCTTACAGGGAATTAATTGCATCAAAGAGAATTTGAGTGTGACTTGGTATTTGTAACCACCGGGAGCTTTACATACAGGCACACACCCCTGAACTTGGTTGCCCCCAGGGACAGGGTCCCCTCCTGGCCCCAAGACAGCTTGGAGGGTGCTCAGACAGTGACTCGAAGGTGACCTTCACAGCAGAAACGCCATCCAAGCAAAGGGACGGGAGGAGGGCACAGCTCTTGCGAAATCCTGCTGTTGAAACACCTTCACATCTTGCAACACAAAGCCAAGAAGCCCTTTGTTTTATGGATTTAAGACTAACCATAGGAAGAACTGTGTTTGTCTCATGTTAATCACCTAGGCAACTGGGAAAGCAGAAGTGAGCTTCCCCTTCTAGAGGGCTTTAGAATCTGCCAGTTCATTCAAACGCCTTTTTCCGGCACAGCAGAAATACGGGCGGCTCTGCTGCAAAATTGTGCTTTAAGAAGAAAAATCATACCTAAAAACCAATCATTTTGTGTTTGTAGCTTTTCCTTTCCCACAGGTGCTGTGTGCCTGCAAGCCCAGGTAGTTATTTAATGACGCAGGATCTACATTAGAATTACAGCCTTTTCCCTCATTTTAATTTCTCCTCCCTGGGATCCTCCCACTGGGGCAGCAAGGATATGTTAGAGACCAAGGAATGGGTTGGGAAATACCCTCTCCTTTCCCAGTCAGCAGGGAATGGATAAAAGCCTCTCACGCTTTGAAAGGGGTTGTTAAGGCTAGGAGGACATATCCCAAAAATGAAGTAATGCCATGCAGGTGCAGACCTGAAGCTTGTGTCACACTGCTGCAACACAGCCATCAATAAGTGACTAATCCAGCCTGCCACAGGGTCTTGCAGGATTCAAGTCCCAACTCGTACCTTTATCATGGGCTGGGGCAGGAAAAAGGCAGGAAAAAGGCAGGAAGGCTCTTAGCAAGGAGCAGCAGCAAGGCTGTATTTTCCCTGGTGGCTCATTCAAATCTGAAGCTGTTTTTGTGAATAAATAGAAGATGTTAGCTAGCTAATGCTAGCATTAGCATCTGCTATTTTATGGAAACATGTACAAAAGCATAGGTTGAAAATTCTGTTGAAGTTGATCTTTTGGCAGAAAATGAGGCCTTCAAAGCAAAAAAAAAGAAAAAAACCCCAAAAAAACCCCAAAAAAACCAACAAAACTAAACCCCACAGACAGCTCCTACAATTCTAAAAAAAGAAAAAAAAAAAAAGGTTAATTTTAATTTGACTGTTCCTATTCTTGTCCAGATTGCTTCGGATCGTTTTTGATAGTTTGTCACAGATTCCTTTATTTCCTAAATGGAAAAAACCATCCTTTCACCATGGTGCTGTCCTAGAAGAAAAACATGGGTTTGGTAATGTCTTTATTTACATTGTTTTAAAACCTATTTTCCCTGAAAGGAAATGTTTATGAGGTTTGGCTTTTCTCCCTGTATTTCCTAGGCAGTTGCTGGTGCTTTGCTCTGCCTGCCTAAGCCCAACATTAACTCAAAATCTTCAGTATTATTTTATTCAGCAGAAAAAAAAAAAATCTGAGTTTTCTACCTCATTTACAGCTCCACAGAGGGGGTGTGAAACACTGATATTTCATTTGGGCAACATTTAGAAAACTTTCTAATGACTTTGCAAAGTTATAAATAATTATACAAAAGGTGCAAGGACTTGCAGAGACAAGCCAAGTTTATGAGGCCCAGAAACTGAGGGAATTAGAAATTTTTCCATCTGCCTGGATGAGTTTTGGTTTAAACACTAGAAAGTCAGATTCATCTGAACATACTGCATGAATGGAAAAGCTACAGAGCTGTGGACAACACGATACATTTCACTCCACAGAGGCTGATGAATAAGGCAGAGAGAAGGAAAAGCACATGATCAGATTCTCTACCAATCTTTTTAGCAAAAGCACAAAACAAGCAAGAACAAGAAGGAACTCAGCAACCTTGTGAACCCCTATAGAAGGGATAAATTCATGGTGAGGATGAAGAGAAGCTGTGCCTGTGCTCACAGCACCTGAAGAAGAAGAGAGCAGGGAGCACAACCTGCAGAGCACAGAGTACATAGACAGCAGGGAAATATGCAGCCTGCAAGGTTTGGGTGTATTTTGGTTTTTTTCCCCAAGGCCAAGCAGCTATAAAGGGGAAAGAACTGAAGGCCTCAAAAATTCAGGAAGTGAAAGGATCAGTTTCAATATTTCTTAATTTAGAATTAATAGAAAGTAGAGATACGCTGCTTAACCACTAAGATGCAATTAAAAATGAAACATTAAAGGTTAATTTTTGGCTATTTTCAGCAACTGGAATTAGTGAATGAAATTGCTGATCACAATGCATCTGCCTTTGAATTTTAATGAGGATCATGACACTCACAGGATAAAGCCATGGGACTGTCAGCGCATGATGGCTCCAGGAAAAGATGGAATCCAATCACTTGTGTGTGGAATATTTTTGGAACATTTTAAACCAGGTAAAGAAAAATGCCATTTATTCACTAAAAAGGATGAACTCTCGGGAGCCTGAAGTTGTGTGTGCAGAGTAACTATCATCTTCAAACAGACTTGTTGAACCTGGGCCCAGAAATTATGAATAATTGGGCAGTCTTATGTGCAAAGAAAGACTGGCATTAGCAGACAGAAAGTGTTAAAGTGGTGAAATAAAGGAAAGGGACATGGGAATAAAAGGGAGGAATTTGGCAAGGACAGATTCTGTGGCATTGGGATCTGGCTGCAACAAGGCAGAGGGAGGAGGGGATGCCTCCTGTATAGGAAGAAAAGAAGTTAAATCTGCAGGTTACAAATGGATGTAATATGAGATAGAAGCCATATGTTGTCATTTCCACTCCCCCTGCAAAAGACATCCTCCCTAAAGTCTTGATCAAGGAATGGGCTGTAAATCACAGAAGAGGCAGGATGCAAAGTTCAGTAATTTCCATTAACTAACACCAGGCTAATACTGTAATTGGTAAAAAAGTGGTTTGGGGCAGTCTATTAACTTCTACTTTGCTGCTCATCATTCCCACAAGTTCACAACAGAGTAAAAGGCAGTCAGATACCCAGCTGTCTATTAATAATTGATTTGATGTAATACATGAAGTGTGAGTAATCTGTTTCCTTGTTTCTCTGTTTGATGTAATCCATGAATCATGGTGACCAGTAAAGAGGCTGATTGACCATTCAATGCTAACTTTTTTTTGCTAACTCCAACTATTGACTTGCATTTAAGAATGTTAAATGGCTGCTAAATACTTTGTGGTTATTACAGGAATGTTATGGAACGGGGAGACAATTAGCCAGTTCATTAGACAGTGTTCATTTTTGGATAAGATCTTGTAACTCTGCCTTGTGCTGCTTCCAGTAGTCCCAAGTCTGCCCAATACAAGATACTAAAATAATTGTTGTCAAACACAGAATTTTCTCTTTTTGGCTCAGTGTCTTGTCTCTCTCAGACCTAAGAAAAGGTTTAACTTGCAGAAGTCACTTTTATTCTCACTATACTGCTACAGGTATCAGTATTATGGTTTCTATTTACCCCACAGTCACAAAAGATTTCCTATTTTCAGTACCATTTCAAGGTGAGGAACTGCTACTCTTCCTCTTTTACTCATAGGGAAACAAGGAGCTGAGAGTGTGTCAAGAACCTGGCTTTGCTAATTGTGCTATTTCGGGCACTTCTGCTTGTGAACATATGTGTGGTTTTCACCAATGCCAAGGTTTTCACTCACTGAGTGTCACTTCCTTTGTTAGCTCCAAATGTGCAGAGGCTGGAAGGGCATCTTTACTAGAGAAAAATCTCTCAAGAACTCTTATAAATCATTCAAGCTTCTGGTTGAAAATGTTTCCTTTCACACACTTCTTAGTGCCAAATACAGGCCCATCTGGAATCATTATTAATTCTGTTGAACTGTTTAATTCCAAATGGTTCTCTTTTTTTTTTTTTTTTTAAGAAAGACTTGATTCAGTATTTTATAACCATAATTGGAATAGCACATTAAGACTCAACAGCTCATTTTTTTATTCCAGGAAATGGCAAGCAACACATCTTGTACTCAATCAGTCACATTAATAGAGCAATGCTGAAAAATCTTGTAACATACAGCTACCCACTAGTTTAATTCCTCTTACATATTTGTTTGCCATACAAACAAATTAAAATTATTTTTGTGGGCTTAAGAAAGCATCTTAAACAATTTGGGGCACTTCTCTGTGTATGCTTCATTGAGCACATCAGGCAGAGAACTGCAAGAATAGGTGCTCTGCCACTGAAATGGCTGAGCAAAGTGCAAGGCATGCTCCTCCAGATACAAACTCACATTAATATAGTTATTTCTGGTTTATCATCAGGACTGAAAAATTAAATTCAGTTTGCAAAGACCCATTCACATTTCAAAGAGAAAAGCACCAAAAAAAGTAGTGGTTTTGTGCAAACCTGCTTGTTGTACTTGTTTTTGCGTTAAACACTGCCTCTAGGATTTGAATGCACGTGTTTAAGGGAAGGGAGCTGTGAAATCTTGGTGTCATTTGTGTCAGCAGCACAATCCCTGATGACTAACATCCAGGACAGCTGGGGAGCTCTCTGCACAGTTCTCCACATGCAGCTGATGTGGGAGACACCCGGGCTGCACGTTTGGCTCCTGATGCTTGCTCTGAAGAGCGGTCGCAGATCTCCAGCCCTCCGTGGGGATGCACAGGCTGCTCAGTGCAGGCAGGCAGGCTGCAAACACAGAGCCAGAGACTGTGGCTGCCCACTGAAGGGCACAGCTTGCATCCCCCACAAGCTGGGGATGAAAGCTCCGGAAGGTTTTCATCCCTAGAAGCTGGTGATTAATGTTCGGCTACAGAGAACCGTAGGTATGGAACCAGTCAGGGCTTAGAGCAATGCAATTATAAATTCATAGCCAGACTGTCATGATACAAATTAGTCTCAGCACTCATTTTCTTTGGCAAAACTCCCATTCTTTGGATGCCTTTCTGGTGAATTTTACTGTGACATGAAAGATATCCAAAATACAGATAAAAGGAGTAGTTTTCCAAGTGCAAAATCCACTAGAAGTGTTCGCTATAAACTCCCCATAAAATAAGCTGGAAGGCAGCTTTCATGTCTGGTCCATACTCCTGCTCAAAACAGGGTCAGCTTTGAAGTGAGATGGGGGTACTCAGGGCCTTATCCAGATAGGTTTTCAGCATACCCAAGAATGGAGAGCTTACAACCTCTCTGAGCACTTATTCTAGCACTGGATCTTCTTTACCATGAAGTTTTTCTCCTTATATCTAACTGGGATCCACCTTGCTGCAGCTGGGGTTCACTGCCCCTTGCCTTTCACAGTGCACAACCAAGAGGAATCTGGCTCCATCTTGTCTATAATCATTTATTAGGTAGTTACAGGGAGCAATCAGATACTCCCTGAGCCATCTCTTCTCCAGATGAACAACCAGCTTCCTCAGCCTGTCCTTGTACTCCATACACTCCAGCAACCTGAGCATCTTGGTGGTTTTTGCTGAACTTGACCCAGCACAGAATCATACAATGGTTTGAGTTGGAAGGGACCTTAAAGATCACATCATTCCAATCCCCCACCATGGGCAGGGATATCTTCCATTACACCAGGCTGCTCAAAGCATCACCCAACCTGGCCTAGAACACTTCCAGGGATGGGGCAGCCACAAAGGCTCTGGACAACCTGTGCCAGTGCCTCACCACCAGACTTGCTGTTTACCAGGACCCCTGGGTCTTGCCCTGAAAGCTGCTTTCTAGCAGAGCCAGCCCATGCTGTTGCAGGACATTATTCCTTACTGGGTGCAGAACTTTGCCTTTATTGGACTATGTGAAGTTTCTCTGAACCCATTTCTCCAGCCAGCTGTCATCCCTCTTCAATGTCCTGGCCTTCAGTGCGCCGACTCTTGCACAAGTTTTGGGTCATCAGTGAACTTGGAGAGGGGTTCCATCCCACTCCATTGTCCAGCTTTGATGAAGACATTGGATAACATCAGACCCTGCAGTGAACCCTGAGGAGCACCACCAGTAACCAGTCACTACCTCAGCTCTGATCTGCTGCACGGAACACCTGGAGCCCTGTGGCCCAGTCAATTTCCACTCATCTTACCCTCCTGCTCAGTGCTGGAATCCAAAATGCAGGGAACTCTCAGAACTTTGGGCCTGTAAGCCAAAGCCTAGAATTAAACACAGGATTTGATCTGAGACCTTGGAAAAGGCTTCCAAACTTAGGTGCTGGAAGCGAGAGTGTGGATTTATAGTTTAAAGCAGACGTGCTAAGCTAAGTGGAGGAAAGTTTAGAGTTTAGAGTTTTAGAGTACAGTACTGTGTAGGTTTGTGTGTCATAACGTGATTGGCTAAGAAAGCTTACACTGTAGCATGAGTCCATAAGACAAAATGTTTAAGGATTGGGTCAAAACCATCAATATCCTTGTTGGCATTGTTTTACTGGTTAATAAATCTTGAAAAAGTCTTGTAACTAGAGGTCTTGTGGCTTTCTGAGCCACGTGGTGAAGAGGTGAGCCAAACTCACCCTTCCTGCCTATGCAGAAGATAGGAAAAATAAATCACATCGTCTAAAGCAACTCAGAGATCATCTAAATCTCTAACTCATTCAAAATTCCTTCACAAATCCTCACACTCAGTCCCCTTGTCTCCAGCTCAGCACCCAGAATACTACAGGAGGCTGTCAAAAGCCTGGCTGAAGTTCAGGTAAACAACACCCACTGCTCCCAGTGCCTGCTGAGATGGCCACGGCCCTCTGGCACTGCCCCTTTCGGTGCCCACTGGCATCACTGCCCACGGTGTTGTCCCCAGGTTTTGTCACAGAAGCCATGTGAAAGGATTCTAATGCCATTGGTCTCCTGGTACAGCTGATACAGCCATGAGGACTTGATTGAATACCAATGCCAAGAGACAGCAGCAAAGTAAATCTTGTTTGGAAATATTGCTGCAAAATCATCATATCCACAGAGAAGGGTTTGATGTATTAGTAATCAACTTCCCTGGAATATTCCTGTAATTGTTATGGTTCCTTAGGCGTAAGGAAACAATTTTCTGGATTTGGATCACTGTGTTAGTTAGTCTGACAAGCCCAAAATAAAGTAAATTTTCACACATCAATCATTAGCATATTTGCCTAAGAAACAGTGTGCAGAATTCATGCAAAATCAACAGCTTATTCAAGTAAATACATATTCATAATTATTCTATGTGAAATATTGCTTTCTGGGTTTATTCAGCGAATGCTAACTACATTCCTAAGAAATATACAAAAAATCCCCTGTTACTATGGAGAGGGAGAGGAGAAGGTATTGTGCTGGAGGACTAATTGTAAAATGTTTGGAGTAAGAACAAGACAGTGTGGTCCCCTCAAATAGAGTAATAACAATTCAGCAGCCCAAGGTTTTACATTCAAGGGTTTGGAGGGAGCTGCTGATGAGTTGGTCTGGCGAGGTACCGAAGAGGTGTTTCGTGGGAGGGACAATTCCCATCATCCTGAGATACAAGAAGGGAAGGCGTAATCCTCAGCTGAAGTGAAACAAACACAGGAACAGGTCTGCCATGAGCAGCTGTGCTGCATCTGAAATGGATCCAGAGCTCACCAGACACAGCCACCCCGCTCAGAACCCACCCTGTCGGAACCCAGGACATTCCTCTGACTGCCCTGGAGGACTCGAGACCCTGGCAGGGGGCTCAGAGAGACTTTGGCATGGAGTCAAAGACACCTGTGCCTTCGATTTTAACCCATGGAAAAAATTACCAGCTTTGTATGAAGATGTACAAGCCACGAGAGTTTAAGTAGAATGCTGGTTAATTTGTCACAGGGTGAAAAGTAGAATTTTGGGGTTTTAGAACGGGGGTTCAGGAGGCAAGATGGAGGGATTTGGGCATGTCCTGTCCTTCCTCCTGCTTCTTCTTAGCCTCCATCTTTTGCTGTGATGGTGGCACTTTTGGATTGGTTTAGAGTAGAGACAGACAGTCTAACATAGGTGATAGGTATTGGAAAATAATGGTAAATAAAGTACACGTAGTTTTTAGTATAAAATATTAACACCACCTCCAAGGTCGGTCAGTGTGCCATGAACCAACCTGCCAGGCAGACCTCTGTGGGTCAGTAAAAGAATGTTATAGATAAGGAAAAATAAACAACCTTGAAAAGCAGCACATCTCAGCTTCTTCTTCGGCCGCGGGGCTGGGAAAAAGACTCTTTAATACCTCGGGAGCCATTTCAGCAACACAAAACCCCAGTCCGTCCCTCTGACATCTCCTGCAGCCCAGCTGGCAAAGCCAGGCGAGGACAGATATCCTTGCAGGAATCAGTATGCACATGTGTGCACCTGCGGCCACTCGATCCCTCATCTCCATAATGGCATTTGCTGGGAGCAAGCAGAGCGCTCCGCCCCGCCCCTCCGATGCATCGCCAAGAGCCAGCACCCCACGTTTCAGTGCCATGCCTGTGGAAAAACCAGGCTGCAAGTGCCATTGATGAGAGAAGAAGGCAGCCCGTGGTGTGGAGCCTGCAGCGGCGCTGCCAAGTGTCACTGCAGCCAGGCACGGAGAGGCTCAGCGCTGCACCAAAGAAAGGATGGGCAAGCTGCATTTACCACAGACTGTAATTTACACCTTTTTGCCAAGGATTGCCAAGCTCTCTGCACTGATTCCTGACGTTCCCAGAGCCAGTACGTGGTAGTTTTCCATACGGCAGAAGGGCTTTTTCATCCCTAACAGGGCGCTGCACTCATTATTATGCAGTAGAATTTTTTTTGTTTCTGTACACCAGGCCTGGGATCTTACAAGGAAGTGATTATACTTGCCTAAATAGAGATTCTGGTGACAAGATAATTTACAACGCTCTGTTGCATAATCAGTGAGCCAAGGTCAGGGAAACCATTGATGTAGCACAGGCAGGGCAGCTGTAAATAAACCCCACACCACCAAAGGGGCTACTGTCAGTGAGAACAGACGGACAAGAAAGGACAGAAAAGAAAGAACCTCCAGCTCTCTCACCATGGTAAATTCTTACTCCCCTCCCTTATCTCCACAGATCCCATGGTTGGCTAATTAAAGAAGGAGGTGTAACTATCAATCTAATCTCACTTGTTCTCAAATTTACCATAATTTCTACACTTGAGAGGCTGGTGAAATGAAACAGCACTACTAGAATTTCCCATTCATCAGCAGGAAGCAGAACAACTCTGGGAATTGGGCTAAAAATAATTAAGAAGCAGGATCAGGTGCTGTGCACATGCTGTACATGGGCATGCAAGCACACAAGCATTTACTGGAGGTAGAAGCAGTAGCACAGGGGGAGATGAGCACCACCAGTAATTTTATCTTAACATATGAATGCTTGCAGATGTACTCACAGCATACTTATTAGAGCAGCAAAAACGCCCAAGAAAACTGCCATCAAATTATGCTACAAACAAAATCAGCTTCTCAAGCAGATAAAACCACCAGCAGTACTTCAGGAGGCACTTGGGAGCTGCTGGGGTGGCCACAGCACACAGGGTGCTCAGCACATGGCCCTTACCCCGGCACACTGTGGGCACAGAGCAGGTACTCCCCCTTTGACAGGAAGGCTGACATATTCTGGAAGCATTCGTGTTATTTCACATGCTTTGCTTTGTTTTGCACTTGTGCAGTAACACTAGAGCTCCTCAGAAAGTGCTGGGAGTGGCTTTTGCCCCTTCTCCACATGGGCAGGCTGGGAGGGAGGTGCTGCCAGGGAGGGCCTTGCTCTGCTCAGCACAGTGAGGGTGCAGCTGGTCCAGGAAATCCTCCAAAAGACAGACTGATCAGACACACAGATATCCTGCATCACCAAAGCTGTTCTTCCAAATCCACTTTGATTTCAAAGTAAAATAGCTGAGAAGGAAGATGTACCTGAGAGGTAGGACTAGGATGGAGGATTTAACTAAATAAGTAGCTCTCACCTGAGGAATCAGCTATCCAGAAGAATGATTTTTTGAGAAAGATTCTCCAGATTTACTACTAGTCAGCATGTTACAACTTGCCATGTTACAGGAAAAGCCTCCATCCAGTTTGCAGTTCCTCCAAGAAGGGTATAAGGAGATGGTGATGGGCCAAATCCTCAAGGCAGTGTAAATCAATGCTATTTGTCTGCCTCTGCTGGAAGCCCCACTCTCTATTTCAGTTAAGAGCTAACACACAGCAACTTAATATGCATTTATGTTGATATTTGCACTTTGCAGCGTTTGGTAGATTGCGAGGCTTGCACGTGTCTGGCTGAATGTCACTTCCAAAAGCCAGGGGATGTCACTTTCAAAAGCTAGAGGATGTCACTTCCAAATGTCACTTCCAAAAGCCAGGGGATGTCACTTCCAAAAGCTAGGGGACCTACTGGAAATTGCCATTAAGAGTGACTAGCTGACAGCATGTAGCCCCACTCCGGTAAAGCCTTCCCACCTCAAGCACCTCCTTGTGATTAATCTTTCAACTAGACAATACACATGACTATCTTAAAAAACTGAATTTTAAGGACAGAATGCATTAACGAACAGAGGAAAATGTGAACAAATGAGTACATTCAAGCACTGCAAGACACAGGGAAAGGACACGTGGACAGAGTGGCTGGGTCCCTGTCTGCAGCACTGCCTCCTGGCAGCATTGCTGCATCCAGCCCTGGCATCCAGACTCCATGCCAATCACTCCAGAGCATTATTAAGATGCATGGCATCTTAGTGAAATTCAAATCAAAGCTTCTTTCCTGCACATTGGAGTGGGATAAGTAGCAAAGGTTGACGTAAAAAAGTGAGCAAGCAGCAGTGATGGGGGTTTGTATCACACAAGCTTAATAATAAGCTAGAATAAAAAATATGTGCATTATTGCCTTTTACACTTCATCTGATCTGGCACTACCAGACAACTTAAACTAAGAGTATCTGGCAGAATTCAAGATCATTTTGCAAAGACTTTTCAATCTCCTTCACCAGATCACTCTCAGTAAGACCTGATGGACAGGGAGTTGGAATACACCATATTAGAATGAATATAAATGGCAATGATCATGCTCCTCCACAACACTTCCACTTTAAGGAATCAGTTAATTAACCCTGAATTGAACAGGCTTGCCAGTCAGGAATAGAGCAGTTCAATTGATAAGAGCTTCCTGACCCCTACTTCTCAAGGGTGAGATTCAGTAACCCTTATTTATGTTAAACATTAGCTTACCCTGTGAGGAACCTCCAGAAATCAATAGGAATTGCACTACACGAGTAAGACTGGCAGAATCTGATACCAGTTATAAACTCAGATTGGCCCTCAGCTGGGTATTTCTGTCTGCTCTTTTCTTTTTTATTTTTTTTCTCTCCATATTCCTCCTCCCCCATGTCTGCACCCAAGAAAATACAGAACGTTCCCTCTTATAAAAGGCACTTGAATGGCTGCTTCTCCTCTTTCTCTTCAATCCAAAAAGCATGACTATTTCTTGTTAAAGGAAGGTAATGTTTGACAAAACTTGGCAGATTTAAGTGTATTTCTAAACCTGGAAGGAGCTCAGCCTTTTTGACAAAATGGAAGCCACAATTTGTGACTTTTAAATGTGAAGTGGTTTATTTCTTCTTGAAGGAAAAAGTGTAGCTGAAACCACTAGAGAAAGCATTAAGGGAAGCAATCTGGACTTGGAAAAAAAAAAAGAGATATAAGAGCTACACTTTTTTCTTTTACCAAAGCATGTGAGGGAAGAGGTGGATAGAAACAAGGAGACGTATTTTCTATTTGCAGTTCCTTTCCCCAAATTTTCCCAGAAGCAGAACAGGCTGTAGCTGGGTAGAGGAACTGAAAGCCTGAAGATATTGCTAAAGAGAAAAATACCCATGTGATGTAAAAGCGAGGTGGGAGAGAAAAATCCTTCAGCCTTTTATTTTGAGTCAAAGTTAAATTACATCTTGCTGCGCAGGGAAACCACATCTCCTGAGAGCTGCAGCCTGCCTTTCTGTGTCTCCTCTCTGGTCTGGCCTCCCACATTGGACTCTTTCTCCCAAAATGTCACTGCCACGCACCACCTACAGCAATCTCCTTGACTCAGCCAAGCCAGAACAGCCTGTTTTGCTGTTGGAGCAGTCATTGGGAATGGGGAGACTGGAGGATGGCAGGGGAGAAATTCAGCCTTCAACCTTCTAGCTCAACAGGCTGAAGGACAGTAAGCTCAGGGTGGGCAGCCCTAAACACAAGACTTTTTTTTACATGGCCTGGTGAAAGAGTTGTTAGTGCCTTAGAGTTTCTCATGTGGCAGAAAGTGCATTTTTGATCAAAAACAAGGTTTTAATGGGAAATTTAGAAGCAGATCCATTCTTACTAAAAAGGAATAGCAAAAAACCCCAGAGGGATCTCAGGAAAGAAATCATGCAGAAATCATCCTTCCAATACTGATGTGCAGGCACAATAGATGCTGGTGTTTTCTTCTTCTGAATGACTGTTGCTCATGCTGCCTTTTCCCAAGCTGAGTGACAGATTGTGCTGGAATTAGATGGGAGGCATTGCTACCTTGAAGCTGTGTCTGTAACTTTATAGCACTGACTAGCTTTAAGTCTCTATTTCCCCCCAGTTTAGTAGGTACTTTTCTGCATGAATTAGATGCTTCCAGATTTTTTTGAGCTTGTTTTTCACATCAGACACTGTCTGATTGCCTGAAACTATTGGATACCTAGCAATCCGGGGAAAGAAAAAAAAAAAAGAAAAAAAGAGCTGTGTCTGGCTCTGGTATTGTTTTCTGCTCATGTCCTAAAGCCATGTCAGGTTGAAATAAGGTACACAGCATCTCTCCCATCCTCCTTCATTGGCAGCGTCCCGGTTTCTGTGGAAAAGAAAACCTGGAGCGTGCACTGACAGGCAATTGCAGGAATTGCAGCATGGTCAAATAGGTTTCTGATACAGAGGAGTGGGGCAGCAAGTCTGCAGGCTCCTCCCTGGCTGCAGAGACAGAGCCAGCAAGCCAGGAGTTCCTGATTTGTTCTGTAGACACAGACAAGAAGATTTACTGCTCAGGGTAGCATTGCCTCTGGGGCTGGAATTGGATTTCTCCCCAAACTGTTACTTCCTTTCAAGCTCCTCTTCTGTGCAGAAAATTTTAGAAGGAAATGCCACTGGATTACACAGCTGCTGTCTGCCTGGGCTTTAAATGTGCCAATTTGCATCAGCCTGTAGGCAGTGCTGAGAACAGGCTGGAAGTGACTGCAGCCTTCCTATGCTACTAGTGGCATCTTACTTGCAAATCTGAAACAATTGAAGGGAAAAGGTGAAGTAGGACTAGAGACAGCCAGCTTTGAGATAATACAAAACCCTAAATTCTTCTTTTTTTTCTGAGAAAAGCATGTGTGAAACACAGCACACTTGAGGGATGCCCCACAAGACATCAGGATGAAGCCTCAGTAGCTGGTGGAAACAAAATGAAGTACAAAATGTCCCCATGAAGTAAAAACGTCCCCATTTGTGTAAATGATCACACTGGGAATGAAAATTGTGAGGACAAACCTGTCACAAAATACATTTAAAAAATTTTAAAGATAAATTGTAACAGTATCAGTGCACTATGAGAAAGCTGCTTCCTACTTGTTTTGGAGACACAAATAAATAGGCTAAGAGCTCAACTGCAGAAATGCTGGCCAGAAGTGAAGTGCTAAAGCTTTGCAGCTACCTTTTCTGTTAACAGATAAGCAGGGACATTGTCATGGGAAGCATCCCCATGTAGCATCACTACAAAGCCTCCTAATGTTACCTTTACAGTGTGCAAGCAGGTTTCCATCTCTTAGAGAGACCTGCTCTCTTGCTGTTCAGTGTTTGGGTTATGCAAGGACTTTGTACCTTGGCAGGCTCAGGAGAAGAGGAGGCAATGTGAACAGCCTGGAATCTGGCTGTCTGCCTTGCTTCTCACTAAAGTAATTCTGCTGTTAGGAGTTGTCACTTGGGAACCAGACAGAGATGTTGGGCTAGGACTCCTACATGAAGGAACTGCCTCAGATGTTGGCTGTACATCCTCAGTTCAGGACTGGGATGTATGTGTGACTTAAGTGACTCAAATTTAGAACTCCCTCAGACTTCTCCTATACCCAAAGGAAGGCATAAGCATCTGCTAGGCACAAGACACCCAGATGTTAGAAGAAAACTGCAACTCACTGTCACCTGCCCTTCTTCGTAGGAGAGACTTCTAAAGGGCATAGTACAGGAAAAGCCCCTGAATGTGCTCATTGCTTCCTCAGAGGAGGGTAAATAAACCCTTTAGGCCTTCTTGAACCAAAAAAGAATGAAAATATTTAGTAATCACCATTCTAGGGGTGCCAACCTTTGCTGAACAGTAACTAACATTATTTCAAGACATTTCTAAATATTTATATCAACAATGTCATGACTGCAATATGAGCTGCTTGAGTGCCTCTCTCCTCAATGGTACGTGCTCCATTTCAGCTGGCACATTTGAGGAGCTGTGTTCAGTATCTTGGGTGCAGGAGCCCTTAAAAGGCATTAACTAGTAAATTAACATCCCTGTTTTCAAAGGGATGTGTGAGAGGAAGAAAACGGCAAACTCTCAAGTTAGCACTTAAAAATGTAAGTGAAATCATACAGAATTTTTTAAAGAAACTAATTTGGACAGCTGCTGTTATGATTATCTTATGAGATTCATTAAAGCCCTGTTTGACATTCAAATAAGTTCTTGTTTCTGGTGGTAAGAAAGAAGGAGAGTATGTACTTTAAAGAAATTACAGGATTTAGAAATGAAGATGAAAGATTCAGAACTACCTTGTAGTTACTTTCTGCTCCCTCTGCCCTCTTATAAACTGGAAATATTATAACAAGAGGCACAGTGACCTCTGATGTACTGCACAGGAAGAAATGAGAAAGTTAATAGGGGAAGCACCAAATTAGACACCTGAAAGAACAGGATTAAAAGATGAATAAGAATATTATATCACTTGTCAGCATGGCATTATAGAGTCCAACTTCATCTTTTTTTCAGGTTTCATTAAGGAAATTACTAGATAGGGCTGCTTCTTTCCCAGCCCTGCACAGCCTATTGAAAAGGCAGGACACATTCACTCAGTTGTTGCATGCCAACAATGTGAAAGGCCCAAAAATTATTCCAAGATATTCCTATGGATTTGCACTGCACCTCTCTCCCCAGATCCTAACTGGGCACAAGTGCTCCATGCAGCTCATTCTGTGAGTGGGACTGAGCCTCCTCAGAGCTGCTCCTCAGGCACTCCCACAGCCAAGGCAGATGCTCCTTGTGCTCCCTTTATTAAACACACACAGCAGAGGGGTTTGTATCACCTGAGCTACTCATCCCCCTCTCTGGCTCTGCCCCACCCACCTACCCCACGACAGCCCAGAAGATCAGCTACAAGTTTCCACTACAGCTTTAGGGCAACTAAAAAATGTGGGTGCATTCTGCTCCTCATTTATTAGCCAGCAGCACTCAGGCTTCAGGTGTGCATCTTCCTGAAGCAAGATCAGAACTTAATATTTACTTCTAAGTGTTAAAGATGGCATTAGCCACCCAGGCTTATTCCTCTTGGACTCCCATTTTGTTCCTCAATATCTACCAGCCATATACCAGAGTATTTCTTTCCATATGTGGTCTGTAGGAGGTAATGATCAAATACTATGATGAAGATGCTCTAAAAATATACAAAATCTAATCTAGTTTAGATTAGACTAAAATAAACATGGATAAGGATATGTTGGGAGATGATCCTTTTACTTGGAGCTTTCACCTTAGTGTGGTAAGAACTAGATTTTTTTCTTTCCTGGTGTGTTATAAATCTTGTGTTTTTCCCTAGGCAAAAAGATGTCTTGAGAACAGCATAAGTGGGTGAAAAATATAAGAACTGGCAGACTGAAGTGTCATGGATGATGTTCTGCTTTTTATCAACTTATTATATTTGATTTTGTGCTGGTTGTAAGCCTGGGAAAAACACATTTTATAAATTAAAAAAAATCACAAAAACCCTAGCATATTACAATATATCTTCACCTGTTATATGCATGCAAACTCTTCTTAGAAATGGATTCTCACATTCTGAGTGGCTTCTAAGAAGTTGATTTTGACCTTTAAAATAAATTTTAGTTATATAGAAGTTTGGAAGTGACACACATTAAAGATTGAGATGTTCAGATATTATAGGAGCTGGACTGACTGGCTCAATATCAGAAAGCAGTAGGGTTTCCCTCTTTCTTTTCAGCTTGTACAGGTTTGTATTGCTTGGCACCTTGCATTAGAATTTAGCTGAAAATAAAGCTCAGCCAAAAACCACTCTTATCAGACTGAATTCCAAATGGTTTGGAAGATGATTTGGTATTCAAGTACCTCCATTCCCACAAGCACTCCTTCCTAGAAATAAGAGACTGAGTTTGAAGTTAATTAAACATGAGACAAGATTCTAATTGGCTTGATTTTCTTTCAGAAGGCTTGATCTGCCCTTCACAATTTCTGGCACATGCCCCTAAATAAGCAATATGTCACATCCCTGTTGCCATGCTGCATCTGTGGGACTGAACAAGAAAAGCCTTTCAGTTACAAAGGGATATTCAGCCTAGGCCACTGAATTCCAGTTCTACCTGTATGATCCCACTTGATTTACCAAAGGCTGTTTCCTTAGATATCTGCTTAACCTGTCTGAAATGACTCACGGGAAATATTCTTAGCATTTGCCTTAGGGAAAAAAATGAAAAGAAGAAGCAGAAGAGTGGAAGGAAAATAAAGAGAGAAAAGGCAAAATGACTGTTCTGTGTTAGTTAATCTCTCAGAGCCTTATTTCATCTTGCATTTTGTTACTGTAAACCTCTCAACTATTTAATTACTCATTTTTTCTGGTTTTGTTATTTTTATAGGGACTGTGCAGATTGATCTGGAGGATTTCTATTTTGGATGCCATTAAGTAAGTATTATCTGTTCATTCTGACAGCTGATCTCTGACAAGAAATCTGCTGTTATCATTCCTCTGTCTTTTTCCTGGGTTCAGATGGAAACATTTCACTTGAAATATTCTCACTGCAAATATAAGAATTTTTCTTTACACCTGACATTATCTCATGTATACTGGCTCTCTGAGAAAAAAAAAAAGTCCCAGGGTCTTTTTTAACATCTTTCATACAGCCTACACTTCAATAAAGATTAAATGTTTATCTGGGACACATCCATGCAACAGGAGAGTGCAGTTACAATGCTGCAGCAAGGATGTTAAATGCCCACAGACGTGCCATGTCATGAAGATTGATTTTGTTTGGTTAAGGCATTTGATGCTTCCTTTTTATGTGGGGATGTTCCTAAAAGAGTGTTCTGAACTTTGGGAACATCCTTATGTGCTATGTGATCTGAATTAATCTTCTCCTATATCACAACCTCTAATTTGCCTTTCCATACTTTCTATTTCTTCTGCTGAAAGTTTCACAGGAAGAAAGAATCACAGTAAGCCTTGTTTCTTTACTTCTTTTCAAGGCCACTGTCTCTCTTGGAATCAAAATACCATAGTGGAAATCTTCAACTCCTTCTCTTTTAGATTCAGGAAACACATGGGCATCCACATGTATTTATGCAAATATAAAACCTTTTTCCCCATTAAAGCACATTTCTTAATTTTCTGCAATGACACCAGAAAATTATACACTGCCCCACACATCCTCCTGGCTTCTCCCTGCTTTCAGCTGCAATTTGCAATTACAGGGGCTGCAGAGCAGCCACACTCCCATGCAGTCACCCTCCTCCCCATCTCCAGCCCTGTGCAACAAGCCCACCCCATCAGGTCCCTGTTCACTGAAGGGTCACGTCCCTCCCAGGACATTTTGATACCTCAAGCTTCATCTTTGTCTGCCAGGGAAGACTTCAAAGCGCTGCTGGGGTCAGGGTTCAGATCCTTCTCTGGAAAAACAAAAGAAGATTCTAACTGTAGCTTATGAGGAATGATGCAAAGCAACTGATTGCATTTTGTCAAGGAGAATGAACTAAGCCCTGGCTACCCAATAAACAAATCAGTTAAAACAATTTGCAAGTCATATTAACTCCACATTCTTTTAGGGGGTATCCTGAAGGACTTTAGAGAGAGACATTTACAGAGGAGTTGTACCTACCAGGAGACAAAGCACTGACAGAAACACTGAAAGACTGCCAGTGAAATCTAAGCAGTTCCATACTGGAGGGAATTTTCTTCCTTTTCTTGAAATGCAGAAATTTCCAAGTGCTAAAGTGCAAGCAAAGACAACGGGAGTAGAATAGCATAAATCACTCCTCCAGGAATTCCAGACACAATCTACCATGCAAGTAGGTACCCATACTAAACTGCAGAAAAGAAAAATGTTGTAGAAAAGGAAGGAAAATGCATAAAACGAAATGCTAGCCATATACACTTGTCCATTGTTGAGTTATAATTTATTCACAGTAATACCAGAAAGAATTATTAATCTATAACCAATCTTGAAAATATGAGGAGAGCTGACCAAGTTTCCAGTTAACAACCAGACCACCCAATTGTCCCTTGTGCCTGGATGAGATTGAGCAAAGGGAGTATAAAATATCCTGAAGGATTCTAAGAAGTTTCAGCATGTGTTTACCACTTAGCAGAATGGAAAGCAGCACAGGCAAAAAGGTTGGTCACACAAGCTGGACCTGAGACAGCTGGGAAGAAAGGTTGGTTTGGGTAAAGTTCTCAATGATCCTTCAGATGCCATATGCTTAGAAAAAATAAGTAAAGACAACCTGAATTTCTTGGACAAAATCCCTTGCCTTAATGCCAATTTGCTCTAATGACATTAAGTCTCGTTTTGAAACTGATGAGGTTATCCAGGGTAAGGGCAGAAACTGCATCCCTATCCAGGGAGATGCTTACAGCTCTCCAGAGGATAATCAGTAATAACACAAACGCAGTTCTTACTCTCTAAACCTGACATCAGTAATGGCAAGCTATTCCCCTTCCCACACTCTATCACAGCTCCTTGTTTTTGCTGTTGCTGATAACAGCTGCTCTTGGTGCAGCAGCCTGGAGATAGTGGATACAGCCCAGTGGTGCCATGGGCTTCACACACACCCAATAAATGGAACTTGCAGCCTCCCCCTGCCCAGGAGCTCAACTTCAACAGGACAAAGCCAAATGGCAGTAGGAGACCAGAGCAAGATGGGAAGGGAATCAGCCAAAGGTCACCTCTCAGTGTCAGGAGGACAAGCAAAGCCAGGCTGTGCTGGCTGCAGGTCTCTGGAGCCCTGGCTGATCTGCACAGGTTCCTTGGCACCACTTCCCAGAGAGCTGACTCTGACCAGGCTGGCCCTTCCAAAACAGAACTTGCACAAATCCCCAGATTTCTTCCCCATTACTTGCATTTTGTGATGCAGATGTTCATTTGCCCCTAACAGCTGAGTTAGGTTACTAAACAAGCTGATTGATTATTTTTTCCATGCTGATACTTGGTAAACCACTGCTGAGCAATCTGGGCCCATGGTGCCACTGGGCAGGACAGCTTTGGCTCTTTCTCTGATCCATGCATGTTCTGCTCTCTCCTGTTATTAGCTGGTCATTGACACAGGCAAACTGCTGCTCCCAGCTCCAGCTGAAGGCAGCAAATGCCCAGCAGACATCCAAAAGCACGTTTGATACGAGGAACTACAGCCCGAACATCAGCCTCTGTTGGAAGGGAAGGGTCAGCAAAACACTTTCCAAGACTGATTAAAAGCTCTGCTCAGCCGCAGGAGGGTGGGAAATGGCAGCCAGGCTGACAGCTGGCTCATCCTCACTGCAGAAGGATGGGGAGGTGGAAGTTTCTGTCAAGGGTAGGAACACAAATCCTTCTTGATACCAGGAGTCGTAAAATCTGTAACAGTGAATTAGGAGAGAACAAACAAGTTTTGTGCTTTTTTTTTTTAACCCCTTGAGAGAATTTTGTTTCTTGCCCATAAAATACACAGAAATAAACTTGAACACCCTGGAAAAACTTAAATATATTTCAGGGAATTAAAGTGCTACATTTGTAACCCACCCGTCCTCTCCCCCCCAAAAAAACCACAGAAAAATAATAAAATTTTAAGAGGAGTTTAATTATTTCTTTGGGGTTTTTTTGGCATACACCACACACGTTGTCCAACTTCTCAACTGCAAGATGCCAGAACTTACTTTTTTTTCTAGAAAGTGGTATTTGAACACTACTAAATTATAGTTGAAGTGGGAATGAACACAACGCTAAATAAGAACACCAACAGACACAAATGCCAATGCTGGTGATGCAAAAAACCACTAAGCCATTTCACCTGACTAAACAGCATAAGAAACAAAAGCCTTGGAATTGCTAACAAGTTAAATCACAAATTGTAGGGTTTGCTATTAAGTATGATATACCACAAGAAACTTTATCACAAGCTATTAGAGCTGGCATTAATTTGTGCTTGGCTTCCACTGCATAAAGCCCAACTGCACCCCTGAGAGGGGAAATCCTTGTGCCTGTGGAAAATAACTGCGAACTTTGCCCTATGGCAAGTTTGTAAGAGGCTGACACAGGAAAAAAGAAGTGAGTGGAAAGGATCTGACTGGAAACACAATAGCAGACTTAAAAGGCTCTGATAAATGAAAAGTCATTCCGAGATTAGGGTCTCATTCAAAAAAATAACAAAGACATTTTCTGGTATGTGGCTGAAAATAGATTCCATATGAAAATGCTTAGTAGAGCTTATCAATACTCTTCATTCTCAGCAGTCTCTGAATAAATGCAGCAATTTAAAAAACTAAAATGGCATTTTCAAAACATTCTGTAATTTAGACTCAGAAGCTGCACAACTAATGTCTTCATTTTTTCAAACCAATAATGCAGTTTTAAAGATTTTGATCTTACAATTCCTTCACACTTTTTTCCCCTTCCATCTGCCTGATCTTGTCCTCACTTCTTGTAAAAACACCACCAGCCAGGAAAAAGAAAACAACTTTCCTTGCCTGAAAACTGAACCGACTTAGACTCAGTTGATTCAAACGTTCGAGAAGCCTTGCGGAAAATTTAGAGAAAGCACTGAGAAATGTTTATCGTTTTCGTACCGTCTCTAGTATCCAATGAATCTTTAAATCTCCGTTTGCAGGGTATATGTAATACTGCAAACTCTGTGAAGGAGTGTTGTGGACAGAATTTGTTTTTCTTTTCCGTTAAAAATAAAATTTAAAAAAAATTAAAAAATTAAAAAAAAACCAAACAAACAAAAAAAACCCCCCCAAAAAAAAAAAAAAGCAAAACAAAAAACCCAAACCCAAACCAATCCAAAAAACCAAACTGATGGAATTTTTAGAAGACAAAGCAAATTAAAGTTTTCTCAGGTTGTCTGACATTTGTTCATGGTGCAGTATGTAATAATAATTTATTTAACAGCAACAGCACACCTGGGGGGGAGGTAAAAAGCCATTATTCTGCTGGTACCCCAGATATTAAAGCAGAACAGCGTTAGGCACGGGCTCAGCGCTCCCGCGTTGCTCAGGAGCACACGAACCCGGGCGCAGAGCAGCGGCACGCAGGCGATGCCCCGCTCAGCCAAGAAAACAACACCCAGGCTCCCCGCGGCCATTTCGCCCTGGGAATCCGCTCCGGGCCAGGCGGGCCAGCGCTGCTGCTGTCCAGCCTTGCGGCTGTTCCCGGCTTTCCCTCCTCTCCCGAGCGAACGCGGGCCGGGAGCCGCGGCCAGCGCCACCTGGTGCCCGGCGCCGCGGCCATGTCCCCTCACAGCGACACCCGCCCCGGGCCCTCGGGGTCCCTGCTGCCGGGATCAGCCCAGAGTCCCTTTTACCCAGCCCCACGGCCGAAGAAAGGGCCGGGGTTCTTCGGCTCTGGTTCACAAGGTTGTTTGTTATCTCCTATCCAAAATATTTTCTCTCAGACCCGCAGAGGCCTGGTCTGCAGGTCCCTCCAGGGCACGCTGCACTGCCCTGAGGCGGTGCTATCTCTTTATACTGGTAACTACGTGTACTTTATTTACCATTATTTTCCAATACCTATCACCTATGTTAGACAGTCTGTCTCTACTCTAAACCAATCTAAATGTGCCAGCATCACCCAGAACATGGAGGTTAGGAAGGAGAAAGAAGAAGGACAGGGAACGCCCAAATTCCTCCATCTTGGGACTCCAAACCCCCGTTCTAAAAATCCCAAAATTCTACTTTTCACCCTGTGACAACTACTAACATGCTACTTAAACTTTTGTGACTTGTAATTCTTCATACAAGGTTGGTAATTTGCTCCATGGGTTAAAATGGAAATCCCAAGTGTCTTTGGCTTCCTGCCAGGGCCTTGGGCCATTCAGGGAACCCAGAGGGGTGTCCTGGGTTCCGACACCTATTGGGTTTCTTTTTCTTGGGCCAGTTCTCATAAGCCCTCAAAAGGAAACCTAACACACCCAAGGATAGCTTAGCTATTAACTTTTGGGGGCATAAAATAAGCAGGATGGCTTCTGCTGCAGTGTTAGAAACAAAAAAGGTTTAATAAAAGGCAAAATAACAAACAGAAAAACTCGAGCCAGGTACAGAGGTCTGCTCCTGGTATAAACACCTCACAAAAGCACTTCAGTTATTTTGTTCTCTTCTTTTCTACCTGATGGGCCAGGTGGGGCTTTTTGGCTTCTATCCAATTAGATGACCTCAAGTTTTTGGTGAAGTCTCTGAGGTCCTGTGAGGTGGCTTTTCACCTAATCGTTGAGAGAAACTTCTGGGCTTCTTTCCTTTTCTTGGGGACAAAGGCTAGCTTTGCCACTCTTGTCATTAGGGGCTACACTCCTACAGACACCGAGCGAGCGAGCGCTCGGCGTCTCTTTCTCCTGGAAAATGGCTCATTTTCACCCAACGGCGTTCCAAGGCGTGAGGCAGCTTAGTTTGCGTTCGAAACACTGGGTTTTGGTTAAACGCATCTTCTCTGTTTTCAACCGGGCAGGTCTGCAGTGGGAATTTGCTCTTCTGTCAAACGTGCCGTGTTGGAATCTGGGAATCCAAACCACCAAAAAGTCAACTCTGCAACCATGACTCAAGTGAGTAATCATGAGACATCTGTGGGACTGCTTCCAGGAGTGGGAAAAGCAGCATATGTCTCCAAAAGTGCTTAAAGCAGTGCAATTCTGCCAATTCTGTCGTGCAGCTCCTTGCTGCTGGTTGAGGACGCAGCTTTGGGAGTCAAGTGCTTACACCTGAGTCTGAATTCTAACCTAAAAGGAAAAACAAAATTTTAACTCTGTCAGATAAAAAAGCTTGGGGAGGTATGAGACATGTGAACCCCCAAACCTAGATACCACCACAAGTAATAAAGCAGTATATTTTTAAATTTTTGTGAATGTCATTGAGAGACTGTGGGCATGGATGCCTGGAGATGACAAAACTGAGCAAGCTCTGGAATTTGCTCTTGGATGCAGCAGCTCACTACACCAGCCTTCCAGGAGAGACACCTCCACCCCCAAAGTCCCCAGGCTTGCTCTTCACCTTCTGCCCTTGCTGAACAACCCTGTACAAGAGGCTGGAAATCAGTTCTGAATCACTTAGGGGAGGGAGGGGAAGAAGAGGGGATACTGACAAATCCTATTTATTTTCACAGATCAAATGTGGCAACAGTGGGTAATTACAATTGTATTAATTTACATAAATGGTTACACAGTGTACCTCCTTCACCAGAAAAATAGCCTAAATGCAGATATGGCCACAAAACCACCATGTACTGAATTACTCCTCTTTGTTCTTTTATTAAAAATTATAAACCAAAACACAAATGTAATTTATGCCTTGTTTCTTCCCATTTCCAAAATGATCCCAAGTTTTCTGCAAGAGTAGAATGAAGCAACCTGAAGTATCAAATGTTCCCTCTTTGTTGTCTGAAATTGGGTGCCTCATAGAGTTGTATGATGCTACAGGAAACTTATTTTACAGTTCTTCTGTTGTGGTTTTCACCCTTATGTGTTTTGTTGATTTTTTTTTGTTTGTTTGTTTTTTTTGGCTTGCTGTTTGGGCCACTTTGTATCTTCTAGCAGGAAGTCAGAGCAGCATCTCGACTGCATCTTCAAACAAGACTTTTGCAAGCTGATACTCACAAGTGGCTCTGTTTAGAGGTTTGTTCTTGTGGGGAAGCAGGCAGATCCTCCTGGTTGCTTCTGAAAGCATCTCTTCACTGCACTTTCCATCTGCACTGGCTTCTGTTTTAACCACTAAGGTCAAGTCTGTGTGGTTTTCCCACTCTGCCTGTTGCATTAGTGGCACTCTGCAAGTGAGACTTTCACTGGATGGGAAGTGTTTGGTGAATTTTTAAATACGATTATTGATTTCACATTAATTTTCTTTATGAACCAGGGAAAGCTCTTATGCAAGGGTGTAACAGCCAAGAAATATTTGACAAGTTGTTTAAAATCTATTGCCTGGAAGAAGCCTGATAGATCAATTAATTTATTTCCCTGATATTTCAGTATATCCTTTAAACATATTTTCACTGATTGTTATTATCCATCCTGAAGTATACAGCACAAAAGCAATCATATATTACCTGCAGCAGAAGTGGCTACCTCTTGGATCTCTGCCACAAGAGATATGGATATTTTACTCAAAGCTGGTTTTTTCCTTGCCTTCAATAAAACATGATTAGAACATAATGATTTTGCCTCTGCACCAGTCCACACCAATCTATGGCTTCTGTTTTAGGGCATCAAACCTGTAAAAAGGGCAGATTCTTTTATAAATGCAAACTCCTCTACCTGTAACATCAGTTTATTTCACATTTCACCAGTGTTCTTTTGGATACAGATTATTGATTGCTCTCTAGTGAATAACTTTTTAGTCATTCTTTGGCCTCAGAAAATTACCTTTGAATGTTTTATGCAAGAGTATTCATTATGAACAATTAATGTACTGAAAATGTCAGCACCTCAAGAAGGCATTATATAAAAGATGAGTAAATTTATGGTAATGCATCATTCAAACTTCCTGCACTTTTCATTCTTCTAAAATTTACGTCTTACATTGTAGTTCAATAGCTGGTTACAGTTTGACGACCTGAACAGAATAATGTCAAAAATGTCTTTCTGTGTATTTTAGAAAAATTTTAGAAATTAGGAGTTTTCTCTACCACTGTTTTTAGGTATGACATGTCACAGCTTTACAGTAATTCAAAGTATTGACTTTGCAACATCTCTTCACATGCTTTCTAATCAGAAGTGAAAAAAAAATGGTTCAGAGGAAGCTGCAGTCTACATAGAAAGTGAGGAAAATCTTTTGTATCACTGGAGGGTGGAAGGACTACTTGTACCCATTTATATTGAGATTTGTTAAGTTTTATAATGTAGAACACCCTGAATTTAAACCTTTAAACTTTTCCATTTGACACGTGGAAGGATCTCAGATTGTTTCACTTAATTTAGTAAGCTTTAAGCCTTGAAAATGATGCATGTTTCACATCATTGTCCAAATGCTCTAAAAAAGTATTTTAAAGGTACTGCCAGCTAATTACCCAAATCCAGGAGCAGCAGACTTTAATCTAATTTCCAGTACCACTTGGAGTAACAGTCTCAGTGCAGCTGGTTTGCAGTGCTGGAAGGGAGAGGTCACTCCAGGTGATGAGCTGCAGTCACGGGCAGCACATACCTCTCTCAGCGAGTCACAGCACCACGCCCAGGAGAGCGTGAGCAGAGCAGTTCAGCGCTTGGTTCCTCCTCGGCAAGAACAAAGCTCCCCCCCAAAACCAAAAGAACCTTCAGCTCTGAGCTTTGCAAGCATCAGCTTCCTGCTCTGATTTACACAGCTGCTCTTCTAGGTCACGGTACCAGTGCCATCTTTGTACCCGTGTGAGGGGACAGGTACAAGAACCCTTGGGTTTATGAAAGAAAGGTTTGTTTTCTGAGCTGTATTCATCTTTTATCTGACAGAGGTAATTGCTAAGTTTAATACTGAGTTAGTACTGAAGTACTTTGGATTTTAGACAAAAGTCATCAGTTGCAGAAAGATTAGGAATAAATACAATGCCAGTTGACTCTCACTCATACATTACAATAAGGGAAATATTATTGGAATAGGGTCTGTATTTCAATTCAATTATACTTGGCAGCTCAATTACGATTGCTCACTATAATACAGATATTTCCTCTGTCAGTGTACTGTAATAATGGATATTCTTCCCTTTTTATCTCACATATGAGTGATGAACAGGATGTTTCTAATTAAAACCAACGCCAAACATTCCATTCCCCAATCTTCACCTTTTTATGTTCCTTCACTGACTGCTCTTCCACACCTCCAAAAATTGACTCATAGATTGGACTGCCACCTTCTTTTTCCACACCTCACAGGCTGAGTATGGAAACCCTGCACACACACAACCCAACAGAGTGTGGTGCAACAGAACCAGTCACCTCTCAAGATGCTCACGCAGGCTGTGGAAACTCTGGCATTGGGAGAGCTGGACCTCCCCTTTGCACCCAAACATGTTCAGAACTCTGCAAAATTCCAGCACTGAGGAGCCACAGCCCAGTACTGCCCAACACTGACTACCTCACCTAATGTCATGTTGGAACCAAGCACAGAGAGCGAAAATTTTATTTGATGCTTTTTCTTCTTCTCAGTTGGTTTCTGCCTCACAACAAAAAAAAAAAAAAAAAAAAAAAAAAAAAAAAAAAAAAAAGCCTGACTGCATTTCTTCTTGTGAACAACTATTAATTACTCCACACCCAAAGTGGTTCACAGAAGAAATGAAGAAATGCCACCTACACAGACGTAAATCTGAAAAAACCCAACTTGCATCAAAATACGCCTGGTTTTGCCAAGCTTACAAGACAAAGTCATCCATTTAATCACACACAGTAATAAGATGGCCAGTTTGATAAAAAACAAAGACAAGGATCAGCTATTAAGAAATGAAGATTACAAAACAAACAATAAAGGTTAAACATTTATAAACTTCTAGAGTAACAGCTTCTCTACTAACGTTGAACATGAACTCAGAATGACAGTCAGTAATCTGTTTCCATAAAACAGCATAGAGACATCACTTCCCTTTATCTAACTCCTAAAAGGAAAATTCTCTAGAATATTACACCAGCCTTACTCAAGTTTTCCTTCTCATCTTAGCTGAGACTTGAAAATATATGATAATCTTCATTTCCCATTTTTCTTTTTTTGATTTGCTGTGTAAAAACCATAAAAACTTAAGCAACAAGATTTAAGACTCAGGAACTCTGACTCAGTAAATCTGAGTTTGTAGTACTGGACACAGCCAAGTGGAAGAAAGCCAGATTTTATTTAACATATTTAAATCACTTGTTCTGTAAGCTGCCCTTACAGTTATTGTGCATTTACATATACTATATAAATTTTATTAAGGCCTAGATCATACTCAAGCTCATCACCAAGAGTTGATGGAGAGGATTTTACAGTGCCATTGATCTCATTTATAAACACTAAATAAACACATCCATTCTGAATGGATGATCTATCCTGTGTGCCTGCTTATCAGCATAAAATAAGATAATGATAAGAACCTGACACATTAGGGATTTACCATGGAAACAGGGTCATTAGGGAATCAAAAAGATCACAAGCAAGCCTTTCATGTGATAAAGATGGATAGGAAAACCTTCTAGATCTGGAATAACCTAAGATAACAACTGAGTAGACTCAAAAGGGGATACCTGCAGCACGTTACTCTTGAAATCTATTATATATTGTCACTTATTCCTAGGAAAACATCTCAACATCTCCTGTTGTTGATTAGCTGACCCTGCTGAGGTGTGGGAATGTGTACGTGGAAAATGGAGGATAAATTGAAGCAAACATATCACCACCATGTGGATAACTGCACAAACCATGCAGCACTGGAGAAAGTCACCTATAGGTACTGGCCTGTAAGACGTTCCTTCCCAACTTATCTGTCACGTGCCCTCAGCAGCAGAAGTCCAAAGCTCCTTGAAGGCAACAACCAACATCACCACCACGTGGCAACAGAGAGAAATTAACTGCTTAAAGTCATTACGTCGCTTAAAGTCTTTTTACTTGCTGTGTGCTCCCGAGTTGGTCATCTCTGAAGTACGTGCTGCCACCTTCCTGGATACACAGCTCAACCACAGAGCAGAATGTGGGGCTCCAGCAGCAGCCCAGAGAGCTCCCACAGCCATGGCTGAGAGCATTCCAATAAAACAGATCTAACCAGGAGTGACTTTCACAGGCCCAGGGAAATACTAAAGGCATGCTTCCAGGATCACAGTGAGCCAATCTGGCTGCAAGCTTCTTTCATGGAGGAGCCATCCTTTCCCACCACTTTTCTGCACTACCATTGCACATGTCTGTAAAACAGCTGTGCCTTAGCTAGAATAGTTTGCAGTCATTTTACCTCCTTGACCTGCCTACCTGTGCTGCTGCAGAAATGCTGGTTGGCAGAACAGGGCACAGGGTAGGGGCAGCAAAAATGTGACTGTAAAGATCAAGACTGCTTCTTAAGGGCAACAGCAATTTGGACCCCAACTACAAAACACCCTTCAGGGCATCCAAAAATGCTTTCTGATGAAATCTCTTGGTCATAAGAATAATTAGACCTTACCCCCACTTATCAGAGAGACCACAACCAAGAGGTCCACCTGAGGCAGCAGTATGGAGCAAAAGGACCTAATTTCCTCTCTTCTACCTGCTCCAACTAGAGGAGCAAGCTGCCAAGACATATGTACACAATATGCTACACACTCTTTTTTCCTGGGCAGGTCCAATCTTTCTATACTGAGAGAACTCTTATAGTAGAAAAGGATTGAACTTTGGAGCAGGACATTTAAAATGGCATCTGTCTACCAGGCAGCAAAGTGAAAAACTGTAATCTCTCTCTTTTTACCATGAAGAACTTGTTCCCACCAGTTAACAACAACAGTTGCTGTTGGGGTTAAAACTGTCAGTACCAATAAAACCCACACCCACCTGCTCTCCAGATTTGAAGTGAAGGCAGCTGTATTCACGTGCTGATGGTGAGACCACTTTTGTCTTCCTGCCTTCAGGACTGAAAGCAGCATCACTTCTCACTGCTGACCCCTTTCTGTATGGAGATATTAAATCCCATTTAAGCACCCCACCTTTGGATGCTCTACAATGCTGCCAACTGTTTGACACATTGAAAATGAAGACTCAGATTCCTCATACTTGTTTCATATTAGCTGTTCATAACAAAGGTGAAGCAAAGTGTCCCTAACTGCTCCTGTCCCTCTAGGCTGTGATAGACCAGCTTCAGGGAATTTAAGTACTTTGTAAAAATGAGGAGCTCAGAATCCCACTGAGATATTTTTAGGGAAGAACCATCCCTAAGCCAGCAAAAAAATTCATAAAGAAGCCATTCTTTTCCTTTCCTAGGTCTGAATCTGGAGCCAGGCCCTCATATAACTCCAGCCTCCTGGTATTAAATGATTGATTTTTCCAGTTGGGAGTATTGGATGTACTTCTTGTAAACACTTCTCATTTGGGACCTGACTCAATTCATTATGTTGAAAGATCTCTTCAGGCTGCATCCTCTCCAAGGCAATATAAATAACACCCACACCAGCCTTATCTGGGGGGCAGAAAACCCCAGCTCTAAAGACAGAACTCAGCACAGGGACATACTGCTGATGCAATGTGCAAACAAAAGTAGGCTCCAAGGAATAAAAACTGAGTGAGGCCCATACTTGATCTCTGTACATACATGTCTGAAAATGAGCAGCAAGAAGCAAACCTTGAGTGAACTAGACCCACCAAGTCAAAATAATACCTCATCACCCAAAACATTATGTAATTTATCCCCAAACTATTTTGATTAATTTTAAAAATGAAACCTATCTGAAACACATAAAACTCAGTATAATCCAGAGGACCAAGTTTGGGGATTTCATTAGGTACTGTCAGGAAAAATGGGCTGAAAATATAGTATGGATACTTGAAACAGTTCCATACTCCCACTCTCTCTTCCTCTGCTGAACATACTCCCAAAAAACCCAGAAGGCAGCTGTGTAGATATTTATCTAGCTATGAAATTGCTACCAAGACAGCTAATAATGCTTTAAAACTCAGACGCAATCCCTCCAGGACTTTTTTTAGAAGTTACTTTTATTAAAAAAAAATAAATTAATGAGAAGTGAAGTACCACTCATGCTTCCAGAGAGTTTTTGTTAGGGAAGAATTAGAATTAACATGTTAGATAAACATGTTGCAACAGTCATGTGAGCTTATAGGAAACAACACACATTCCCCACCCTGAGGTCTTTATTTTTAGTGCAGAAACCAGGTTGGTATAGCAACAGAAAACATCCCAGCCACAGACATTCACCCAGAAGGCAACCCAGGAAGGTCAGCTAACATCAAGCTGGATTTCAGGAGACATGGATTCCAGGTAAAACAAGGAGAGATTTAAGAGTCTTTTTCTGCAAGAGTGGGAAGATTCTGGCTGCATGAGATGGGCTGTAAAACACAATTAAGAGGAACTGAGGGTCAGAGACATTGCAACAAAATGACATTGGAATTTTTGAGCTGCACAGCAAGCATGTTCAACCAGTTCTAGGTATCATTAGCTATTTCTGAAAGGCCCACATATTCCAATCTCAGGAGAAACATCCCTCTAAGTTTAAAGAGCTACAAGTCAGAAATTCACACTGGGTCAGAACCAAATCTTCAATGCAGTATTTTTAGTCTGGGGACATATTAGCAGCATATGAGATGGTTCAAAATAATAGACAGAATTCTTTTACTTCTAAAAGCAGTAACATGACACCGTGGAGAAAGCCTTAGGTAAGGACTCCTGTACCCTGGGTTCTGTTCATAGCCCTGTTAATGCTCTTGGACAAGTCATTTCAGCCCCTTCTGCTTCACTTTCATCCATACAGAGAGGGAGAGACACGTGGTTCCTTTGCAAAACCACTTGAATCTATTAAAAAGTACAAAAAAAAAAAAAAAGACTCCTTGTATTTGTTGTTCAAATCCACAAGCTGTACGTAAAGACTCTGTGGTGGGCTTTGTATAATTAACTACAACCATGTTCTCAAAATATTTCTTGTTCTCTCACAAATATTAGGAAGCAAAAGCTAGGGAGAATACTGTCCATTTGTTACTTAACTAAAAGCCATCAATTCAGTGGGAGGAGGGTATTAGGTTTTTTTTCAATTTTCAAAATTTTAGTTCCTGAATAATTTTGAAGTAGAGCTTTAAGCCATCATATACAAGTTGAAGGCTGTCCTTACTTACATCTTGTGAACCCCTTAGAAGTAATTCACAGATCACAGATGCATTGACAGATATCTGTTATCCTAGATTTGTTTTGATCAACTGTTAAAGCAATACCCACATCTTCAGGGTAAGGATGGATCATGACAATGTAAATTAATCTGTCCCACACGCAAAGCATTTCTAACAGGCTCTGAAGCAAGGCTTTTCAGGCTGCTAGTAGACATATACATTAAACAGAATAAAGTAAGTGGTGATTCCTGCATATCACCCTGGCCTCAATGAGCCTTGTTGACTTACCACTTTGCACTGTCCTGTAGTAATTTCCTAATCTTGCTTATTCTGTAACCCCACCACCTCTAATCTCACAGCAATACTCTGAGATTCTAGAAAAGAAATACTGATTCACTATCTTGATATTTAAGTTGTTTTAACTTTCTTCACTTTAGAGAAAATCAGCAGACTCAAAGTTGCTCTTCTCTCTGCACATCACCCTCACAAAGGAAACCCCTTCATGACAACTTGCACTACATCTCTCTATGAAGCTGCCTCATCTCTAACTATTCTATGTTAACACATAATTAACAAGTTCCTGTTATCACTAAGCACTCTGTGGCATCTCTTCCTTCATGCAGGAAGGAAGGTGATCTCTTCAAAGCAGCAGCCAACTCTTCAAGAAACAGAGAACCAGTTATCATTAACATTTAAATACACACCCATTTGAAGTTCAGTGCAGCTTAGAAGATGGTCTGAATATGATGAGCTAGCACTTGACAACTCTGTCCAAATTGCTTATGCTATAAATGCTCCAAGCAAGCTCTTCACCCAGGTCTTACACCTTTCTGTTCATAATGTGAGGCTGTTCAAGGGTCACCAAAAGGTGATTTGTGGCCAACATAACCAGCCCAGCAAGCATTTCTATTGTCGACAATTATGCAAAAAGATCACTGTACAGTTTAGCTCCACTTCCCATCCCCTCTCTTCCCAATTTAAATAAAGAAAAAGCTGTCTTGACAAAGGCAAAATTATCTTGCCAGTATAAATCACACCCACATTCAGGAATGGCTTATTAGCACATCATACAGGATGGCTTAAAGCACCTCCACAGTGGTCAACACAATGAAGCCCAAATTATTAATTTGGGCTTTCAGTGCCATTTCCGTCACAGAATGGTGTTTTCCTCCTCAGAGGCTTTACAGCAGCAAGGGAGACACAGGAAGGCTAAGTAGAACAGTTTAAAGACTGACAAACACACCTGAAATTATAACCAAGTCCCAGACAGGATACATTTAACAGCTATGAGAAGAGATACAGAGATTTAGTCAATAATGTTTTGATGAGTTTTCAGGCTTTCTACTGTTTGGCCTTCTAAAGTACAGCGAAGAATGTCAGACAAGAGCACTGCAAGTATTTCTTTACTCCATGCCTTGTAAGCAAACACCAAATACTTACAGGAATCACTTTTTCTGCACCAGTAATTTATTGAGCAACTGAATAAAGTCTGTATAATTCAGCATGAGGTTTTCATTGTATCAACTCAGAGCATTTATCCCAAACTTCTGCACCACTTCTATAGATTGCCCTCGATGTATTTTGATTGTCAGTGAGAGAACACCTTGGACCTTAAGCAGATAATTATAGAAAGTGTTTTTGTAGGCCAAGACACCATTCAGTTCCAGACTAGTGCAAGACTTCTTCAGGAAGTTTAGAGTTTGCTTCAATTAAATAAAGTTTTATTCTAGTATCAGAACCTTTAGATTCTTGAAGGCTCTATGTGAAAATCAGCTTGTCATCCATCCTTGAACAAGCCTTCAAAGATTCAGAGTACTAAAAAATTGGAGTATACCTACATTGAGCAATTTCAGGTAATCTTGTGACACCAAGAATCCATTTGCTTGGTGAAGAGAGCACAACTGGAACAGCTGAACAGAAATGGATTCAAACAGTCAAAACACTCCAGTTTAAAGATTAGAAGTTCCCAGTGAAGGGAGAAAAACCCTTAACCATGACACAGCAAGTTCAGCACAATACCTGGGTACAATTATTCTTCCCATTCAGGAATTAAATCAGAGTTTCACAATTATATGACCAAAAATAAAAATACTTTAATGATATTTACATCTAGCTCTACAGAATGTTCAGTACAGCAGCCTAACAATCACTATGACAGAAACTAGTCCCAAACAGACTGATGTTTATATTATTTTTCCCTACAAAGTTCTTCTCACAGAAGCTTAACTTCACTATCTCTTCCTCTAATACCAGGGAAGTTGGCAAGAATGATTTCTCTTGGACATGGAAAAACATTTTCTACTGTTTCTCCAGTTATTCTTTAGGGCAACAAAATGTTAAGCCTAAAAAGTGTTCCTTAACAACTACTGAGCTTTCTCATACATTTATATTTGGTCTAATATGAACTGAGAATTAGAATTTCACTGTCATTTCCTTTAGAATCATAAGTGTTTTTAAAGCTTTTTTCTTTTTAAAAGCTGTCATTTCCTTTAGCTATATTATACCTTCATTTGTCAGCTTGAAACAAGCTCCTACCTAATGTGTTTTTAATTACCATCATTTATTTACATTTTATACCAGATAACACTCTTTTGCTTTTCAGGCATCGACAAGGGCCCTGGTTCCAGAAGCTCCCAGAGCTTAGTTCAAGCAGGACTCCACACAAACCCACCTTCACAACATTAGAAGCAGATTCCTGAGAAACCCCACAAAGAGATGATCTCTTTCTTACTGCCTGGGTTATGCCATCCATTTTATTAAGTGACTCCTGAAAAGGAAAAACACCACAGCTAGCTTCGTTTACTTCTTTTCCCTGCTCTGAGGCCATCAGCTGTGTACCAACACAACAAACATAATAAAGGAGGAAAAGCCTCGTATACTTTATTATAAAGCTCAAACTAAAAGAGCATTATCGTTGTATTAGCAAAAGGCAGCACAAACACGAGCGGGCACACCGGCCAAGGAATATACACAAAACCAGAGGGGAAAAATTATTAACAACCAGCCAGGAAGCCGAAAGGAGCCGGCACCC
Organism: Passer domesticus; assembly: GCF_036417665.1. Lineage (NCBI taxonomy): Eukaryota > Metazoa > Chordata > Aves > Passeriformes > Passeridae > Passer > Passer domesticus. The sequence goes on along the minus strand of NC_087476.1, from coordinate 111,397,879 downwards.
ACAGCACGGCTAATCCCAGCGCAGGCAGGGTTACCAAGGCGCACGGCACCACAACAAGGCACCGTCGCCAGACGCCCGCCCTCTCTCCTCCACCACACATGGCCTGAGGGGAGCCTGCCGGACCCCTCCGCCGCCCGTGTGCTGCCGGCAGGCCCCGCGGCTTCCGGGCTGCCCCGGGCCCGGCTCCCGCGCCGCTTCCTCACGGGCGCCGCTGCCGCCAGAGCCGGGCCCGAGCGCCGCCATTGCCGCCCCACACGCGCGGCCCCGGCCTTTATAGGCACCGCGGCGCCCCACCCCGCGCCGTGCCGCCCGCCCGCCCCTCCCCAAGCCGCGCACCGATAGTACGGCAGCGCCGATTGGCCCAGCCGGCGCCGGCCGTTTGTGTGGGGCGCGCTGATTGGCGGAGCACGGCCGCCCAACGGCCGCCCGCTCGCGAGCGCGTCCCTGGCGGTGTCAATGGCTCCTCCTGCCACGGAGCAGCGACGGGCCTGAGCCGGGCAGGACCGCGGGATCGCCGGGGGCCGGGACGGGGGGCGCGCCGCCATCGTCCCCCACAGCAGCGCTGAGAGAGCCGGCGGCTCCTTTGCCTTCGAGCGAGCCGGCAGCGGCGGCGGGACCCGCGCCCGGAGATTTCCCCCCCGCCCTTCCCTGCTGCCCGCGCCTGCGAGGCGGCCGCCCCGGGGCTCCCTCCGAGCGCCCCCGTCCCCGCCGAGGCACCGGTTGCCGGAGGATTCCCCCCCTCCCCTCCCGCCGCCCACACGAGCCGGCAAATGAACTCGGTCCGAGCCGCCAACAGGAGACCCAGGCGAGTGTCCAGGCCGCGCCCGGTGCAGCAGCAGCAGGAGAGGAACAACGCCGCCGCCGCCGCCGCCGGGGATCGGGGTAAGCCGGGCTCGGGGCCCGCCCTGCGCAGGGACCGGCAGGAAAAGCCCAGGCTGCTTCACCCTTGGCTCCCGCTCAGGCCGCGCTTTGTTTGGCTCGGGCTCTGCCCCGGCTCGGGGGGAGGCGGGGGCTCGGCCCCTTCCCCGGCCGGGGAGGGGGGAGCCGATCGCCCGCGGCCTCTCGGGACAGGACGCCCCCCCGAGCCCCCGCCCCGTCCCCGGGGACCGCGAGCTGGCGAGCCGCCCTCGCCCCCCGGGAACAGCGCTGTCTCCCCGCGGGGAGCGGCGGGCCGGGCCCCCGAGGGCCGCGGGGGGAGAGCGCCCGGGGGGCTGCGGGGCGGGGGGAGGCGATGGTGTCGGGCTGCTTGCAGCGGCACCTTCCCCGAAATGGTGTCCGGGGGCGGCGGCCCCGGCTCTGGCCGAGGCTCCGCGGGGCCGGGCCCGCTGCGCCGCGCCTGCTGCGCAGTTCGGGCTCCGGCTCCAGCGCTGGCGGGGGGGCCGCGGCCCATCGGCCACTGATCCCCCCCGGCCCCGCCGCCCCCGCGGCCCCGGAGCCGAGCGGGGGCTCGGGCCGCCCGCACCCCGGCCCTGCCCGGCCGCGGCCTAGCGTGAAAATGTTGACAATTGGGAGCTAGCGGGAGAAAGCACCATTGTGTGAGGGCATGAGGAAGCGGCGAGGTGGGATTCGCCCCTCATGGAGCCCCGAGCGGGGTGCGGGGGGGCTCGGGGGTGGCGGCCCCTCGGGCCTGTCGCTGTCGCCCCAGTGGCGGCTCTGGGGGTGCCACTGTGCGTGTGCTCCGAATGTGCAGGGCTGGTGGTGGCTGGGCTTTTTTTTTTTTTTTTTTTTGAAGGCGAGATGGGGGTGGGATTGGAGGAGACATTTTGCATGTCTTATCTGGTGGATTGGATTTTAATTTTTTATGCATTACCTGTCACAACTCCGGCATGATAAAGAAGACTGATCAGTGGTGCGGTCTTAGGTGTACAAATGCCTTTTCAAAATTACAAAAAAAAAAAAAAAAGGCTTCATTGTCAGCTGAATGTCTTTTGTTTGAATATCTAGGATATCGCATTGAGAACAAGGTATTTTAACGACGGAGATGCGTCGCGATAAACATTTTAGTGCATTTTATGCAATCAGAACATTTTAAGTAAATGAAGTCAAGAAAATTTAATCTGAGGAAGTATTTTTAATTCTCCATTCCTCTCCCTCCCCTCCCTCCCCTTCCTTCCCCCGCCCCCCCTCGCACACATTGGTCAGAGCAAAGAATGTTACCCAGACCAGATTGCTGTGTATATAACCAGAGGATGTGATGTCTTATGCCCAATTATGGGTCTTGTGTAAACCTTCCAAAATCTTCAGTAATTATATGATTAAAATGACTTCTCTGGTATACTGACATTTAAAAGAAAAACAACAACACAGAAAATAAAGCAAAACAACAACAACAAAAAGAACTTCCTCTCAAAGACATGCATGGAGGGTTTTCATCATCAGTGTTCCATATGCAGAATATAGGCATTTTTTCAACCCCATGGCTTACTTCGCCTTTTAAACAGATGAAAATACAACTTATAAAAGGCATCCAGAATGATGTGCTTATGGATTAAATGCAGTGATTATTCAGTTTTACATTAAACTGCCACTGTTCATATGTTACTAATTTGCTAAAGATACAGGCAGAAACTTTCTCTGTTAAAACGTGAGGCTGCAGTGTACTTGTATTACTCTGACATTTCTAGAACTGTGGACTCACCTAATTTTTTTTTTCACATTGTTCTTCTGGTTCACATGGTTGACCACTCAGTGGTGATGAAATTATAACAAAATCAGATTCCATGGTTTGTGGAAATTACCGTTCCATGTGGATCAGTGCTAGCTCTTTCCTTGCATTTTTGAAGGTCAGTTGTGCTAGGTCTCACTTGCCCAAAAATGTATCAACAGCATTAAGTTTTTTTTTTGTCATTAGTGTTCCATCTGCATTTGGGGTGTCTCTAGTGCAGTTTCTGTTTTGTCTCAGGATTTGCAAGGTCTGATCCACTATATCTGGAAGGTAATTTCAGTTTTACCTGTGACTTTGATCGCTTTGTGCAGGGCTATTGCAGTAAAGGCTGATGAATAATGCTACTAAATTAAAAGCCAATATGCTGGGGTTAGACTATGCCATGCAAATCAGTGTTGACTTTTTTCACCTTTATTCACAAGCAATGTAGGTCATCCTAAAAAAGGCTGTACAAAAGAATAAGTTATTTGGAAAGGATTTCTATTGAACTGAGATTTAAATTTGTAAAAAAACCCTTTTTACTGGATACTGGGAATGCAGCTGTGACTGAACAAAAATTATTTTTTGTTACTGTTATTTTCTTTCCTCCTTAATATTATAGCTGTGTACTTATAGGCACAGATATCATGGGACAGAGTTGATAATACAGCTCACAGTTAATCTTTGGAACTTCTTGTTTCATATCATTAGATTGCTTAGTAAAACATGTACCAGGTCTTGAGCTTTATTTATTATTTAATGCTGCGTAAGTAGACAGTGTTTTACAACTGAGTAACAGCTGTTACATGTTCACTGCTGGGTAAAAATCAAGTTATGATGCCTATTGTTAATAAATAGATCACTGGGAAAAAAAATGCTTTTCTAAAAATCCTTCCTCAAAGGCTTCTTATAAGAATTTGAAAATCATACAAAGCTGTTCTTTCTACTGAAGTGATTTTCATTTTATGTGTGTAGTAGGAACAAATCTGATGAATATATAACCATGCTGTCTATAATATGCATTGATGAACAATACCTGTGTACCTGTGTTCTGATTAATGGGGAAGGGAGATCATAAATAATTGTGGATAAAAATGTTTCCTCCCCCAGACTCACTGTGTAGTTCAGCCAAGATAAGATGTCACCAGGATACACTTCCCAAGATGTTTTGCCTTATGCTCTGCTGTTCACACCTCCCTCCATCTAAGTTAGCCACTCTGGCTACACTATGCCACTTCTGTTCTACCTTGTCCCTCCTGATCTCTCCCCAGTCACCAGTGGGGTTACCACTGGTTTATTCAGTGGTTTTGTCATTCTGCATGAATGATACAGAATAGATCTGTCCTTTTATTTTCTTTAGGACAAAGGTCTACCCAGAAGGAAATCTGGACTCGGTAATGTTTATGATTAAATATTCCCATGTTTGCTTATAGTGCTGGTTTTTTCTTCCCTGACTGTATAGGTTTGGCTAGTTTTGCTGGGAAGGATACAGGGTTATACACTTACTTTAAAAGACCAAAAGATCTTGTCCAGAATCCAGCTGAAACTGTCAACCTCAAAGCTATCATATGAATTTTTTCTTCTTGTTTCTGTTCTTCTCAAAATAATAACTCCATTAGTGCATATGTGCCTCTGTAAAACCAGCACATCATTGGCTGTAGTACTAATGAGGTTCTGAGCTGCATGTCCAGAATTAAGTGCTCTTAGGGTCGGCTCCTGTGTGCTGATAAGTACCCAGCTGCATCTGCCACGGTGCTGCTGTTCCGTGCTGGCGGTGTCCATGTGACAAGGCAGGGAGCTGCCTCCGAGCTGCCTGCACCAAATGCTAACTGCCTTTTTTTTTTTTCCCAGGTTGATTTTTGGCACGAGTGCTGCTACAAGGGAAGGGATAACACTGAACGCTTGTGGGTGTGGTAGGACTGTGGCAGCTCCATTTTAGATTGGGTTAAGCTGGGTCAATACTTTTGGAGCTGAGGCAAATTTAATACATGCGTGCTGTAAACCTACCTTGCAAGTTTGCTTCCCCTTCTAGCCCCAATCTATTTTCCAGTGAAAACAAGATACATACACCCATATAGTCTGTGTGTCACTCTGCAACTTCTGAACTTGTTAGCTCATTTAAACCAAGGTTGACAAAAGGGTGTGAAGTTAAGTTTTGTGGCTGGGCAGAGGACAAAGACAATGAGGGAAAGACATTTATAACTCACCCTCATCTACCCATGCCAAGAAGCAACAACCAGCTGGCCTGTCAGCACACAAGGTAATTGAATTAGTCATTTGTCTGTATAGGGGACACGAGGGCTTGACGGACTGGGAAAAAGAGTGGGTTAGGCTGTGTAAAACAGACATGTAGAAACTAAACTCCAGTAGAGTTCTTGCTCACAACGTTTGAATTTTTTAATGTTGAGATAAATATCTTAGGAAAGGTAAAGAGTCTTTATTTGGCTCTGTTTCAAGTGTATGTGTGTAAGCACATGCATGATTATATATGGTGGTTTTTTTTAGTATGTACTAAAGGCTTATTTGGTGAGTGCAGGGCGATAACAGTAACTGAATTAAATTATTCTTATTCTGAAGCAAGTGCACAGACTTGCATCAAAGCACCTAAATGGGTTTCAGTTTTTGTAGGGTCATCCCTTAGGGCGAGAAGTCAAGTCATCAGTTGCTCCACATGGAAAGAAATCTAGTTAAGGCTTTTCTCTTATTTCTTGAAAGTGACTGATGGGCTGGGAAAAGATATATTCAGATATGGAAATAAAATTCTTGTTTTTGCAATGAAAAGTTTCCAAAGTCTGCCTTACAGATACAAGTTTAGAGTCTATAAATTTGGTTCTTCAAGTACAATTTCTGTTTCTCAAAGCCTCATTCTGCATTATGAGTACAAAGGGGAGTATCTGTGTTACCTTTGTTGTCCTTCATATAGGACAAGTGGCTAAACCTATGCTAAAGCTTTCTGTTTCACTTGGAGAGATCAAAATTAAGTGTATTTATTCTTGGCATACGCAGTAGTGTTCATTGCTGATAGTCTTGGTATATTTTAGTCAATCATGAGACTATTAGCATCAGTTATAGTTTCCCAGAAATACCAAATCTTTTTTACCTTCTGTGTTACAAAAACTTGGAGCCCAGTGGTTTAAGAGCTAATGAAGCCTCCTCCATGGGCCTATTTTGTATCTTTGTACTTTGAGGGAAGGTTATGCTCTGTGCCCCCCTCCTCGCTCTGGTGCTTCCTGGGACAATCACAGCTACAGAGCAGACCAGAGCTGTGCAGTGTGTGTCAAGCATTTACTGCAGGTGTGCAGGCATGAAGCATCTCATTTGTTGAGCATAAATAAACATTGTATGCACTGGATGTGAGGCTTTGATGTATATGCACGGAACTGGAGCACTAGGAAGGCTCTGTCAGGCCAGCAGCTGCCTGGGAAGGTCAGGCTGGCAGCCTGCTTTCATGGGCAACTCCCTCAGCAGCGCGGTGAGCCCAGCGTGCCTCACGAGTGCTGAATGTGCAGTGCCTGTGCAGAGCCACTGCTGTGCCCTGTGTTTGCTCAGCACAGTGAGCACACACACACACACTGAGGTGGCATCCCAGGGCTGCTACTGCAGCCAGGACAACTCTTTGGCCCACACTCTCCTCTGGGTCCCTGGGGTAATTGGAAGGAGGATGCACCAGGTGCATTGTTAATGTGCATCACCTGTGGCAACACTTAAACTTCCTCTTGCAGGCTGGGCCTGTAAACTGTTTGGTCTGCTAGGAAGAGGAGGTAGTGTGCTTCTGTAAGGTTTCTAAGTTGCATTGATTAGTGATTAAAGGTATTTAGTCTTGCATGTTGCAACAGATACAATAGGAAAATTAACCCAGAGCTGCACAACATATGGATAAAAAAACAGCAGAGGTGAACTGACTGAGCTAACAGGAATTGAGAAAATGGAAGGTTTGTTCAGTTAAATTTGTCATTACCTAAGCTTTTCATGATTTCAGATTATTAGGTATTTCCTTTTGTTTCTTACTTGTGTGATGTTTCTGCATTCAGCACTTGGATTGGAAGGGGAACAAAACTTGGTGATTATTGTTCATGGTGCTAAGCTGTAGTATCTGAATATAATCTAGGCTTTTAGTCTGAGTCCTTCAGTTCTTGTGAAATGGGGACCAAGGAGCGGGAAGGGAAAGGAAGCAAATTAAAACATGTAGTGAAGTTACAGAACATCAGAATTCTGCTTTTGTAGTATATTATTGCTTTTAAATTTTATAGAAGAAAATGGTAAGTTCTAGATGTGGGTTCCTAAGTAAAGAAGATGCTCTAGAGGCATCTTCTATTATGTGCCTTGTACTTCCTGTTAGAAAGTTTAATTAACTTTTCTTGAGGTGATTAAAGTCTATGAATCTGAAATCCTTCATGAAAGATAGCTTGAATAGTAGTTATTGTGGTTCCTTGCAATAACAGTTTTCCTGATTATAAAAATCAGGAAATTCCCTGTTCTTAAAATTATTATTTTTTGTGGGTAGAAGCTAGGCTAAACAGGCAAAGAACATTTATAAAACCTGGAGTTCTTTCAGTAGGCTTTTGGGGACTATTTTTTGTGCTCTCCTCTTAGAGACTTCCTTTTCTTGCATTTTTCCAAGAGAGCTAAGTAATTGTAGAGCCTGTTCGTTAGAGAAAGAGGTTGTCCTGGTTCTCCTGCTTCTAACTTCGTGCTCAGCCTTTGCCTTGTTTTGACACCCTTAGCTCCCTGAACCATATCACCACAGGAACCAAGCCTCCAAAACACTCTGAGTAGTTGCCTGCTGGTTTAGCTGTTGGAGCTCTCTAACTGCAGGGTTGGGTGAGTGCGTAAGAGAATTGGCCATCAATGCGACTGGCCCTTGCCCTCGCAGGTCACCCCTAGATCAGCTGGGCTGTCCTGTGGGATTGGAGCCTTCCCCAGTGCCTGGTGCCAGTCCTGTGTGTTTGAGAGGAGCTGTTGCAATGCTGCTGGGGCAGTGCTCTGCTCTGTGGCACATACAATGAAACCTACTGTTCGTTGTAACAGAAACCTGCAGTTTCCATTCCGTTGCCAGGTTTGTCAGGTCCCTCTGATGTCTTATATGTGAGTTCAGGCACTGCTTTGTTCTGGGAGCTCAAACTGCTGCATAGTTGAGCTCTGCCTGGAAACCTTGTCACTCTGGCTCCTAGGTTTGTTTCTGTTGAGCGGCTGTACCTTGGCTCTATGTAGGTTGTTCCACAGAAGCCTGTATAGATATGCTTCCCATACATACCGGATATCACTGGTATTCCAGTATCAAAATAATAGTCGTGTTTATCTTCTTGCACAACCAGTTCTGTGTTCCAAAAAACTGATTCAGCTGTACCATGTGAGTGCCAGTCTAGTGCTGGTAGAGCCTGTGGAGCTTTTCCTCACTTTTTCTGTGCTGACTGACTACATTGAGCTTGGTAGGAACACACAGCATACAGAGATCAGCACTCCTGAGAATGAAATTGGAAAACAAAAAGTTGGGCTTTGTCCTACTTTGAATTGCCACTATATGGCAACAAGGCCAAATCAACAATTGTACTTGAAATTCCTATACTTATTTTAAATAACCACTGTACACAACAGCAGAAGAGCTGAATTTGCAGTCTCATGGTCATGGTACTGAAGGGCTGGTTAGCATAATAGGTCATGTTACAGTAACTATTTCCTTTTGGTAATCTCAGTTTGTAGTGTTTGGAAACAGCCTGTTTGCCTTAAGGGATCTCATCTATGGGTTCTCTTCTGTTGCTTGTTTTCAGCTTACACATCCAGAAGTAAAGGTTCCAGGGTTTAGTGCCTTGCTTTCTGAATAGGGGTGAGTTGTAGCTCTACAGCAGGTCTAAATTTCAAGCTATCTTTGTATTTGGACAGGTTATTGTAGGATGACAGGTTACCATATGTCAGCTGATCTGGGGTGTCTGATTCACAGTAATTGTTCATGTGTATGCTCTTAGCCTGTGGCAAATGGAAGGTAATTTGAGTTAGCTTGACCCTCTTTCATTATGCTCTTGCAAGGCACTCCCTTCTCCATGTGGATTGTTAGACCTACTGAAGAGCCTTGGCTAAAACAATAATGCAGTTTCTGTCTCTCAGCTAGTTTGGCTGCATCTGTGCAACAGCAGGATGAGGACTTCACCAACTTCCTGTATAGTTGTGGTTTTGAGACCATACCTTGCTGAAGAAATAAATCCTACAAAAATGCTACCCTGAAAACCAGTCAGATGTTACAATTGCCAGGTGTGTTTTTCTTTAGCAGAACATACAAAGCTTTATTAGTGCATTTATAAACATGTAAAACAAGTTGTTTATTTCACAGTATCTTGGTATACATCTTTCTTGTTTTTGAAGAAGTATGTTTTACCTTGATTTCTCTCAGATGATGTTTGGTAATTGAAATAATTCTAATACTGCAGTAACAGTTTTCGATGTTCTCGTTAAAAGCCTATTGAAATCCCAGCTAACTGAAAAATTCCCATTTGCTACAAATGGCACTTAAATTTGATCTGAAATGACATGAAAGGTAAAACAATTGATTTTCTTTTTAGTGCCTAGTTATTATTTGAAATTTGATTTTGCAACAGCAAATCCACTCCAGTCTGGTTCATCAATAATTGTTAAAAATCTAAAATACTACTTAAATGCTTATGGGAAAGTATTTTTCAGTAGTGTGATGCAGCCATCCTCTCTTGCTGCCTTAGCGAATTCTTAAGGCTCCCAAAGAGAAACTCAGAGCTGTCTCTTGAATCTATTCCATTTCCTCTTACACAGATTAATCTCCTTACTTAATTACTGCATTACTGATCCTGTGTGTATATAAAGTATCCTTCCTATTTTTTTGTTCCTATTTGGTCAATAAGTGTTTTTTCTAGGAGATAATTGGGTGAAATTTACAGTTCCCAAGCTTCTTGTACTTGGAAAAGTCAGAGGAAATGTGTAAATTTCTTCTTCAATTGGAATTTGAGACTTAAGTCTTGGTGCAGACTTCTTGTAGTCCTGTGAGAAATAAATAGTTGGGAAGTTTATCAACATACCTTTAAAAAGTTACGTCTGTCAACGTACTTTAGAAAGTACATTATGCTGCAGAAGCATGGGAAAACTTCAGATTTTAATCGTTGTTTCTAAGAGCTGAGGACCAAATGGAATGCTTTTTTATCTAAATAAGCCTTTCCTGACAATTGGGAGAGCAAGAGGCCAGAAAGGTGACCCAAATGCTGTTGGGTCATCAATGTAAATTGTGTGTAGTGGCTGCTCAAATTAATGTTTACTATTTCCTTCAGTTGTTGCTGTCTTGACGGAAGGACTACAGCTCTTAGATGGTTGTTACATTAATCCTTGTCAAGATGTGATGCCTCACCTTTCTGTGAAGGTGGTAAGATCTCTGACCATGTTCTTGGACATTCATCCAGAGTCTTTGAAGAGCAGTTATTCAGAATAAACCAGTTTACTCTGAAGTTTCATTTGCTCTTTTTGGACCTGTGTTGGCTGCAGCTGTTCAAGATGAGACCATGGGTAGAGACAAGAGAAGCTGAGCTCCATCTGCTATGACCTTGGAAGAGCGAAGGTCCAGGGCAATTGCCATGTATGAAAGTGTGTGGTGGTTTTTCCATCAAAGAATCACTTTTCATGAAACCACACACTGGTTTGGGTTCGAAGAGACCTTAAAAATCATCTCATTTCAGTTTCTAATTTCTCTCTTGTTAAGATCCATTTGGAGCTTCCTCTGGTTCCATTTTTAAGTCTCTGCAAAGCTCTACAATAACTGAGCCTCTAAGGTATGTGCCTTGGATTGCTGTTGAGAGAACCTCCTTCAACACATGAGTTGTTTGGCCAGCTAGGCATCAGTGGGAGGAGAGAGGATTAGTGCTTTGGGCTACTGTTGCTGTCAGGATGACTAGAAGAAGAATGGGTGTGATTGTGATAATGGGTGATACCTGAGCAGCTTCAAGTGGCCTTTGATAACAAGTTTAGAACCTTTCATATCTTGCCAAGTATCTTCTCTTTGATCAGCAGCTTGTGATCAATAATCTGCTGATACACTTGACAGTATCAGTATGGTTGTTAGTCATTGTCAATTTTTACCTTAATTTGAAAGGTTTAAGTAACTGAAAAAGGCATATCCCACTAGGTTCAGTGGGTGTCTGTCTAATGAAGCTCTGTTCTGAAGATCAGTTCGTCACAGTACTTGTCAGTGTGATGCTGGATCTCCCTTTTTGTCTAAATAACGCTTGAACACCTGAGCTTGTTAACTTTAAAAGTCTAAACAGGAAATAATGTTTACTAACAGCCCCATCTTCTCTAAAATTGTTTTTTAAATGCCAGAAAAGAAGAGGAGGTGAAATTATTCTGATTTTACAGTTACAGACAACCTAACTTTTAATATGTAAGTTTAAAGGAAATTGTATTGATCATACTAACATTGAAATCTTTAAATTTGTAAAAATTTACATTGAAATTTGAAAAAGAGGGAGAACGTAAAATTAGTTTCAAACAAGTTTTTATTTTAAAATTTCTGTCTCAATAGTATGGAGTGCTCCAGTTCAAGATCAGTTTTCATTAATTCATTTCAAAAATTCATTAATTTTTCAGCCTGTATTTTTCTGGATAACTTTTTTTAGAAACTGAAGCTTTGAGTTATCTCTCTGCTGTAGGTTGCTTGTATGCTGATTAATACAATGGAAGTTAAAAGTAGGTGGTGTGTGGAAAAAGCATGGTTTTTAATTCCTCTTTTTCAAAGGCATGCCAAACAATACCTGTTATCCATTGGTGCTGAGAGTGGATTCATTGCCATGTTCTTGGGTAAATCCCAGCAGACTGAGTGCACAGTTTTTCATTAATTTCAGTTGACTCCATGACCAGTATCACAAGGAGTGCAAGAAGCTGCCAGTATATTTTTGTGTGTATTTGTAAGATCTAGAACTGTTGCACAATTGTGTAGCATCAAGAATGTTACCTGAATCATCGTGAGTTGGGCAGAGTCATTTTTCAGACTAAATACACTTCAGTTGTTATCCCAGTGTTTCTTCCCTATCAGCAACATTGGCCCTGAGCTGTTCCTCTGGGTTACCACTATTAGCAAACAGGTAGTCTGGTGAAGGGGAGCTGTAATGGCTGTGAAAGGCAGAAATTTTCAACTCTTTATGTCACTTGCATGGTAGAAATAATTACCACTTTTCATAATGAGCAAGTTTTAAATAGTAAAATGGATAATTTTTTTTTCTCATTATCTTTATGATGTTTTGCTGCAGATGTAGTCAGTAAAATTATGTATATATACTGAGTATTAAATATTAACTAAGATTTATTTCTTGTAAGATGTAAGGAGTCCTGTTGGCAGAAGGATTATGTTTTGCAATAATATAAATGCTGTGTGAATTATGATGGCTGGGGTAACTGCTTGGGCCTGGTTAAGATTTCCTTAAGATTTTTGGGGCATATTTTGTATTTTACCCAAATTTAAAAGTACTACAGAAATGGCCAAATACATTGCAGAAAATTAATTTTAATTTGTCTAGCTTTTGAAATCTGTATATGGCTTGAGAAAGGGCAAAGGCATCAGAACAGCAGGGTTTAGGAATGTGATATCCTGCTTGTGTTGAGGTTTTTTCTCAGTTAAAAAAAAAATCAACCTGCTCCTTTTTTATTAAAAAGTGATGTATTTCCTCCCAAGCCTTGCCTCTTCCTCCCCTCTGTCAGATATTTTTCACTAGATATATGGAGACAATTCTTGTGTCCCATTCTGCAAACCTAGCTGGCAAAATTTCTCTTAGAGACAATCACTGTAGTAGACTGAATGACCTTAAGAGTTTAAGTTAAATAAGAAATTTCTTTTAAGAGGAGATTTGTATACATGTATGCATATTTAATTTTTAAAGTGAGAGGACCAATTCAGTGGTTCTTTGTTTCCTCTTTCAGTATTTCTAGTAACAGCACTGCAGTGGGTGGAGTAAGACTGATAAGCAGTTTCTAGTCCAGAAGGTTCCTGACTTACTGATCTCTTCACAGAAATCCTTACTCTTGTATGTGCTCAGATTTTACTTAGGAAAGAGCTGTTCAAGCATTCAGTGAGGTAAAAAGAATGCCAATCAGTGCACTCATCTTTCATCCTTCCCTTCTGCCTGAAGGGTCCTGTGTTGGGGTTGCAGTAAACATGGGGAAATATCTGTTATTCTGCCACTAGTGATTGCCTAGAGTAATTTCAGCTACTGGTAAAGGATCCCCATTGTTTTACTAATTTGGATATTCGTACTGCAGAACTCCTGTGTCTTGCAGGCCTTCAGTCATGTCTGTAGCTATCACTGCACACCTGGGATGTTCTGATGTACCATTGTTCTGACATCAGCAGTGGGAAATGAAAGCATGAGGAAATGGCATAAGTTGCCCAAAGTTGCCAGGGAAGTCTGTGGGCACAGTTTCACTGATATTTTAAGCAGTGTGATTACAAATGGCTACCAAAAGGGATTTTCTCAGTGATTTGCTTCTTCCTTCCTTTGTTTTAATGACTGTGTACCTGTACAGTCACTCCCACTGTGTGTGGGAGCAGGTGGGAAAAGGTCTGCACCCTCCTTTCTGGCAGTATTATACACGTAAATTGTTTTATCTTTATCATGGAACCACATCTGTGGCAAAGCACAGAATTGAACGTGGTGTCCTTCGGTTCCTGTGGTTGGTACTCCAGTTGTGAACCACACAGTGTCTCTTAGCAGAATACCTTTTTTTTTTTTTTTCTGGACTTGGATAGTGCTCCTCTTGTCCTAGGCTAAAATCTGGATGGGTGTACTGGCAGTTGTTGCTCTCAGTCGCCCTTTGTCCTGTGCTCCCAGCTGATCCTTGTTCAAGACAGGGATCACTGAATGGCTCAGGATATGGCTGTGGTGGTGCTTTAATCTTTCAGGGCAGCATATGAAGGCAAAGGAGGGTTGCAGTTGGTTGGCTTAATTATGCTGGGCTGAAAACTGGAGCTGCTCTTGCAGTGCCACATGAGCTGTATGGCCATCTGTCATTGGGGCACCAACTTACATTCTAAGGGGCAGCTGGCAGGGTTGAAACTTGCTTTGCCTGGCAGACTTTTTTTTTTTTTTCTTTATTTTCCAGTGTGTGTCAGTCAAAACCCTTATTTTGTGGGTAAGGCAGAGAGTAAGGCTTATTTTAACTGTTTGTGCAATTAACTTTAAAAAAAATCCTAAGAACAGTGGTCATTTCTGTGAGAATAAATAATGTTCTTATAACTCACATTCTGTGCCCTTATAGACTCTTGTTTGTGCTTTTGAGATTCAACATTGTGACAGTTGTGAAGCCATAGGTGTGCCTGTGGGTGCACTGAACCATACGTATGGCACAAGAAAATTACACATTGGTACTAAAATGCAGTGTGACATTGTGAAAGCACAAATACCCAAGGAAGTGCCTTGAGAGATGACCTACAGCTCATGTGGAAGATTTAAACTGAGATTTTTCTCTGGTTCTTCAGAAACTTCAGCATAGGCTTCTGAGGAGGGATGTGGGAACTCCAAATGGTATTGATTATATTGGCACATTGCTGTGAATAGAAAGAGAAAAAACATTGGTAACATTTTATCTGAGGAAGAGTGTGTGAGTTATAAAAGGTAATTGTTGGGAAAATAAGTAGTTGTAGAAAACACTGCTGTTGGCAGTCAAACAGTATATGGCTTTTAATTTGAAAAGCTTTGAATATTTTTATTAGAAGGGGAAGTACTGCTACCTCTCTTTTTGTTTGGTGGTTGGCTCTTCTGTTTTTTCAAGACTAGGCATGAGTTAATAGTTTAGTGGTTCTGGAAACTCCTAGCAAGTCCAGCATTTACATTGGCTCAGCCTACTCTAACTTGGTCATGCCATGCAGCCCTCTGATATGCTGGGGGGAGAGGCTAGGAAGCAACATTAAATTACATTAAAGCAACATTAAATCCATTAAATAATGGATTCCTAGTGCTCAGTGGTAATCTGGACTGCTACAGATGATGTTCTGCTCTAACTTAAACCTGCTACTGGCTGCCCTGAAGGGACCTTTATAAAGATGGTACCTGGCATATGGGTGTTTTGTCCACTTCTCCAGCCATTGGACCAGAGATTTTTAAAGGGAATATGCATTGCTTTGGTATGAATCCATAATTTGGTCTCAGAATCTGTCACTGTGTTAATTGTGCCTTTCACAATCATGTAGGAGTAAATGGTAGGGCTTCTAGCCTGTTAAGGTGAAGTCTTATGAATGTGCAATAGAACATGTCTGAGACATCCCCTCATTGCTACATGTAGCTCAGAGAACAGTATGGAATTTAAATTTTCTTTATATCTCTCCTACTAAATTATGTTGTTTGCTAGAGGAAAGCAATTTTTTCTTGTAGATGTGGTGGAAACATTTGACTTTAATAATTGGTTCAGATTTGCAGGAAATTATATTTAGTTCTCTGTACTTTTCAAAGAAAATAAAGTTGTAATGACTTGGAATAAAATGTTACAACTGTCCAGAAAGGGCACTGACAAAGTATTGTACTCATTTGTACTGGCAAAATGAAGTTCAGTGGCACTTACACATTTACTTCCACTGTAATTGTTTCTGGTAAAGAGCTTGACTGATACTGTCTGTGTTTTGAGATGTTCAAGTCCATGACTTAATTGCCTTGCTTTTGATCTTTACTTGGGTGCCATGCTCCCCAGTAGGTACACAACGGAGACAACTTTATGTAGGGACCTCCTGTCTGAGCCTGTCCCATTGCAGGGGGGACTCCTGCTATTAGGATTTTTTTAGTGTTTTTAACTTGTGTTTTAATACATGTGTGCCTCCAGTCTCCAGTGTCATTTGTGATGGAGGGGGGAGGAATGTGGTGGTGGGACTGTGTCCCTCCTTTATATCTCAGGTCTGTTCTGTGTTGGGAAACCAGAGGTCTTCTCTGTTTACAGTGAGCCAAGGTGACAGTAAGGTTTGGCTTTATAAAAAATGAAAATTAATTTTGATCTACTCTGTACAGAAGATTATTGCACCTCTGTATTTGTCCAGTAAAGGCACAAAACAGATCTTTTTGCCACGTGTGTCATTGGCAGTTTTATTGCTGTGTTTTTTCTATACGTTTTCACTTAGTAAGATTTTCTTCCCAACACTGTCATAGTTGAAGGTTTTCAGGACTTCAGCCACAATTGATTTCTTTTCATTAAGGGAAAACTTCTCTCCTTTTCCATTTGTTTCCTAAAGAACGTAACATATTTTAATAAGGGTTTTCTTTTGTCTTAAAATCTAAGCCTAAGTAGCCAGACTGGATTTTGATTTTCAGATACACATGACTTATTTTATTTTTCTTCTTAAGTTTGAAGGCTCTAGTTCTCAAGTGTGAAATATTATTAAGAAATTTTTCGAAACCTGTTATTTCATAGCTCTTCACTTTGTTCCCAGGAACGATGACTTTTTCTGACTAATAGATGGCACTATGTATAGCATAGATGGTTCTTGCCCTTAGAATACAGAAGACTCAGCTGCTATGAAAGATGGTTTTAGTCTTTCCACCTAAGTGCTGCTCTTAAAGTCTTGTTAGTGTAATGCTGATTTTGTGTCCTTAATTATGTGTATTCAGCAGTTTACTGCCTGGTAACAAATCTAGTCTGAGCTCTAAATATAACTTATACTCTCTCAGTCTAGGTTGTTATAAATGTTTAATTTTTTTCATTCTGATAACTGCATTTAACTAGTGCACTTGATCAGAAAGTATGTAATTTGTTATTTCTGTACACTGTATTTCTACCAGGGCTCAATCTGGTCCTGCACAATTTACTTCTCTGTATGTTTAATTAAAAGGAGCAGGTCTGTGTTGCTTATAGGAGCCACCAGCCTCTTGCCTCGGGGCATGGGCTTGCTTGTGGACTTTTCCTTCTGGAGAGTGCCTGTGTTTTTTGAGGAATATGGATTGCTAGATTGCCCATGTCGATTAAGGTAGAAGTTCTTGAAAGCAGCACTTGTTCCTACCAAAATACTGGTTTGTGAAGTTGTGAACAAAACCTCAGTAATCAACTAAACCTCATAAAGTTAACCCAACCCACCATATTTACAGCATCTGGATGTAGGATGGATGTTGGTATATGTGGAGGAAAATAAGTAAAGGTTGCTGTAGGTAATTTCTTGACTACATTCAGAATGGTGAGACATAATGCAGTATTTTAAAAAATTATTCTTAAAATATGTACTTTGTGTAAAACAATCATAAAATTACACATAAATTATTTCAATACATAGAGTAGCATTTTTTGTCTAAGTTTATTCTTTTAACCTATAGAATATGAACAGTTTGTTTTTTAAATTAGCCATAGTTTGAGAATAAACATGTCCAAAATTTAATCTGACAGTTGCTTAGAATACATTTTAAGACAATTTTTTTAGCTATGTTGAGCATGAATATAACAAAGATGACTAATACTCTATGGGCTCAACCAAAATACAAGGGGAACATGGCAAAGCTCAATGCACTTATAAACTATCTTTGATACATATTAGAACATGGAGAATATCCCAGTTTTGCCTCTAGAGAAGCAGTTTTGCCTCTGTAACAGAGATGTAAGAATGCTGTACTTGATGCAGTATAATTAATAGTTGACAAGTATTGTATGTTTTAGTTCAGTAAGGGAAAATACCCATTTATTTAGTAGGCTGGATTTAACTGTGTTCATGACCCTTGTGGCATACTTGAAGTTGAGTGCAGAAAATATATTTCAGTTGCTAGAAATGTTTTGAATGCTCATGATTTCAGAACAACTCATGAAGGATTCTTTTCTTTTGAGTCTCTATGATACTGAATCTGCTTGTGTCTGTGCTGGCACTTCAAATCTGACAGACTACATAAATGTAGTCGTGTAAAGAGGGGCTTTTTGTGCTTGCAAATGGACAGTGTCTTGCACATTCTGCAGGTGTAGGATTTGAAACTCACTGTGATTTGTTGTTCTGAGTGTGCATCTATGGTCTTGCTATCCCATGATAGATGTTGGTCTTTGGAGAAGGTGGATGTGTAGTGACTGTGTAAAGACAGCATCATCACTCTGTAGATGCTTTGCATGCAAGGTTTTCCTCTAGGAACACTTAGACACTTCAGAGGCTCCCTTCAAGGTAAAGATGCTAGATAGTCAATAAAAAACCTCTTGTGTTTAGAAGTGATGTTTAGTACTAGATTGGTGCTGAATTGTTGGCATTGACCTGTGTTCCCTGAAGCACTGCAGTTCTCCAGGATTAAATTATACAGGAAATGTGAAAAGACAGGAGCAGAATGAAGTGGTTCTGACTCTTATTCTTTAAGGTTGGTTGTTATTTTGTTTTTAATTAGCTAATACATGTACGCACGCATGTGTAGCCCTTGCTATGTGACAAGTCTTGAACTTTCCTCCACCAAGGACAGGACCTCCTGTGAGTCTTTGAGAGTCTGAGATATAAAGTAGAATATCTTTTTCTGGAAATATTTTCCTACATGTGGCAAATGAGAGGTATCTGTTAAGGGAAGTTAATCTCTACAGTGATGTGTCAGCTTTGTTTACTTGCTGATTTCTGGTTATAACTGGACATTGCAACTACCGTAATATTTTCCCACAGTATCACTGTAGATAGGGCAGTGCATCCATCTGCTACGAGGGTCTGTTGTCTGTCATATGGAAGTAAAAATTCATTCCATCATGGTTCAGTCACTGGCCTGTTTCTCATCTCATGCCAGTATCAGAAATGCACACAGCACTGGCATGAAATAATTCACTGACTGTTAAGTAGTACACTTCAAAGATAGCAGTCTGATTTGATGTCAGGCCTCATAGTTTTGCAACCATGGTTTGACTGATGCACCGAAATTTCTTTGTGTTTCTTACTTGTTAGTCATCAGTGGTGGCATCTGACATCTAAAGAAAAAAATATTGTCAAGCAGCTCCTGTACAGCTACAGGGTTCTTCAAGGTGTGTTTCTCTGTTGCCTGCCTTCTGGCTGTGCTGGTTGCAAGCTTTTGGATTCACAGGGTTTGGATAATGCCCACTTCTTCAGCCCTTACCTGGGAGTGTAGAAGCCATGGGCTGGGTGTTTCCTTCCCAGTTTTACTGCTGCCCAAAGCCCTTTTGGGAGTGGTGTTTCAGAAGCAGAGGAGTGGCACTGAGATGGTTTTGGCAGCTTTGGGTTGGAGGGAGGCTGTGGCTGCTCTATGAAAATTTCAGTTGCACAGTAATGAGTGTGACTGTGTAGTTACAACTGGGTAACTACAGTAAAGTTAAAAACTACAGTAAAGAAAAATGTTCAGTAAAGAAAAACGTGGGATAGTGTGGTTATTGAAATTAAGGACTTTTGGTACTGAATTGATCTTCCCCTGAGTGCTAACACAAGGTAAAGTGGTTCAGATTAAAGATTGGAAACTGGTTTACTAGATTCTCCTTTGTTTTCACCAGTAATTTTCGGTAGTACTTAAATTCAAATGAGTTCATAAATACATTTTCTACTGTTGCTTTACAGTAGTGATGTCTGAAAGAAGCAGCAGGTGAAAGAATACAAACAGCAATGTCTTTTAAATCCTCCCCACCTACATTAACATTTGAAAGATGTTAATCCTTTAACTCATGAATCGAGTGGAGTGTGCCAAGATGGCAGCAGCTAGTTGAGGTTTGGCTCCAGCAGTTTCAAGCAAGTTTGTGAGTGTAGAGTTCTTAAACAATGTGCCATCATCTCTTCCCAGATTATCAGTTAGGAGAAGGAATGGCTGCAAGCAGACCAGCAGGGAAAGAGATGTGAGTGTTGTTCATGTAACCCCAAAGCACTGCACAGTCAACACACCAGTCTAAGCCTGTGTGAAAACAAACTCTCTGTGCCTCTGTGTTGTCTTACTTTCTCCTGTTCTAGCCTTGCTTGCAGCTGTGTCCATGAGCTCTTCAGGGTAGGTTTGGGTTTTTTCCCTCTGCTCTAAGTGTTTGAAGTGACTGACTTGGCTGCGTCTCCAGGTGCTCCTGTGCATTAATAACAGTGGAACAAGTGAGTAGTTTGCAGGTGTGTCAGATTGGTAAATTCAGAACAGGTGAAACTGTGACAGGATGACTTGATGAAGGAAGCTGAAACTGAGGTGATGATTACAAAGACTGACAGAAAATAGGGCCTGGAAAATAAATTCAATTTGCTGACGTTATATAACCATCTTGGTGCAGCCTGTAGATTCATTAGTTTGGGAACATACTTTGTAAGGGAGAGTGATTGTGTGTGGCTTTGCTTTTAGCAAATTGACAGTAATTTAGAGTGAAGGTGTAGGAGGTAGAATATATTAATACTCTGACTTTCTAGCTGGTGTGATCTTGTCTAGCAGGTGAGCTTTTCAGCGTGTTCAGCCAGCATGTGTTCCGGCATACTTCAATTTACAGCTGCAAAGGTCCTTGAAACCATGAATTGGCACAGTAGCACTTCTTGTTCTTTTTAATTTTATTTTTGTAACTGCTGAGAGCTTAATAATATGAAAGAAGAATGGTTGATCTCTTTCTGTACCAGCGACGTTCACAGGATTATCCAAGATGGTGTACAGTAATAGTGTAAGTATTACCTCATTCCAGGTGAAAGACCTGGGGGTGGGGGTAGATACTATTTTGAAGATCACCCTTAAGTAGGTGGTACTTGTATGTCATTCCTCCTGGTGTGAGCAGAAATGACTGGAAGAGCATGAGATGGGGAGAGGAGGAGCAGGAAGGCAGTGTAGCTTGCTGCAGGTACCCCAGAGTCCTTTCTGAGCCTGGACAGGGCTCAGCAGGCACAGCCAGGGGTTCCTGCCTGGCAGGACCATGGCCTCTGCTCAGCTCACTGTGGCTGGGAGCTTCACTTCTGAGCAGAGGTAGGGGTTACCCCTGCTCTGCTACCACCCTAGCAGTGCAGATTTTGAAATCTTAATTCTCTTAAACAAAGGTCTGGTGGATGTCTTGGAGTTTGTCTTCCCTTCTTTTCAGCTCTAACAGTAAGGGGTTAATCTCCTGTAGCTCTGTAATCAAAGCTTTTATTTTGGTTATAACCATGTCTGAGCAGTGTAAACAAGATCACACAGTCAGGCAGTGGTTTGCTTACTTCATGCTGGTCTTCCAGTTAAATACTAATACTTCATTACCTTTTGGCCTTTAATATGGAAAGGTGTGGAGAGAAGCAGCTTGAGCCTTCCTCTTTAAAACTTCTGCACATTGGCTTTGAGACTGACCTTTTAGAATTTTTTTCTGTAGATATAATTAAAGAAATTGAAAAGGAAGGATGTTTCTATCAGTTACTCACCAGCAATCAATTTTGTAGAAATGTTGCTGCTTCTCTAAAACAGCTTTTTGTTACTAATACCTTATCAGTTGCTCTCCCTTTACAAAAACACTGTTTATTTAAAAACAAACGGATAAAGACTTGGTGATGTTCCACTTGCCTGGTCAAGTGTTTAGAAGGGCCCTGGGATGTTTTACAGCCTAACTCTCAGTCAAAATGCACAGCACTGGTGTTTTTCTGCTCTCAAGCCTTTGGGACCAGGATGATGATGAAATGAAACTGAGTCTGACAGTTGGGAAGGAATTATGGAAGTCTAAGAGAAGGACACAGTTTCTATTGCTTTAACGAGTAGTAGTTCTAATGAAATCTTCCAATTGCTGCGCCGAGGATGCTTTGATTTAACTTAAAGTAGTATTTCTTCACAATAGATTTTGCTGACAAAATACATTGATACAGATTATTTGACAACTTAACATAGTAACACTGGTGTGGAAAATATCCACATTCATGTAGCAGTGTAGTTTTATATGTGAATGGTTGAAAATACTGTGGTCTGTCGTCCTGTCCTAATGTTACCATGTCTGGGATTTTTAGAAGTGTGGAGTACTCAGAATTAAATGGGCTGAGGTTTTTGAGATGCTGAAGTACTACAAACTTACGTTTCATAGCAAACAGTTGGATTGGAGCTTTGGTGACGGCCAATGGTAAGGCCTTGTAATAGAAAAATGGAGGGTAAATACTTCAGGTGTTGGTATGTTAAGCAGGAATGGGAGAGCATTTACCTGATGGGAATGCTGAGCCAAGCAGTGATTGAATTGTTCTCCAGTGGTGCCTTCTGCCTTTGCCACGTTAACAAAGCCACGGCCATCTTAGAAAGATGCTCACATAGTTGGGAGACTCCGCAAACTCCAGCCAACCCGTGCTGCTGCTTAGTCACCCTCACAGTCAAAAAAAAAATAAATCTCCTTATGGAAATCTTTTTCTGATGTCCTTCCAGTGCTCTAATGCTTTTTCACCTTATTTGTGTACAGCTGTAGACTCTGAACTTCTTCAGTGCTTTGGGCCAAGGAAGTCTTTGGTTTTAGTTTCAATATTTGAGCAGTTTGTCCTGCAGAAGAGATAATTATCTATAAGATTGATCATACAGAACTTATCTGCAGGTTTGTTGGCCATCTCTCTTGTTTGTAATACGATGTTCCTTCTTAACATTAATACTCTTTATACCTGCAACTTTTTAAGAATATAGTCAGATGACCTAAAAACCACAATAAATTAGTACTGTGAAATGGCAGCCCTCTCCAGCCAAGGTATTGTGACTCACGTAGTCTGTTGATGCACTAAGTAAAATGAGCTTGGCTGAACAAGAGGTGTTTTCTGTTCTGGTGGATCATTGTGTTCGGGAGTGTATCAGTGTGTTCAGAACTGCACACCTCTGACTCTTCTCCCACAGTGTGTTTTTGTGTATATGTCAAATTTGTCTCCAGAAGAATGCCTTGACAGCTCTGCATACACACAGAGCTACATTTCTGTTTTGTACTTGTTTAACTTTTCATCAACACTAAAAATTATTGAAAGGAACAAGATCAAACTGCATAGGCTCATTGGGGATGTGGGGGTGACTGGATAGTCAGCACTAGTCAAGGCATGAAGGGGAACCTCACCATGGGGCAGCTGTCATGCCACATCTTGACATCTTTGAATACTTTCTAATCAGTCTTTCAATTTTTAAAAATCTTTCTTTGGAAACAAAAATTGGGAAATGTAGGTAAAATAACCAGAAAAGTAATTTATCGATTCCCCTTTTTTCTGCATGTGTTTTGTCCACTGACTCTCCAAAGTGCCTTGGTCTGTAAATGCACTCTTGGGTGTAGATATCTGAGAGAAAACATTTGAGGTCAGTGGAGAATGATAGAACTGTGCAGACATGAAAAGAGAAAATTGGCCATCTTAATGTGCGACTTCTAGATTATCTTTGATTTTTTGGCACAGTGAGAAAAAGCATTCCTCTTAAAACCTCTTTAGGTCCTTGTGGCCTTTTAGCATAGGGTTTCTTTTTTGATGGCTGTTTCAGTGTCTTTCCATGGCTCACAACACAGCATTACTGTGTGTAGTGAAGGGCTGTGAGAGTCTGGATGGAAGGGGCTGTTACTGGGCTCTTCTTCAACCATATTGTTTCCCTATTGCTTTTTGCTGCACGTGTTCAAATGCCTTTTACCATTAATGCACATGATTTAAAAACACTTTTTTGAATAGAAATTTACCATACTGAGGCATAACACATTTCTGGAAAGTGTGGTGGCTCAGACCTTCAAAACTGAGAAAATAAATGGCAAAACCCCCCTTTCTGTCTGGTCTTTAAATGACTGAATATCCAGAATTTGGGAAACTAAAAATAGGAATTCAGGCGTGTGAGAAGGAGGACCTGTTTAAGAAGGTAAAAGTTCAGGATTTTGCTGTAGGTGTACAAAAAGACTAGACATAAAAAGACTGTGGAAGAAGAAAAACAGCCCTATTGAAAACTGTATTTCTGGATAATTTTGACAAAAGCGAAAAATTTACTAGTTTCTTTTCGTTTTGTGACCTATGCTTGCTCTCAGGTGACCAAGCTTACTCTGCCTGCTTGAACTTTATTTCATCTTAATGTTGTTAAGAATAAATTTGAAATGGAAATAATAAGCATCTTACTTTGGTCAAGGAGGTATCTATAAGGCCTTTTTTTTTTAACATGGGCATTTCCATATTGTTTAGTGTAATAGAGTTTTAGTCAAATTGGAACCATAAGAAAAACAGTTGAAAGATACTAAGAAAAGAAGCTAGACTTATTTTTAGATGAAATTGTCAGTAATTGAAAATAGTTCATCAGATACAGGGCATCATCTGTGGTTTAAACTTGAGAGTGTTCACTGCAAAAAGTCTCATTCTGGAAACTCTTAAATTATGCAGCCATTACATTTAACTTCAGAATTTATCAGAAAAAAAGTATCTGCAAATAGTGTAATTAATTACCAAAAGACATAATTAACAGCCAAATACAAATTTTTGCCCTCCACCACCACCCACACACCTTGACAGTTACGGGTGTTTTAGTCGCTGAAATTTTACCAGAAGCAGAAATCAAAATCGGTTGTTATTCATTAAAAACATGTTTTTGAAGTTTAAATGTACATATATGCAGCTGTTAGATATATATATATCTAACAGTTCTTCATGATGTGAAATGACAGTGTTAATAAAATATACTGATGGAGATTTAATAGCTACTTAAAAAAGCTTTGAGAAGTTCATTGATGCAGCATTTTGTGCATGATACTGCTTTTAATGGCAAAGATACATCTTCAGTCAGCCTGTGACAGCCTGTTTTCCTTGCAGTTGAAAACAGGAAAGTTAAAACCAGCTGAGTGTCGAGGAGTGGTTACTTATGCAGTGCTCTGGAATGGGCTGGATAACTTAATGTACAATGAAAAAGGTGTATGTCTGTAAAAATAAACCTGTTTTTTAAAAAGTTAGTTCTGTTTAAAGGCAGAAAAACAAACACTAAAAACTTTATTAATGTATCAAAATGATGCCATTTGGTTTTCTAATAAAATCAGGGTGTAATTTTATTATTTTTTCCTCTCCAGATATCCACGAGCAGTAACTTCTGGAGTGGGGTGTTTGAGACATCCTTAATCTACAGGGCAAGGAAGAACAGAGTGTCCTCCCTGTGCTGCAATTTCCTTGAACATATAATACAAAACCTTCTTTCCAGCTTTCCTCATGTTTGTTTTGCAACACATGTTGGCAGTGGAAAACAGATGATCCTGTTCTCCCAACTTGTATTTAAATAATGTATTAATACAGTAAAACTTGGTAGAAAAGCTGTTTAGCCTTTATCTCCCGGAATAGGTTTGAAAAATTATACTTGTTCTCTGTGTAGGATTTACTTTTTCTCAAAGCAGCTTGGGTTTAGGTAGGCCCTTAGTCTTTGGTGTTGTCAGCAGTTTTTTATTTTTACTGTAGCTCTTAACAAATTTAGTTTTGAATCAGATGTTGACTATTGCAGTAGTGGTGTTTTATAGTTTAATGACAGATTTCTTAACCCATCTTAATAACATATACGCTGGCAAATAAGTATTTCCCTCCTGCAGCCCGACGATACTTGGCACTTGCTATGGTTCCACACATTGTTTTCTCAGTTTTTTCCCTGAAGCTAAACAGAACCATGCCTTCCTCTCTTGACAGGCACCTCAGAGTTGGTAATTTAAGGAACAGAATAATATGAACAGTCATTGAGAAGTTTTCAGAGTAAGGATCAGATAAGTGACTGCATGTAAACCTTGCCACAGTTAGGCTTGTAAAATTCAGCCTTACTATGGCGTATGTTAGGTACAACATATTTTTGCCTAGTTCAACGATAAGAAATGCTTGCTTTCTGTTTTTTTATGTATGCATGTTTCTGGCATAATATACACACACATATATATTATTTTAATAGCCTTTTTTGAAAGGTTAAAAATAACTATGTCTTATGACAAGGGGTCTCTTTGGTGAATTCAAGAGCAATAATTTAGCAGGAACTAAGGATTTTAAATTTTTTTCCTTGCCAGTGTAATGTATTTACGTTTTCAGGGTATTGTTGTTAGTTATGGTGTTCTTATAGTGCTATTTCACAGTTTCTTTGGGGGGGGGTGTGGTGTGTGTGCTGGAGTTTCTTTTGGGTTTTGTTTGCTTTTTTCATTTCAGCTGTAACTTTTGAAATTCTTTGTAAGTGTTGATTGTAGTACTAGGGCAGCAGAAGAATGCAGTGTGCTTGCTTAATATCAGTGTAATAGTAAGGGGAAATAGCCAAAAAAGGCAGCAGAATTAATAGGTTTTTTTCCTTTTGCAGTTTGCACAGTTGTCTTTTTCTAGAGAGATGCTCTTGAATATCCACAATTGTGAGGAGTGTTAGCACAAGGTGTGTTTTCCTCCTATCTGTCAAGGTTACAAGGTTCCTATTTTTTCCTCTGGGCTGTTTGCTGTTTCTCTGCTTCTTCATAGACTAGTGATCAGCTTGGAAACTTTGCTTGGTACAGTAGGGAAGAAAGACAGCCAAACCCAGTAATTATTAATATAATTTTTCTCCTCTCACTTCTTTCTTAGAGGAAATGATACTGACTATACCCCTTGCAACCCAGCACACAAGAAGAGCTGTCTGGCCTTTCATCTTGGTTGTTTTTTTTCCTTGTCATGCTAGGCATTTCAGAAGCTCTTTAATTCTGAAGCCCTAAACCAGGAATTTCCTAAGATTTTTCAAAACTGCTCTTTGACGTAATGAGGTGTCAGCTGGGCCAATGTATTGATAGATGTCAGTTACTTCTCATGGAGAGTCCACAGAAGGCAGATGGCTTTGCATGGCAAGTATCTCCAAATCTGCTACTACACTTAGTAGCAGGAGATGTGTATTCTTTTTCTGCCTGTGTTACAACAGTGTTCTGCAGATGTGGCTCATGACAGCAAAATCTGTGGGAGGCTTTCATTTCCTGAAAATTGGGTGAAATGATTGTGCCCTGAGATGGTGTTTTACAGGGGTTATGCTTGAATATCTGCAATGGTGTTAATTCACAATGAGACTTGTGAATTGTTTTATGGCCCTTTCAAGAGGAGCTATGTTTCTCTTGGTTTCCCATGGATCACAGAAAATTTCTGTAAATGGATCAATTATGGAGCGTAGAAAACTTGAAGTATAAATTGAGGATGTGTTAAGTGAAATCTCTACATTCTTGTTGAATTTACTCATTCCTAGACTATGGGTTTGCCCCAAATTTTTTCAAATGTATCAGAAACTCAGCTAGAGAAGAAATGAATAGTGTCCTGCTCCTTCTTCAGTTCAGCAGTGCTAAAAAAGGTAAGGCTGAAAATAATTACTGCCAGAAGTTAATACAAAGAGGAAATCACAAACTTCTAATTATTTTTCTGTAGTTATTGATATCAAGACTATACAGACTTAGTCTAATTAAAGAAGGTAAGGCTTCTGCTTCATAGTTTAGGTACTCTCTGCTTATTAGAAATAATCTGTCCTCATAAATAAGTATCTCCTATTAATTTTACATATGCTTGTTAGAGCATTTTCCTCCTGAATTTTGGAGACTGGTTTTCATCCTGTTAATGTCCAGTGATTTGAATGACATTGTTCATGGAAGTGAGTTCTCTGGGTTGTTTTATTTTTTTTTCTGATGGTTTATTCATTTGGTTTG
The DNA here is from genome assembly GCF_036417665.1 of Passer domesticus. Lineage (NCBI taxonomy): Eukaryota > Metazoa > Chordata > Aves > Passeriformes > Passeridae > Passer > Passer domesticus. Next base: position 111,370,782 of record NC_087476.1, on the reverse strand, counting down.
TGTGATTTGATGGGGGTTGTGTTTGCCTTTTTTTTTTTAAGTACCAGTGACTGACTCCACAAATCCTCTCTTTACACGTTCTGGTGACTTTGCTGTTGCTGTTGGAGAATCTGTAATGTCTTCCTGTCTGAGACACTACTTCCTGGCAAAATGGGAATTTGGAATTTTTTGTAGGGCCAAAGGGTGTGGTCACAGGGTTCCATTCTCACATCTTTGCTCAGGCACCTTGAAGTACTGCCTGAATTTGAAGTTTGAGGATTGATCAGAAACATCTTTTTGGTGGCAGTTCTTGAACCTATTTCAGTGTTTTTTATTGTTCTCACCGGCTGTGCTTCTCTAATGAGATGAAAGTTGCTGTATTTCAGCCAGAGAGGGAGATGACCTTTGAGACTGGTAATCTGACTGCCCTAACAAATGAAGTGATACAGCCAGGTAGAAATTTTAATTGGTCCTACTTGGAATCTTGAGTATAATCGTCACAATGGAAAAAAAAAAAACCCAGCTTGTAGTAATTGTCTATTTTATTTAGTGTCATTCAGAAATGTAACAGTGAGAGGCTCTTAGCACTGTATTTCTGAACCTTAAAATCTCCTTGGTCAGCTTTTTCACTGTAGCACCAAGGAACCATGCAGCAAGGCCACGGCATTGAAAGTGTTGCTTTCTTAATGAGGAATGCACCCAAAAAGGGTCCCTTGTCCCTTCTCAATGAAAGCTTGTCAGAGCAGAAGTCAAGCTGCCTATTAAGCAGGGAGGGAAGTTCCCTTAATACTTACACAGCAGCCACCTGGAGAGTTGTTTATTACTTTGCTAAATGTTATAGACAGTGTTGTAATACAGTTATCATCAGTCTGGGAAAACAATGTAATTTTAAAAAAATACCAGAAAATAAAAACGGTCTTCTAATTCTAGTTTAGCAGTTCTACATGCTAGTGCTGATCATTAGAGCTGCTTGTTCGAAGAAAAAGGTATTTTTTTCCCTCTCTAAAATGAGTTATTTAACAAGCAGCTCAGGTGTGCAGGTACTTGCACAATTATTCGTGTCTTAATAAAAATGTGTGTGTTAATGATTTTTTTTTTCTTTTTAGAAATTCAGTCTTTAACTTGACATTAAATATCTCTTTTGGGGTCATGGTTGTGGAAAGAAACCAGAATTTTTCATCAAATCCTCGTTATCACTTTTTGATTCTCACTTTTGAAAAGGAATATATTCTTTGTAGCTGGAGGGTTTTTTACTGGTGTTAACACATGGTTTTTGTGCTAGGTGGTTTTGGACTGTGAGCTCCCTAGGGAATGAAGTGTAAAGATATGAATAGCTATTTGTAACTGCTGATAATTTTTTAAGAAATATAGATGAGGACAAGTTTTGGGCTTGCAGCCAGTGTATCTTTCCCATTTGTCTCTTTTTCTATTAGTCTGTTTTGTGTCAGCTCTAAGAATTTAATTTTTTCCCGTGCTGTGTAAACCCTGCTTTCCTGTGCAGCATTTTGGGGGTGCCAGCTGACCTAGCAGACCTTTGGGGGTGTGGTGTCTCTGTCTGGTTTGAGTGACCCGTGTGAAGATTGTTGTAGCGGGCTTCACAATGTGCTGAGGAGGAAAAAAGATCAGATTCCTGGGATCTCATGGAAATTAACTTTTATCTAAGAATAACACTGAGAAATTACATCAGCTTTAAGAAACTCTCTATGTAGCTAGAAGTAGTTGTTTTTCTTATTTTAGAAAATACTTATAAATATGTTGTGAAATTAACATGAGCTTCTGGATAAATACAGATAGAGTTTGAGCGTCTGATCTATTCTTACTCTTTTTAGGCCATCATGACTGCACGACCTATTTCCAGAGAGAGTAATAAGATGTCTTATTTAGGTATTGATGTTTAAAAGCTTAAAATGTAAATGCAGAAAAAAGTGCTGTTTGATTCTTTGGGTGGAAGGTGGTGTGGTGTGTGTGTAATCCTTAAATTTTGCTCTATACAAGTGCTGTGACTTATAGTTTAAGCATAATTTTTCCCCCCTCTTTGAATTTAAGAAATAAATCTCATACAGGAAAATTTCAAAGTATTCCACACAATTTTTGTTTATTTGATAAACTGTTACAAGCTGCAGTGTGCTTTGCATATTGTTGTATATCTTTGGTTTATTGCCAGTAAGAAATTGTATGTATATTTAAAATATTCTAGTAGTCAGTAATGGTTATTGTGTCTGGTTGTTGCTTCCCAGAAGGCAGGAATGCCTTTATTCCATATGGCATTCAGGAAGTCTGATCTTTCTGTAGTCTTTAAGAAAGCATACATTTTTAATGTTAGGTCTGTCCCCTTTCCAATCTGAGAGCCTGCTACTCTGAGTAGCAGTTCTGACTCAGAATTTTTTTCTTGAGGGTCTCTTCCAGCTCCAAACAGCATTGTCTGCAGTCAGAGGTTAATCCTTCTCCTTGACCAGTGCCATCAGTAGTTCCTTTTCTTCTTTTAGAAAATACTTATAAGTATGTTGTAAAATTAACGTGAGCTTCTGGATAAATACAGCTAGAGTTTGAGCGTTTACCTGACACAAAATGCTACCTTTTAGATTTTACCTTTTTGTGAGCTGATCTGCTCTTGATAATGCTTGAAAAATACTGCAGGGTTTCTTTCTATAATAATTAAAAAATATATCACAGTATTTATTAAAGTCTCTGATAATAGTAGCAAATGAGTTTGCAGCTACTTATTTTAATACCATGTTTTTGACATTCAGCATTTTATAAAATGGTATAGCTGTATATATGGAGTAGCTGTATATGTGCCTCCTGTTTCTTGTGGACCTTTTTTTTTTCCAAGTCCACCGTGGCAAAGTAGAATTTGACTGTAAAGGACCACCACAATGCTTCTGCCTTTCAGGACATGTTGGATCTGAGCTCTGTGAACTTTGCATGTCATCTTTCTCAGTTTTGTAGGGGTTATGCTAGCTTTGGGTGGGGGTTGCTGGGGGTGCACTTGCTGTTTTAGTTGTGGTGTTCCTAGCTAGTGTTGTTTTTCTCTTCAGAGAGGTCCTCAGACAGCTCTCAGAAGAAAATGGTCTCCATTTCAAAAGCAACCTTAAGCCATCCATAATTTAAACTAATCCTTAAATGCTGCCTGGAATCAACGTGTAAGCCTCTCCTAGTGTGAGAAACCTTTGCTCTGAGATACAGAGTAGTATGTGCAAATTCTATATTCAGTATCTTTCATGTTTTGGTGCTGTATCTGCTTTCAGGTGTCAGCCACTTGTTAGGAATGTTTTCAAGGACACAGGATGAGTGTCAGTCACACTGCTGATACATGCATTTATTTAACAGCTCACTCCCAGAGACTTGCTCCTTATAGAAAAATGGTGAGTGGGTGTGTTTGCTTGGTTTTTTTGGGCAGCAGTTTGTTGCAGAGATGTTGCTGTAAGTGCAAATAGAGACCTGCCTTGAATCTCTGTTCTGTAAATTATTTGCCTTCATTGTTAGCTCTGTTGGGGGTTCCTTCCTTTCTACTCCTTTAAATTTGTGTCATCCTGTATTTTCTGTTGATTTTTGAGTTAATCCAGAAGTGGATCCAATGAAGTAGCTGTCATCTTACAGGCTGGCAGGATGCTTGATAAGGGTTTTGCCAGATTTATGGCAAGATGAGCTCAATCCAGAGCAAATGATCAGTTAACATTTTAGTGCCTTAGTTTGTGTTTTCTTCTAGTTATGAAGATGAACAGTGTTGGATTTTTTTTTTTTTGTTTTAATAATTTATTATTTCATTCTGAAGTTGTGCTGGTTCTACTTAAAACACTGTTTAAGGAACTCTTCCTGTTAAAATTTGTTTGATAGGCAAGATGAATCATGGCTTCATTCAAACAGGTTCAGTATGGATTGCCTTTATTTTTCAGAGCTGCTCTTCTAGATCTGCTCTCAGTTTGATACAGTCCTGTCTGAAAACTGGTTGGTTAGATTTCTCACCAGATTTTCCCCCAGCCTGCCAGAGCAATTTCAGTGCTGTGTTTGTTTGGAAATATCTGCCACCCCCAGGACTCTGCTTCTCTTGACTACATATCTTTTTGGTTGATTGGTTTTGCTCCTCCTGCCCATTTGGGGAAGGTGGAGAAAACCAGCACAAAAATGTGATGTTGAAGAGTTAAAACTTAAGTGTTCAAACACTACAGATTAGTGTATGAGCTGCCTTCTTTGGGACCCTCTCCCTGCTTTTTCTTTTTTATGAGGAGTCTGTTGGGAATTGGAAACTTTTTTTCTTTTTATTTTAAAGAATTTATCAACCTTACAGTTGTCAATTATATTTGCAATGTTTTTTGGGAAATATTATCTAAACACATGTAAGGTAGAAACGCAACCACGTGCACGTGTTTTGGAACATGATACATTTTCTCTAGAAGTGACCTAGGTGTGTATATTTTTTAATACATAGCTCTTGACAACACTTTGTTACTTCTCTGTAACTTATGTCTTCATGAAACAAAAGAAATCAATTGTATAATTTTATTTTTTCTTTATTTTGATGTACTCGCTTCCACAGCATCTGTGGAAATACAAAGCACTTTAGACAGTAGCTGCTAGAATGGCAGATTTTTCTTCTTTCCCTCCTGGAAGTATTTGTCCTTTTTGATCTTTTGCGGGTCTTAAAGCTTATAGTGTTGCAGTTCAGGTTTGTGAGTTGTTTTGAACTATCAGATGAGATAATTCTTAATTAAAATTTAGATTTTGACCTGTCAGAGTTGCAAAGTTCAGTAAACATGGTTTTATTTGAAATTCTTTTATCTTACTATACAATATAATTGCTGTAAAATATTTGGGTAAATATTTTTATTTGAGAGCAGACTCAGCTTAATTTAATCTCTTAAAAAAACTGCAAACATACTGACTTGGTTGAGACTGTGACAGCATCTGGCAGTCATTTCAGCAGGTGTTTGTATGATGATATTAATATTACACACACACGCTTCCAAATTTGTTTATTGACTTTTATGCTTCTATCATCAACAAATGTGATTATAATGCTTTTTATGTATGTTACTGGCTGATACTGTTACACTTTTCTCAAATTATTTTGGAGGCACTGTATTTTAAAACAGATATTTCTGCTCTAAAGCAGGTGTATGTTGAAGCGTGTTTTAGGGAAGGATTTTCAAAATTGAGCTCTGGCAGTCTGGTTTAAGAGTTTTCTTGCTCAGGGAAGGGCAGTGTGCAGTGTTGAAGAAGTATTACTTGGTGAGCAGCATCTTTCTGAAGGCTTCCAGTGTAGCTGCTTCAGTCTGCTCAGGGCTCGCAGGGAGCATCTGGAAAGCGAAAACCAAGCACCAAGGCTACTCCTTGAGGAGGTCACTGAAGACCTTCAGGTTTCCTGGTTTCACTTGGCAGTAACTACACAGGCTGCATCTGGAAAAATAGGATCTTGTTATTCCTGAAGTGTCAGAAATCCATGCAGAAGCCCCTCAGAAGTGTGGCAAAAAGTGCTGGTGAGAGACATTGTGGTATCCTTCCCTCGTCTTCCTTGGTGTTCAGATGGAAAAAGGAAGATTTTAATTCTTCTGGTACCTGCTGTGAGTGTGTGCATATCCCTTATTGTCATCTGTGCTGGAAGAGCAATTTTTAGTAGGACTCCTGCCATTTTCCTCAACACACTGCAAGAAAATGAATATATTTCTGTTCTGCTTAGCCAGTCCTTGAGTGTTTCAGCCAAACTGATCTTTCATTCCATTTTACCCCACAGGCTTCTGCTGTCTCTTTTCAGCAGTAATGTGTTCTGTCCTTTGTGGCCTCCATGGGTGTTCTTGTGAAGACCTGATTGGGGTTTATCTGTGCCTTTCCATCATCTGCTGGGAGATCGAAATTATCTGCTTTGCCTTCTATTTTTTCCCCTGTTATCTTTGCTTATTATGCTGTTGCTGTGTTTTCTGTGGCAATTTTGAACCGTTGTACTGACCATCCAGAACTGGGGAAAATCCCAGCTGTTGTGACAGTCATCTTGTGTCTTCAATGCAAAACAGGGGAGCAGGGGGGGATTGAGACACCATGCTCGAAGTCCCCAGGTAGTTTCTGGGGGATATCAGCAACAGTAATCAAGTTACTGTATCAAATCTAAAATAGAAACAAGGGCTGCAAAATCGATCCCTGCTGCAGTGTCTGAGTACATTTGGGTGTTTTGCTGTGGGGAGCCTTAGGGCTGGTGGTGGTGCCTGAATTCCTCCTGGCAGGGCCTGCTTCACACCCACGGCTGCTTTTCTGCTCTGGTGTGCCAGGGAAGGCTGGGAGCTCTCCTGTAGCAGCTTCTGTCTTCTGCCTGCCTTGTTAAATTGAGAGGGTGTTTTCCATCAGAGATGCAAAGAAACGTGTAAAACCAAGTGACTGATGCATGAGTGTGCATTGAGTCTGCTCTGAGGTCACTGGCCTCCTACAGGCAGTGATCCCCACGCTGGGCCAGACACGCCTTCACAGCAAAACTCACTGCAGTTCATCTGTCAATGTCCTTTAGGCTTTTTGCATAATTCATAAATACTTGCCTTTCCTAGGTAGTGAGGTGGTCAGATACGAGGTGTGCCTGGGAAGCAGCAGACAGGGACTGTGAGCCAGCTTCCAGCTGAACTTTTGGAGGTGGCTCTCTTATAAAAAGTGGTGGATCTTGATAGAAATTTCACAGTTCACTTCTGTCCTTAAAGACCTGTGCTGGTGGTTCTTCCCAGTCATGTGGTCTTGTGGCTGTGCTGAGCTGGACCAGCTGCTGGGCTGGCTGAAGGCTGATCATGGAGGTACTTGCAGGTTAATTTTCAGGTGGATTAATGAGCTGATGAAGCTCTTTTCTATTGCTCTGAGAAGTCTGTGTCTAGGTACACACATCACCAGTGAATTTCATCTTTGCACAGCTTCTGTCTTCTATTTGGATATTGTGGCAGTGTTGTGATCTCTAATGGTATGCAGCAAGGTTGCCATTTATAACTATCTGCTAAGGAAAGAGCACAGATAGTTTGGGGTTTTGGTGGTTTTTTTCACTGCTGTAGCAGCTCAGGCTGCATGGTATGTATAATCCAATATAAGCACAATGTTTTGTAATTTATGTCGAAAAACCCCAAGCCAGAAACCATTAAGAAAATCATGAGATTAAGATTTTGAAATGCGAATGAGTCACTTCAGAATTGCATTGCTTTGTTTTTTTAAGCAGGCTACTGTAGTATTGGGAGTTTTATTGGTGCCATATTGGGTTCTTTTTTGTGTTGTGTTGTTTTGGTTTCTTTTACATTAGTCTCTTCAACGTAATATATTCAGGAAAACTGCTGGCTCTGTGGCATTGCTTTTATGACTTTTATTTTCACATCATATTTTGCCCAGTTTAAGGAGTAAAAGGCAATTAAAATGAAAAGGAAATGCAAAATTGTTTTCTCATAGTTAAGCATCTGCAGAAAGTATATCTTTTTCTTAAGTAGAGTTGGTTTTAATTTATTTTCTAGATGCTTTTTGTTCTGGCCTTTTTAAAATTCGTGCAGCTTTATAATGTAATGTTAGTTATAGGGCATGCAGTGATGAGTAATTATTTCTTGCTTGTTTCAAGTATGTTCCATAAATATATGAACAGGGAAAATTGAAACTAATGAATCAAAGCCTTTAGAATTATACTCATGACACTTTCTGCACTTCTTTTTTAAAGGGCAGGGAGAAAATATGCTCTTACTTTTTCAAGTGTAATTTAGGTGAAGAGAATGTATGTATTTAAAGCTACCTCCATTTTACAGAAGGTTTTGTGTGCTGGCCTGAGCTTTTCCCAAAATGTTTGAGGAAAACTCAGTCTTGAGTTTTGTACTAAGTGCTATGTTTACTAAAGGATTTCTTGATAACATTTAGTTAATAATTGACACTTTACTGTTCCTCATTCTGCTGATTGTGTTAGGTAAAAATTTGAAGTAATGAGGTGATTGAGTTAGCATAGTAAATTAAATGCTTGCAGAGAAACCAAAAGCCTAGGTTTTTGCTTTTTCTTAAGCTGCTTTTGGTGTAGCTGCTGTGTGTGTTTGGAGAAAGTGCACATGAAGGAACTTAGATTTGTGTGCTGTGATATTCTGACCCTTTTTTGTTTTACTAGAAGTACTCTGCTCTCTAGCACTTCTTCCCCACCCTTCTGACTATGTACTTACCTCAAAATTTCCCTGGTATAAAGCAAAACTAGAACTCCAATTATTGAATTTCTTTCTTTTTTTTTTTTTTTGTTTGCAGATGATGATGTACCTGCAGATATGGTTGCAGAAGAATCAGGTCCTGGTGCACAAAACAGCCCATACCAGCTTCGCAGAAAAACTCTTCTACCTAAAAGAACAGCTTGTCCTACAAAGAGCAGTATGGAGGTAACTTCTTTGGGTTTAATTGTAAAGGAAATGTTACTGTTTCAACAATATGAAACTAGTTAGTATTATTCTTATCTAATGACTGAACTAATTCTAATTTATTTTATTAAAGGGTGCCTCTACTTCAGCTACTGAAAACTTTGGTCACCGAGCAAAACGTGCTAGAGTATCTGGGAAATCCCAAGATTTATCAGGTAATAACTTTTGTACAAAAAAAGGGCAAGGGAGAAGGAGTTAGAGACATTTTAATGTCACACATTCTCCCACACAAATTGTCCCCGTACTAGTTTTGTGTATTCTCCAACTAAAAAACAGTAGTGGGGAAAAAGTACCAAAACAAAACTATAAGCTTGTTTTGATCTTCAAATTTGGTAGCATGATTTTAATCAGAACTTTTTGAATCTGATCCTTTGCTCTGTCTGCTTCACTGCAGGTATGTTTGGTTATTTTTTATTCTCATAGTGCTGTGTAGTTGTATCTAAGCTGCTGTTAGGAGCAATAATACTGCAATGCTTAATTACCATTTCTCATATTAATGGCATTGTTCCATTGCATTTTTAGGGGTAGTTTGGGTATGTCATCATAGCGCTTCATTGTGGAGAGAGGGAGAGACTTGGTGTGTTTGTAGATAAAAACCAGATATACTTGCATACATAATGTATGTAGATTTTTGCACACATCTACAACAAATGTACATTGTATAATAAACACACATCCAATACATGTGTATATAACTGTCTTGTGTGTATTTTTTGTGTGCACACACCCTCTGCTTCTCTTTTCTGTGTAGTTTTTCAATCTCTCTGCTTCTATTATTTTTTGTCTCCTGACACACTCTTCAGTTCCAGGAGATCTGCTGTCACTTTTGCCTCGAAAATCAACACCAGTGCTTGCCAACTCCCATCGATGTGGTTTCTCCTGCTTTTCTTGCTTCTGTTTGTTTTTTTTTTTAGTCCATGTCTCCCTTAATATTGTGAATTAAAGCTGAGCAGCTGGCACAAGACTTTGGGTCTTGTTTTCATGTCTTCTGTTGAGATCTGCTCTTTCTAGCTTCTCATTTTCTCCATAGCATAGTTTTTTTGTCGTTTTTTGTCCTTTTCCCCCTGTTTTATTCTCCCCCTCTTTGATAACTCTCTGATTTCAGCAGCTGTTTAAGAACCATTTAACTTCTGATTTATATTTTTGAAATAGCCAGAACCAATTGTACATAATCCTGTGTCATTTTGCATTGATTCATTTCCTGATTGGCTCTCTGGAGCCTTGTGCAGAGTTGTCTTGTCACAGACTCTGTTTCTCTTGACAATTCTTAGTTTTTCTTCCATTTCTTTCACTCTTTACTGTGTTCATCATTGTGCTTTTACTCTCCCCGTTTTTTTAGTGAAAGTGTGTTACTTTCCAACATGAATGACACTGATTTCCTGAGGAATACTCCACGCTTTCACTGTGCATTCCATTTGTTAGATTCTTGAGCTCATGCGGGGATTGTGGAGGCTTCTCCAGCATGGAATTGACAGAGGAATCACTGTAAACAGTGATTTTATAATTTTACTTTTAAGACCATGCTCAAACCAGTTGAAGTGTAAGAATGGTTGGAGGAGGACACTCCTTTTTCTATTAAACTCTTTCCCAGTATGGGTGACAGTTATTTTTTATTCTCCCTGTTGAATCTAAGAGATTCCTCTAAATTTGTACAAATGTTGATTCTGGTGAGATTTATGTTAACACACAGTCCCCTTCACCTCACATTTTTAATTGGCATAGGTAATGATAGCTGTTGTAACTGAGTTGTAGGTGTGAGACTTCTTGGATTGTCATGACTGGTGACTGTGTATTGTCATCTGGGCTATACAGATGTTTATTTTAGAACTGTAGATGAAATGATGGCAAGGGACTAGAAATACAGGAAAATTTCTTGGTGGAAGACCATTGTACAGACTCTTGAGTGGAGGAAAATTCAGGAAATGCCAGTCAACTAGAGTTTCCAACTGGAGTGGAGCCAGGAGTCGGAAAAACGTGTATTTTAATACAGATTTCAGTGTTAGTTCTGCTGGGTGTGTTGCTATTTTAAATTTGTCTTCTCATTTAGCTATGGATTTGCAGTACACTGTGAGACTCGAGGTTATTGGCTTGCTCACTGGTTGTTCTGTACACTAGGAACATGCCTAAGTTTACAGAACTTACTGACTCTTTAAATTGATTTTTTTCTTTGCCCATTGATTTCCTAAGATCCTTTCCCAAGAACAATACATGCTATGTTTCTGACATATTTCTGCTTCTTAACAAGAAAAGATTTTTTTTTACTAAATACATCCCTATAGAGCAAAAGCTATTTGTGTCCATCTTCTCCACTAAAATGGACAAAAAAGGCAACCATATAAGACATAATTTACAATTTTGGATTCTTGGGATAGCATTCTTGGTCTTTGTACAAAGAAGGAAATTCACTTTCAAGCAGCTTTCCCTGCTCTTTGTCTTGGTATTACTTTGCTAGTCCCTATCAGCTAAATGATCAAAACTGAAACTGAATTAGCATCGTGAATATCCTGTGGAAACTGAATGACATAACTAGCTGTGTTTCTGACTTTCAGGTGTGCAGTGTATTAATGCTTACTAAATCATAAGTAGTTCAACTGTCACGTTAGGGCACTTCATTTTTATTTTTATTCTTGTCTGGTTTTGACACTTATTTGGAAAGCTGGTTGGGGTTCTTTTAATACGAGTGTGCATTTTGTCCATTACCTTGACTTCATCAGTAGGCATGAAACTGTCAGGAGTAGGAGCATATAAATGCTTCTGATCTGGTGGCCAGATAAGCCTTTTAAAACTGTTTTGGCTCATTTTTGTGAACTGAGAGGAAGAACACATTGATTACATCCTTGCTTTGACACATTACTAAAAGATATCCAAGATGTGAAGTGTGGATTTATAGAACAAAAGCATGTAGGTCTCTCTTGGATACAGAGAAGTCTCCACATTAAGAAGCAAATTAGCTTTTTCAAATTATACTGGAGAATTTCACCTGGTAAGCTCTGTATCAATGATTTGAGTGGAGAAATCTTAAATCAACCCCTGCTTAATTGAGCAGAAGGGCAATTTAAATTAAATTGCTCATTTCTACAGGATTTTGAATGAAGCTGAGTGAGGATAGCAAACACCTGTAAAATCATCATCTTCATTTTGAAAGCAGTGCCTAAGTTTCCAAGAAAATGCAACTTAAAAAAATTGCAGGGGCAACAAGGTTAATTGAGGCTTTAAAACTTTTATTATTATTTTTATTTTAAGTGTTTTGACACATTCTCAAAGTTGCTCCTTGTCCCTTGTGGTAAGGAAACACATCTGGATTTCAGTTTTCATTTTGAAATTGAGCATAGGGAGGAAAAGGGAAGTATGAACTTTGGAGCAGTGGGAAGGCACTGTGTTAGTGAGCTTCTCCATTCAATAAAAAATTATTCAAGGTCCTAACATAGATAAAGGAAGAAAAAAAACTGCAGTTTGTTTATGGAAGTAACTGCTTAAATTGTATGCCTCAGGGATTTGTGTGTTAAAAGGAGAACACAGGTTGTGGAAAACTTGGGAAGATTTACTGTTTTGCATCTGCAATATACCATTTCAGCTTTCAGTAAGGCAGTAGAAAACTACATCTAAGTGGAAAGCTACCAGAGAAGTATTAATTCAGAAGCAATGTCCAATTATTCTGTGATGCATTTCAAGAGTAATTAGGACTGTAGAACAAACTGCTCCTGCCTGTTTGACACAGGGAGGACCCTTTATACCTCCAGTGGAAAAAAACCTTTTAAAAAAACAGCACTGATAGTGCATGTAACATTTTTTGGTGATGCCCAGCCACGTTCCCCTTATTGGCTGCTGTTAAGCTCTTCAGGCTTCAGGCTCCCCAAGTGTCTCTTGACAGAAGGCCTTTCCAGACTACTTGTATTTCATAAGTTTTATCAACTAACTGGATTCAGCCTGGCTCATAAGGCTTTGTTCTGTTTTTTCTTGAATAAAAATAATTTTGTAGTCTGCCATCAATGCTGTTGCAGAAGAGAGCTGTCTTGGCCAACTTCTGGGCATTCATTCCTGTTTCTTTCCTTGTGTCCCATGCTAGCAATTCTGTAGCTTACAATGGACTACAAGAAGGAGCTGGTCATAAAAAAACTGGAGGAGGATAGGATACTGTGGGAGCAAATAGCTGTGGGCATGTGGAGTGACGGCACTTAGCACTTGGGCACAGATTTTTGTTGGGTTGAAGAGGCAAGTACCTATAGTTTATGGCTGTAAACTGTGATACTGCTGTGAGCAGCTGTCAGCTGCATAAATACATAAAATGCATCTCTGGCATCTGAGATGACATTGGTACTCTGGAATCACTAAGGGGACATTCTCATGATGGCCCAATAAGGAATACTTTCAGGGAAGGTACTGCAATCTCAGGAATATTTCAGAATTTCTACTACCTGGTTTGATCAGCAGTGTAAGCATGGCACCCTGCAAAAATCACGTCTGTCACAGTACACAGCTTCTGGTGATGTGGTCTGCAGACCCCAGTTTAAGGTGGGGTAAAAAAGTCAGTTTGGTGCCTGCAATTTCCCTCTTCTCTATCTTACAGCTGAAAATAATAAATTTCTTAGTGCTGTCTTGCCTAGGGGAATCCTGGGGCAGTTTGTTTTTTTTTATATGTGAAATCTGTCATGGATACTATTTTTCAGAATGTTATTCACTCATGTTTAGTAGGTCATCTTTCTTAAGAAAGCTTCAGTAGGCTTCTTGTAGTAGCCAAAATGACAGTCCTGTTGCTTTTTAGGCTCAGGTGTTCTAAGAAAATATGGTGTGGGGGGCATTACATGGATGTAATTGTGCTGTGAATTTAGCAGGCACAAACTTGGAATGCCTTGCATAAAAATGCTCTAAACTTTGGAAGCTGTGTGGTTGTGCCTTTAGGATCATAGAGAGGATGCTGAGGGCATTAGCCAAAGAAGTGACCTTTGCAAGCACAACTCCCCTGCTTTGAGGGTTCCTGCCCCAGGAGGGTCTGGTGAGAACACAAACTGCAGGCAGGGCTTTCCCAAAGGACCTGTTCTATGTGGAGTGCCCATGGGCAGGGTTTAACAAAGTGCACTCCTGTCTCCACACAATGGCATGGAAATACAGCTTTCTCCAGCCTCTCTGGAGAAATGAATCTGGCAAGACTACTACTTCTTCTGGTTTAGATTTTTCATTTAAAAAGGGAGAACATAAACAGGAGTAAGTGAAAGGAAGAGACTTGGGAGTTATTGATGGCTGTTGATTTCCTACATCCCAGATGTCTTTTTTCCCTAATGTGTTCATTGTGGGAGAACAAGGAAGTCTTCCTAGTAGTTTTTCCAGAGAGTGACTATTTCTGATTAAATTCTTTTGTGTTTGAAAACATTTGCAGACATTTTGGCTTTGGGACTGCATTATTATTATTGTATAGATAATGTGGGTTAATTGAGCCACAATGAAGCTAATAGCAGAGAGAAGCCAGCATTTCTGGAACATGCACAGTAGCCTGCTTAACATCTGCACTTCTTTGCAGAATGATTCCTCCAATAGAAAAGGTGAAATAAGAAGCTTGGAAAGAGGATTTGAAGTCTGTAACTTCTGTCAGATTTTTTGCCTTTGGTTTTAGAAGAAACAAGCTTTAAAAAAAGGCTGCTTGAGATAATTGACATTTTAAATGGGAATCTTTCAAGTGACAAGTTGGTAATCTTTTGCAGTCTGAATTTGAACTCGCCTAGATATGTCAATAACCTTGTATTGATTACTGTTTAATAGCAGCACCTGCAGAGCAGTATCTTCAGGAGAAGTTGCCAGATGAAGTGGTTCTAAAGATCTTCTCCTACCTGCTGGAGCAGGATCTCTGTAGAGCAGCTTGTGTGTGTAAACGCTTCAGTGAGCTGGCTAATGATCCAATTTTGTGGTAAGTGAAAAGCTATTCCTCATTATCTTGAGAAATACTAGATGTGCTGCTCAAGATGCCAGCACAATAGGAAAATTGAAATGCTGGTTACAATTAGTTGAAGGGAAATCAGTTGTATTTTGTCTGGTTTAGTTAACATTATTTTTGTATTATATGTATTAAACAGTAAAACTTGATTCTCTAGTAGTGGAGATAATAGTTAAACAATGCCTGTTTTAAAAAAAATCATTTCCTTCAGTTGCCATTTCTTCTTTCCCCTTTAACCTTTTTTAGGCTACTATGGGGATTGTGTTACTTCACACAGAAGGAACAAAACAGTTCTTCAACTTAGATTTTAGCTTTGTCTAGTGTTACTTAAATGGGGTTTTTGTTTGGTTTGAGTTTTGTTTATTTTGTTTAATGGTTGGATACTTGGGCTGTTTTCTCACATGAGTCTGGTCTACCCCTGGGTTATTGAGAGTTGTAATAAATGGGAACTGTATTTGTACTTTTCTATAAGAGAAAAACCAACATATTTCTTAAGCTGCTTTGTTTTAAAAGTAAAGATTAAGACTAAAAGAAAAATCATAAAATAACATAATAAAACTACCCCATTTTCCTGTCCTAAAGACAGATTTGGGGATGCCTTGTCAGATTAATTCCAACTCCTGTGATTCAGTGTCATCCTGTAAGTCTGGGCTTAATATCAGCAGGCTCAGACACTGAAATTATTTGCATTCTGGCACTAATGAAAAGAATCCAATTGCTGTGTGCCATTTTCTTCTTTTTAAACCACTGTAATTTGTTCACTGATGAACTCTTTTTGGAATACAGTGCATCACTTGTTCTCAGTGAATGCATTTTTTAGTCTTTTTTTGGCAAGGTGAGGAAGAGGTGGTGACACGCTTGGTCTTAAGTTTTGTTATACTTGTGCTACTAGCTTTTGTAAGTGTTAATGTACAGTTTGATTCACAAATAGTATATGTAACTGCTTAAGTTTCTTCATTAAAATTGCATTTTGAGCGGTTTTTCTCTTGGCTTATAAAACACACAATTTTTTGTCAGAAAAACACAAAAGTCAGTACAGCAAAAAAAATTGGTTTTAAGTGGTAGGTGCTGATCTTGGTTGTATTCACTGTCACTAGCAAATTATTCTCAAAAAAACCCCCAGGTTTTAGCCTTTGGTTTTATATTAAAATTGAAGATTAAAATGGAAAATTAAAATAAATTTTCTCTTCTGCTCAGGAAAAGACTGTATATGGAAGTATTTGAGTACACTCGTCCAATGATGCATCCTGAACCTGGTAAATTTTATCAGATTAATCCAGAAGAATATGAACATCCAAATCCCTGGAAAGAAAGCTTCCAGCAGCTGGTAACAGTTTTATTCATTTATATTCAAATTCATGGATATTTATAAAAGTAAAAACACCAACTTCTGAAATGTGGCTGACAAACAGTAATTATCTTGGGTTTAGACTTTAAGATTCTTGTGGTGTTGTGCAGTAGGGGGAATTCAGAAGTTATTTCCTGTTTTGAGGCACTCTTTAGGGAGACACCACATGGTAAAGTGGAGTCCTTGAGCTCTGCTGTGTTGGGTTTTGCATCACTGAAATTTTGTGTACAAGATTGTCATGGTGTGAGACTCACAGTGTGAAAGATGCTGTTGTCATATCTTACTAAACCAGTGTGTGTGCCTGGTTATCAGATTTGTGTGCATCTTCCTCTGGTGAACCAAACACATATTGGTAATACCACTTGGGCTAAATAGTGATTTACAGCTGGTCTGACTGGAGGTGAACAAATCTCCTTTAAGGAATGTGATTGCACCTCTAATCCAGAATTTCAAAGGTATTGAAGGAATGGCTGGGAATGATACTAAGAAAACATACGTAAGGGAAATAAACATCACTGTGAGTGTACCAAACAATGCCATGTATTGCTGGTTAATGAATTTCTGAAGTGCATTGAAGACAAATGCTTAACTTGGCTTCTTTGTTGAGTATTCAGTCACCAGTAAAGGTATGAGATTCTCTTTTCCTCACCATATAAATGCAGTTTTTTTGGCAAGGTGCTAGAGAATGAAGAGATGGAAGTAAGGACAGCTCTTGTGGAATGCTTCAGGTGTATGGGGCTTTTTTCAGTCAGTTTTCAGGCTTATGGCTGTGTAAGTAGTTGGACTCCTGGCTTAGTTGATCATTCCCTTAGACATTTTTTTGTGTTGCCATTTTAAATGGTGTGCCTAGAGTGGGAGATCAGTATATGATCCTTACTTCCTGGGACAAAGTGATATCAGCAAATGGCTTGTTAATTAGGGAATTAGTAGATGTTCTGTCAGTGTATTCAGGCCCACCTGCCTGCAAGCTTCTCACAAACTCTCTTCCTTGTTTCAGTACAAAGGAGCACATGTAAAGCCAGGTTTTGCTGAACACTTCTACAGTAATCCTGCAAGATACAAAGGAAGAGAAAATATGCTGGTATGTTTAGAAAGCAGTTCTTAAAACTATTTATATATCTGTATAAATGGAAATTGACATGACTCTAAATTTTTTCATTTTCTTCTAGTATTATGATACCATTGAGGATGCTCTTGGTGGAGTTCAAGAAGCTCATTTTGATGGACTTATCTTTGTTCACTCTGGTATATATACTGATGAATGGATATATATAGAATCTCCAATCACCATGATTGGTGCAGGTATGTAAACTAGGCACATCACTGTCTCAAACTTGTGTTAATTACCATGGTACTCAGGTATATTAAATATCCGGTATAAATGCCCATCTTCCTTCATCTGCATAGGAAATAAGTGGTTTTTGTGCAAGTGTCACTAACTCAAAAGTAGCTGATGCTTCAGACTGAAGTGCTGTTGTCTGCTTGCTAGTTCTCAGAATAACTTATCTTTTTATTTCATTATGAGAAAAAAAATGGAATTTGTCAGAAAGCTTATTCAGTTTGCAGTTGAAACTTTTACATTCATACATGACAACAAGCCCAAATTAGTATCTGTCCCATTTTCTTCAGTATCATAATTCCATCTTGAGGAAGGAAATGACAGCATCCAGCAGAAAGATTCTGAGACTGGAGGTTCTTCCTCTGTTCTCTGCCAACTGTTCTCTGAACAGAAACCTTTATGGAGAAGGAAATAAGACTTGAAGAATAGGAAGGGTTTAGGAAGTTAATATAATATACCAGGCTGCAAACTGTGATACTTGTGGAGCTGCTTGCTTTTCATGTCTCTACTAGGAGCATGCTAATTCCCAGTAGCATGTAACTGGTAGGAATTCAGGCTGTATTACTGTCAGGTAGAGATTTTGTTTAAGTAGTCTCAGATCTCTTGCTCCTGTGGTGATGTAGAATTAATTACCTGCTGGTTTGTGTTTGAGAAGCTGTCTCTCTGAATTGGTTGGGTTTACTGGGTTGTGGGTTTTATTAAGGCCCAGTGGGTTTGGGGTTTTTTGTTTGTTTGTAAGGGTGGGGGTTTTTGTTTGTTTTAGTGGGTGTGTTTCCTATGGATAAGTTCTTTGTTTTGCAAAGTCTTTTTGGGTATTTAACTATTCTCCATACCAACTGTTTTGTTCTTGAGTGAGACTGTTCTGGCACTTCTTGCCTGGGTTTTGCAGCCTTGGCAGGGAGAATGGTTTTGTGCAATGCAGGCAGATTGTTCCAGTGTTATTCTGAAAAATTGTCCCCACAGATATGCAAGATGTGGCAGTGTTAGTATGTGAGTTTGTCAGTTTGTGACTGTATTTCTGGAGCTGACATTCTGAACATGCCCACTTACAGTGCTTTGGTCTGTGTTGTGGAGAGCTTTTGGAGGACAAACTGGATTCCTTTTGGATGAGACTAATTTACAAGACATGTTCCTGGAATACTCTTACTGCCCTTCAGTAGCCAGTGTGTGTTCAGTCAGAGGGACCTGGTGAGGACTAGTGCAGAGTCAGTCCCTTCTCCCCTCCCTGTCCTGCAGCATGTGCTGGGGGTGGCTGATCCTCAGCACTGGCTCCCTCTGCAGTGTTTGCTAATGGAGATGTGGCCACAGACAAATAACCCCTGGCTTCTGTTTCACAGAAGAGAGGATTACAGTAAAAATAGGGCAGGTCATATTCATGAAGTGTTTAAAATCCAGAGAAAATGGATCAGCACTGTCCTAAGATATAAAATTTCCCAGTCACTTCATGTCACTTGAAATGATATCTTGAATATCTGAGTAAACTTCTGCATGTTCTCTGTCTCCTTTCAAGTTTTGAAAAGCCATCTGCTTTCCCTTCCTCTGGAATTAACATAAGTTATTCAGAAAAACAGTTATCTTAAGTACAGTCCTTTAAAAGCCAGGGATCTTTATTGTGTATTTTTGTAACAGAATAGCTGTCTTGGGGAACAAAACCTCCAAGAGGAATGCAGCGATGCTAGATGTATTTATATTTCAGTTTTTGGCATTGCTGACTTTACTTCCTCAGACTTTTTCTTCTGAATGGTGAGTGACATTGTAGAGAGAGTCAATTTTCATTTGACTGGAAAAGAAAACAAATTAAAGTGAACCGCTAAGCCTTGGAGAACTACCTCTTCTCTGTTCAGTCTGGCATGCTTTTCAGAATGGTAGGATTAAGGCACCACCAAATCTCTCTGCATTTCTACTCAAATTTCTTTAATAGTTTATTCTTCTGGCTTCAGAAGAAGCACAACATTATTAGAAAGGCAGCTTAACATACCTTGAGCTTGGAAGAAGCTTCTGCTTGGTCACATAAGCAAAATATGCTTACAGAATAGTGCCTGGTTTTCTGAGTTTTTGTTCTGTTTAATTTTGGGCTTATTCCTTCCCCTAAATCTGAGGGAAGGAGTTGGTTCAAAAGGAAGGCTTTGGAAGTACTACTAGTACTCTGGCATATCTGAATTGTCAAGAAAGAAGCAAGAGGAGAGGTTCTGTAAGAAAATTTGGCTGCATCTGGCTCGGCAGACAGAAGTAACTTTGAATTTTTAAAAAGAATTCTGTTTTCCAGGATTGGAGAGGGGGGTGTGTTTGCTGCAGGAGTAGGAGCCTTCCGTGGAGTGCTCATCTCAAGACACAAAATCTCTCAAATGCTGAGTTTCAGCAGTTGTACAGACATGTCCTGATCTGAGAATCTTCACTTAATATGTATTTTCAGAGCTACAGCTTTTGTTTTTTTCCCTTTATTTTCCATTTGACTTAAATAATATGCAAGTAAGTGAAAATGGATTATCAAAAGATCCTTGGGTCAAGAAAAAAAAAACTAGTAAATCCAATAGGAATAGTCATTGTCATTTTAAGAGTGGAAAAATCAAAAATTGTAAGAAAATTATTATAATTGGATATTGTTTTACTTAGAGTGCAAGAGCACTTTCACATGCCTGACTTCTTCAAATACCCATTCTGCATCTTTGAATGGAAAGCTTTATTTTGGACTGGTTTAGACCTTTGTGGTTTGCGTCTTGTAGACTGTAATATCTAAAAGAGTATCTGGTTTTTGCTTGGTACAATTGGACAGGGTCACAGTTACTTCCTGTAGAAGGTAGTGATTTTTTGTCTTCTAATGCAAGGAAAAGGGAAATTGTTTTATTCTTTGTGAGGAATTAAGTAATTCTGAGGCAATATCCAGTTAATGTATATTTCTTTAGTCAGTCCCTTACTATAGGCTTTCCATTCCATTATTTCTAAATGGTCTATCCATGGCCCTTAAGCTGAGCATGAATTCTGATCCTGGGGAACATGACTCCCTTAGGTTCCAGCAAACTGAATTCTTGGGAGCTGTGTTTTGCTTGATTGCAGAATTAATGGCCCTTTTCTTCCGTTTCCAATTCTGATACTGGTTTCTTTATTCTAAAGTGGTCTAAGCCAAAAGCTGAAATAGAGATATTTCTCTGAATGATGATTTCACAAAGATTAAGCAGAATGTTACAGAGAATTTCATTCATGAAACAAATGCTTAAGGAAGTGTTCACTATTTTCCTAGGGAGACCAAAGTGCAATGATCTTACTAACTGGCATGTTCAGTGATGGGCATTCTGGGACCTTCCCAACTCGGAAGTTACTGCTTGTGTAGGAACTCGTGTGATGAGAGGATGGTGTCTGCAGAAAACATCATCCAATGTTTCAGAGCATTTGATTTGAAGTGCAATTTTTCTTGTCACCCTGAAATTTCTGGTACTGATTTATGGCTCTCGTATCTTCCTTGGGGCTCTGTTTATTTCCTGGGTTTGGTGCACGCGCAGTACTGTGGTGCTGTTCCTTTCCATGTGCTGAAACACACAGATTGGTTTATGCCACTGCATTTGTACCATGGTGAATATATAGAAATGTCCCCAAACCACAGAAACGTGTTTTGTATGATGACACAACTCCTCATCGAAGCCTCTTTTAGTTGTTATCTGGGTCTAAGTGAATACTGGTGTAGAGGAGAGCCAGACTACCTTAAAATATTTGCAGCTCTGCAGTAATGAAAGCGGAGATTGGGCCTTTAGATAGTGAGAACAAGCTGGATAATAATGTAAATGTTGCTTCATTCTGACTGACATCTTTGTGCCAGAGTGATAAAGAACAGGACATACCGCTTGTCTGTACTAATGTCAACACACAACAGAAAAAGATCTGCTCATGAGGAATCCTGTGCGTGGGCTTTTCAATAAAATACAGAATTTAGGACAAATACCTGCTCACTTTTGGTTGAGTTGGGAACAGTTTAAAATACTATCAGATAAGTTATCTGCTGTAGTATGTGAAACTTCCACCTTAATATTTGGTGTGTTGAGGGAGGGCTGCTTCTGGCTTGCATGTTTAATGTGCAGGTTTAAATCAGACAGACGATCTTGCTTGTGAATGAGCGTCATTGAATTTATTCCGGTGAGTGGCTGAGGTTAACTGGTGCTCCCTCTGCTGGCTTATTCCATCCCAACGTAAACATCACCTGCCTTTGGATTAAGGGTAAAGAATCGAGCAGAGCCTCACTGGTAACACAGGAAATCAAATGACACATTATAGCATTTTGCAAGTGAATCACTTCTTAACCTTTTGTACATGCCAGTAGTATAGTTCAATCTAATTCAATAAGTTGGGGGTTTTTTCATAAAGAATAATGAGGATATGAATTCAAAACTCTGAATCCTACATTAGAGAAGTGTGGGGAGGTCACTTGTAGGTCATGAGTAGATTAGTAAATAGTAAATAGTGGTTCATGCCAGTGATGGAATGTATGTTTTTAGCAGTAATACAAGGATTTGGAATACCAGAAGAAATCATACTTGGAGCAGAGTTAAACTGCCTCTAGCCTGGTACCCGTGTCTAAGCTGTTCTTTCAGTTCATTGCAAGTGGTAGTCAAAAACTAGCTCTGTAACAGAGGAGGTTTTTCTCACGGTACTAGATATTACTAAATTGGTGCCAGATTGTCTTAGTTAAAGACTAGTTTCTTCATTGTCTTTGTCTCCTTTTTTGAGATCCTTTTGACAGGAAGACTATTTATGTGCCAACAATAGTGTTAATTTTCCTTTGTTGCTTCAAACAGAATTCTGTAAGTATTTTGAAGATTTCTTTTTTCAGCAGCATAAACTAAGACTTTTTAATTGTTCTCTTTGCAGCACCTGGAAAAGTAGCAGATAAAGTTATAATAGAAAACACTAGAGATTCCACCTTCGTTTTTATGGAGGGTTCTGAAGATGCCTATGTTGGATATATGACAATCAGGGTAAGAATCTCACCTGTAAGCAATCTTCTAAAAAATGTATTTTGATGTGTGAGCAGCTGAATAAAACATTTCTGTTTTCTTCCTTTTTAGTTCAACCCTGATGACAAATCTGCTCAGCACCACAATGCACACCACTGCTTAGAGATTACAGTGAACTGCAGTCCAATTATAGATCACTGTATTATCCGCAGTACTTGTACAGGTTAGTGGGCTTTTTATTGTTTGAAGAAACACAACAAATTGAGTATGATTACTATTGGCATATCTTTATTTTTTGATGCAGGTATTCAATACAGGTCTGCAAGCCTTAATTGCCTTGGAGCATCACTATTAGAGTGACTTCCTTGTGTCCAAAACCTCTGTGATAATGTGTACTTGGTTTTCTGTTTTAATCTGTTTGGACTCGTTGGGGAGTTGGTTTGAAGTTGAGAAGTGACAGTTAAATAAACATACCTGGGTTTGGTGTATAGTTGTAGCTGGCAGGATATGGGGCATTTGAAAGGGTTACACATGGGAGTTGTTCGTGGGGTTTGTTCTGATGTTCAGTACTGGGATCAAGGGCATTAAACAGTCACAAGATGTAACTGCTAAGCTCAGTTCATTCCAAGTGGAATGATTTGACGTGTTCAGAGGATGAGTAGTAGCTCTACAGGCAGAAGTGTTGAAAGACTCATTTTACCATCAGAGACAATGAGGAATTTATACCACCTGATCTGGGAAAAATCAGTAGTCTAGGTTGAGGAAAGGAGGAGTCAGTGTCTGGAAGTGAGGAGCTGGATGGCAGTTTAGTCACTGGCAGGAAGACATTGCAGTTTGTAATCGCTGGACACAGATATGGCAAATTTAACATCTTTGAACACAGCCAGATGAATTGGAGTTGGACTGTCAGAAGAGGTTCAGGAGAATTAAGATACTGAGTCTTCGTGTGGAAATGGCCATTTGAACTTCCCCAAGGTCAGCTAGGGAGAGAGAATGGATCTGTGCAGCAGGCTGTGCATGGGTGTTGCTCAGCTCAACATAAAGACAAGGAAAAAGAAAAGAGTTCTTCCAACTAGATATAAAAACTACATTTTTGTGGTACTGCCTGTGAAGAATACTGCAGGGAACCATGATGAGAGCGGTGGAAGGATTCCTGGTGTGTGCCTTCTAGAGGAAGATGAGCTTTCTTGAAAGTTTTGGGCTATAAACCACTGCACTTGGTCAAGGCAGTTCTGTGCTTTGCAGCACTGTGCTTTGCATCACCATCTCTTTTATTGGAGACACATCAGTGAATACTTGGAGGTGTTAAAAATGACAGAAGAGGAGCAAAGGACAGCGAGCTGCTCCCAGTATCCCAGTGTTAATCCTAACACTAGGAAATCAAAATATACAGAGAAAAGGTGTTCTGGAACTTAGCATATACCAATACTGGGGACCTGGACAACCAGTGAGTGGAATTAGATAAGACCACATTCAGCCTGAATATTAAAATAGTTTGAAGAGCTGCATGATTTCAGATGGAAACATGCTTATAGATAAGCTACTAGATCCTGATATTTTTGTGAAAGTTGTTTATGAAAATTAAGTTTCGATTATTTTTTTCATGTCCACTTCTCATTTCTGAGAATTTTGAAGTTTTGCTCCCTCCAAAACTCTGGATTTCTGCATGTTTACTGTATTGAATTGTTGATTGTCTTCTCCAAAATTAAAATTTCTGTTCAATTTTGGAGGCTGTGTGTAGGCTATACTATCATCACTTACCGAGTTTTACTGGCTTTTTAATCCTACCAAGCCTTGCTATTACCTACTCAGGAAGTACTGAGTTTGTGTAAAAAGGGAGGAAGAATGGCAGTCTGCCAGAAAAGGCATTTACTGTTTCCAGATAATTGATATCTCTGAAGTATTGATCCATAGGCGTTCAAAACCTCTTCCCTAGCACATGCTTGATATCCTTTCTGTAGCTCTCCAAGTTGCATTAAAGCATATTTCTACATTATGTTGTATGTAAAGTTCTTAATGTATGTCATATGTAAAGATGGGAGCTATGTAAGTGCAAATGCATTAAGCTGGAGGTTCTTGCTGCCAGTTCAAAGCATCTTTTGAAATATTTTCAAATAAAGTTTAAATGGCAAGATCCAGAGTCTAGAGGTTGTGTTGCATCCATTGTGGAAGAAGTCTGTGTTAGCCCTCACCTCGATGGATAAAAGTAGTAGTGGATGGCAATGTTCCTTTAAAAAAAATACTGCTGAAGTGTGTGCAAACATTATATTCTGAGTAAACAAAATAAAGCTTAAACCAGTACTACATGTGCTTTGTACTCCAAAAGGACCAATTTCACGCAATCAATACTCAAGTCCAGTGGAGTGAGTCAGAATAAAGGTTGTTTTCATTTAAATAAGCAAAATGGGATAGAGGTATGCTTTTAGAACATCACACTGGGTTCCAAAAATCCATAGCACCTCAGTCTCAGAAAGAGATAGAGGAAGGGGAGTGAAAGCACTTGAAAAATGCAAGATGGGATAAGTTATTAACAGTTAATACAAATAGGAAATTAGCAATTGAAGGAAACTATGGGGACCTCCCTCTAAAATGAAAACACACCACTTGACTGCCACAAAGAACTTCATAAACAAGACAAGATGCACCATCTGTCTAGAAGAGAGAGTGCTTGTGTCTTAATTTGGGGAACAAAGGGAGTTTTAGCAGTGATGCTGATCCATCATAGAATGGAAAAATTTGAATGGCAAAGTGTTGTGTAATTTTTGTTCCATATTTAATGAGAATAGGCAGGAATGATAAATGCCCTCATCCCCTAGAGGGATAATGAAACACGTTCCACTCTTGACAGTAACTGTGGATTTAAACAGCTGTGAAAATAGACATTCTAAAATCATGCTGGATTTTAGAAAGAACTGGCCAAGAGATTCTCTGGATTCCTATTGTGTATCAATGGTAACTTGAAACCTCAATGAGATGGTCTTTTTCCCTAGGGGGAGGTGGGAGAGGAGAGACTACCCAGGATGAAGTACGGCAGGAGTACTGCCTGTTGATCCTGGATAAAATGATGAGGTATAAGTGCAGGGGTTTGGTCAATCAAGAATTTAAAATTTATGATGAATCAAATTACTGTGTACTTACATTATAATGGTTGCATTGCACTGTTGGCATTTTGATTACTTTCTTTGACCAAAAGAAGGCAGCAGTCCCAGTATAATTACACAGATCCTTGAAAATGTTTGACATCAACACATAGTGCCTTAAAATATTAGAGTTCTACGGAATCCCCAGAGTCTACACCAAATAACTTTCAGAGTAACTGTAATGGCTTTTTTTTGGTGGTTATTTTAAAGATGAGTTCTTGGCTTGAAGAGAAGAAATAAGATCCATATTAATGAGACCTGTAGACTTTAGTGTAGAGTATTATAGATACAATATGAATGTAATATAACTACAGTCTTAAAAATAACCAGGAGGATGGGTTGCTATGACCTTCCTGGTAGCTGGACTGTCAAACACCACTCACATAAGTCTGACAAAGTGCAGAGTTACACACAACTTGATTTTGTTCCTATTTCTAAGTGCTAAACCCCTCTCCTGGAAAGCTGGGAAAAGCTTGAAGTGTCACTGTGGATAAACTGCTGAATGTGAGCCCTCATGTAGTCAAGTGGCCAAAAGAACTGATGTGATGCTTAGTTACACCTGTGGGAATACCAAGTAGAAGTAGAGAGACTCTGTAACGCCTCTGCTTAGTCCTGCTTCACAATAAAGTGCTCTTTTCTGGTGTCCATAGCAACATGTTGGAAAATTTAGAAACTGTTCACTGAAAAGTCATATAAGGTAAAGCAGAAAACTTTGGTTGTAGTGACTGTAATTTGTTCCTTTATCAAGGAGAAGGCTGAAGGAGCAAATTGCACTGAATGTCTGTGTGCATTGGATATGGCATACACTGGTATAAAAAGAACTGGATGCCAAAGCTGGAGGTATTCAGATGAGCAATTAAAGTGTAAATTAAAAGGACAACAGCCCTCTAGCCAGCTAACAAGCTTTATGCTAGTTTCTCAGTTGCTGGAAGTCAAAGTTATCAAAATTTAAATATGTTTCTACAAGATATGTGCTGAAGTTGCTGCTACTAGAATTGAAGCAGGACTTAATTCAGGGAATTAGTATAGCCTGTATTATTCATAAGGTCAGACTAGACAATCAAAATAATTTCTTTAGGAATTAAAAAAGAATAAGCTCTCTGTAAATGAGTCTGTGAATTATTTAAGCATAGTCTTTGTGGTGCTTTGCTAGAAGGATATATGAAAACTAACTAATAGAGCAGGTACTGGCTTGCTTATTTAGTGATGTTTAATTGTGGGGAACGTGTGTTATGTAGGCTGGGTTCCCTGAGATGAGCTCTCACCTTTCAGAAATCACTGTTGATTTTAGTGGCTGCAGAATTTTATGTTGTCACACTTCATGGAGTTCAGGGAATTGAGGTGGTATGCTGAAGTCCTGAGCAGTTGGAGTCTTAGTTTCCTGGAAGATGTTTTATTTTCTGAGTTATGGTATGGTAGCTGAAATCATTCAAGGAGTTTTGTAGTTCAGCTGGGGAGAGACCTGTTGGTTTCTGATGTTTCTTCTGTACTCAAGATTGTGTGTCTATGTCCTGCTGAGTATTGGGTAGACAGTGTGTCTTTGTATGCTACAAAATTATTGTTTGGCCTCTTTGATGTACTGAGTTGTGAAAATTTAAAGGGAAGCACAACAAGGCAGTAATTAGCAGAGAATTTTGTTAGATTTCTGTTGTGCTCTGCTGTGAACAGTCAGTATACAGTGGGCCTAACACAGGCAAATAAACAAGTGAGGACTTTCATAAGCATGAATTATTATGTAAACCATTGTCCTGGCAGCTGTTTAACCTTGGCAGGATGATTTTAAAGCGACTCCTACCATGGTTTTTGCATCTGCAAATTGATGACATTAGTGTTTTTCTGCCAGTGGCTTGCAGTGCTTTGGTTCTGTGAACAGCAAATCTTTTTAAAATATCAGTTCACACTAACTTTTCTTGTGAAAGCACTGCCAGACTATTTATAAATACACTATGCCTTGAAGCTATGGTAACTGTACTGTTTTCTTCCAGTTGGCTCTGCAGTATGTGTTAGTGGCCAGGGAGCTTGTCCTACTATTAAACACTGTAACATCAGCGACTGTGAAAATGTTGGACTTTATATTACAGACCACGCACAGGTAATTTTCCACATTAATTTCTTTACTTTGATAAAATTGTTTACTGTTCTGGATTCCTGTCTTAATTTACATTTTAATTTCCCAGGGAATATATGAGGACAATGAGATATCCAATAACGCGTTAGCAGGGATTTGGGTTAAAAACCACGGGAATCCCATCATCAGACGGAATCACATTCACCACGGACGTGACGTTGGCGTTTTCACTTTTGACCATGGAATGGTAACTTACATATTTTCTTTTGAAGAAAAAAAATATACATGTTGTAGAACTGAAATCTTCAAATTTTACCTGTTACTGGAGAAACGTTTTGGTTTATTTTAAAGTGCATTTAGTCATGAACAGATAGTTTAAAATATGCCTACTGTTGTTTTCTTGCCCTTAAGTGGGAGACTTCACTTTAAAGACAGTTTTGGCTGAAAGGGGTTTAAGCAAGCTTTTGCAGTTGATTGGCAGCCTGTTACATTGTATTATGTTGCAGTGACAAAATACCTCTTGAAACAGGATGTAAACGGCAGGCTTGCATTTATACTTCATTCTTTTCCCTTTGAAATTGAACAAAAATAAGATGCTGGATGATTTAGAAATGGAAAAAAAAATGCTTTTTGAAGACTTAGCTTTATTTTAATGTTAAAACTGTTAAATAAGGTATGTACACCTTCTCTGGGAAGAGGGCTTTTGTAGCAGGGAGTTAGTTGTGGAATTTTAACACAATTTCATATCAGTGTTCAGGCCTTCTTTCATAAATGTCTATTTGTGTGAGGTAAAGCTCATCGCTTCCATGTATATGTACAGTAGTGAGAAATGGCATTCATAGTCCTTGAAATAGAAGACATTTTTGTCTCTGAAATGAAAGATGATTGCTGACTTGTTTTAGGAAAATATTCTGCATATCTTCCAAAGAGTGCCAAATCATTTTTTTTCCTGCTTGAATGACAAAGTCCCAATTCCCCACGCCCCCAGCTGGTGAAACAAGAAGTTTTCTTTTAGTCACTCTTAAAATGGCAGAGCTCTAAAGATGCTTTCCATAGAGTGCAAAAGCTCTTGATCCCCAGGTGTAAGGAATCAGGAAAAGGAGGACCAGAGACCTGCTGGGTTGGGACTAAAGGTCAGGATGGAAATGCACAGGCAGTGGAAGCAGGGACAGGTGACCTGGGAAGAGTCCAGAGACACTGTCCAGTTGTGTACGGATAGGGTTAGGAAGGCCAGGGCATGGATGGAGCTGAACCTGGCAAGGCATGCAAGGAATGACAGGGAAGGCTTCTACAGGTATCTTTCAGAAAAGGAATGGCGGAAAAAAAGCACGTCACCCCACCTCTCCCATGAGTAACAGCAGTGACAAGAGACGAGGACAAGGCTGAGGTACTCAACATTTTGCCTCAGTTTTTACTGGCAGTCTTCCCGCACCTCTTTATTGGGTGGACCTCAAGGCAGGGACAGTGGGAGCAAAGTCACTCCCACTGTAAGAGAAGATCACATTTGTGACTGCCTGAGGAACCTGAATGTACGAAAGTCTATGGAACCCAGTGAGATGCATCCCAGAGTTCTGGGGGAATTGGCTGATGTAGGGTCCAAGCCACTCTCCATGATATTGGAAAAGTCATGGCAGTCAGGTGAAGTCCCTGGTTACTGGGCAAAGGGAAACATTGCACCCATTTTCAGTAAAGGGCAGAAAGGAGGACCCTGGCAGGCACTGACCTGTCAGCCTCACCTCTGTGCCTGGGAAGATCATGGAACAGCTCCTCCTGGAAACTGTGCTGAGGCTCTTAGAGGACAGGAGGTGACTGGGACAGCCAGCACGGCTTCACCAAGGACAAGTCCTGCCTCACCAGCCTCAGTGGGGAAAGGAAGGGCTATGGATGTTATTTATGTGGACTCCTCTAAGGCCTTGACACATTCACAGAAGACCAGGTTGGAAGAGACCTTAAAGATCATCAAGTCCAGCCCATGCCTCAGCACCTCAAATAAACCATGGCATCAAGTGCCACATCCAGTCTTTTTTTAATCACATCCAGGGATGGTGACTCCACCACCTCCCTAGGCAATCCCCTACAATGTCCTTTTCCCTAAGTGGTAAAGATGTGGGTTTGATGGATAGACTGTTTAGTGGATGAGGAATTGTTTGGATAGTTGCATCCAGAGGGTAGATGCCAGTGGCATCTCAGTGGTCTGTACTAGGACCAGTACCATTCATCAGTGATATAGACAGTGGGATCAGGTGCACGCTCAGCAAGTCTAATCCAGACCTACTCAGGCTTTTTGATGAGAGTTGGCAGACTGCAAATAGCATTAACAGGAGATCCACTGTGGGTACAATCTGGTGAGGCCTGTCTCCTCTCTGCCCAGGTTGCTGGCTAGGCAGAGATAAAGGATCGAGGCAGTGCTAGTTGTAGCTGTTGGATTTGTGGTTTTCTGGTTTCAATAGAAGGAAAACAGGTCACAGGGCTGCTGGTAGGTGCCTCTTCTCCACTTTCTTAGTTACATCCTAAGGATTATAGTTATTCTGTGTTGGGCAAGACTGCAGCAGCTGAGAATGCCCTGCTGGCAGCCCTCTTCTGATGGATGGCTTTACATCATTTTCTGTCCTCTAGAGATGATGATGTTTGGCTGGTTTGCGTAGAGTGGTGGCAGATGTCTTTGGTTTATATTATCTCATTGTTTGGACTGCATTAAGCTGTGTTAACATACTGTACAAGCACTTCTGATCCACTTCAGTGGGTACATACATCCCTTCAAGACTTAAGCAGGCTTGGAAACATGGAATGAAGCGATTTCAGCTATAGGAAAAGTGGTAAAGGAAAATGCTTCATCAACTCCTGCAGGGGAGGTGTCTGTGTGTAGGGTTGAGGGTTAATTGGAAAGTCTGGGTAGGAGCTGCTTCATGTTTAAGTACTGAAGTATAAATATTAAATATGTGAGTACTGAAATATTAAAAAAATTAAAAGCCAGGTTGAATTCACTTGATTAATTTTAAATAAAAGTGTATTTGATCTTTATTCTTACCAATGAAATGTCTGTTTCAGAGCTGTGATCAGTGTGGTATCACAAGCAAAAAGGAATAGAAATAAATGTTTCCCTTTTGTTTAAGGGAAACAGTAGCACATTAAAGAGAATGTGTGAATAATATTTATCTCAGCTGCAAATATTATTGAAATACTTCATAGTCATAAATTCCTTTTAAAGATTCAGTTACCCCCTGTCTCTTTGGCAGTCTGCTTTGGCAGCATCTTCTGCTTTTGCATCATGTCTAATGATAGAGTCAATGAAATGACATCATTGGCAATGTTTATATGCTCCTTAAGTGACAAAGTGACATGGTATCCTTCAGATACAAATCCTATATTCCTAAACAAATTAATGGATTTTGTGTTTTTGCCTTCTCTCACTTCTCTTACTTTCTGTAAGTTTGTTTTTTTCACTTGTGTCTGTGAAGTGGGATAAGTGCATTCCAGTGCTGAATTCCTACCCTACACGTTCTTTTCCTGTGGGTTTCTGTGCTGGAGTGCTGTCTTCAAAAGGTTCAAGAGTGCTTTGTTTCTCAGTTTCGTGTTTTCAGACTGTTCTTTGTGTTTTGATACTTGTAGAAACTTAACCTCTTATTTCTAAATTGGCAAAATCCTGATGTTTGCCTTAGTGATGAGACAAATACATAACAAGCTGACAGAGTGGCATTGACAGCCCTGGTTGCCTTACCCTGACTTCTCAGGAGCCTGAGATGGGTTACCAGGCATCTGTCATAAATTGTATTTTGTATAAATTGTAGTTGTATGCACATAATGGACAAGTTCCAATTTAATATAAGAATAAGCCTAATTTTACAGTTTAAAGCTGAACTCTAGGCAAAACAGTTTTCATTTTCATTGCCCCTAAATGAGAAGCTTGTTTGGGTTTTTTTTCTGATGAAATAAAAGTGTAGCAGCATGTGTCTAAGTTGGGTGATCATGCCTATTTTACTTCTCTGTCTTCTAAATACTACAAATCAGACCACTTTAAAGAAATGTGTATATAAAGTCCCCCCCCAAAAAATAGGCATATGCCAGATTCTGTAAGACTACATTAAAAACTCAATTGCCTTTTGCTGTGCATAAAAATAAAGGGTTTGTTTTGCATCTTGGATGTGATATTCTTTATGATGCATTTGAATTTTCATAAAATGCACTAACTCTCAAATAAGGACCCTTCCAGGGTTTGGAAGGCAAATTTTTATAAGCACAGGCAGATATTCTTTTTCTGTATTGGTTTCCTGTGTTCTTTTTTTATTTTCTTTTTTTTTTGAGAATACCTGAGTCAATAAATATTTAGGAAATGTTAAATCTTACACAATTATATCTCTTTTCTGGTAATACATGCATGGTTCAAACAGTAATACTAAATGCCTCTGTGTTTCTGTAATGTTGTAATCTTCAAGATAGAGGAAGGAAAAAGTTATTTTAGAAATAAAGGGGGGAGAAATCCTCTGAGAAGAAAAGCAGCAACAAAATCTCATCAGTTAAAAATTTTAACTCTAAAGCATTTCAGAGCCATGTTTATTAGATTAGACAGCTTGCAGAATGAAAAAAGCATCCAAGTTCAATCACTGAATTAGTCTTGATATAAAAAGTCTTCTGAGTTTTTCCAGCTGTGCAGGACTTTGTGATCACATCTTTTTCTTGCAGTGTGAGCCAGGTGGGAATATCAGCATTATCATTGCTGTGGTGTTTGTTTCTGATTCCTTCACCTGCTCAGATCTTACCAGGCTGCAGCAGTGTTCTTGCCCACACATGCTGTCAGTGTAGCTGTCATTTTGTGTCCACAGCTAATGCTCTGCCTGGGATTGTAAATAAATTTGATGTACAGAGCTGCTTTTTAATATTTAGGATTTTCAAGCAGAAAGCTACTTGGTAGTTTTGTGTGAGATTGTAATACTTTTTCCACATGCATCCTCTATTCCTTCTTACTAATCATTGGGGCCTCTTTTCCCTTAGCAATCCTGGCACTGTCTGGTGCTGTTCCCTCTAGGTTCTTCTTCCATTAGCTGTTGAATTATTACCAGAAACCCCCACAAATCCCAAGTCAAACACCCAGCACACTTGTAAACCATTCTTTGAAGGAAGTGGAGGCAATATGAGGCTTGCAGTCCCTCTGTGCAGACTTCCTGACCTCAATAGCTTGAGCTGCCCAACAGCTGGACAGAGCATAAGGTTTGGGCAGCTCGAGTGCGCTGAGAGGAGGAGCTGTGTCTGATGGTGGTACCTGGTTGTACCTGGAGCTGGCAGTAAGCTTTGTGTTAGCAGTGTTGCTGGACCCTGTGGATAACGGGTCATGGAACTGCACACTTGGAAACACAATTTCCGTTTTAAAAAAATACTCCCTAATGTTCCAAAGAAAAACTGTTGCGTGAAGCCATATGTGATTTTTTGGGATCCACAAGTTCATCACCAGACCTCTTTGAGAGGCTGGAGTTCAAAGGCACAGTAATGCCTTTCAAAGGGATGTGGCTCTGGTGGCTGAAAAGATAGCAGGGATTGCTGGGGTCATCCTAAAGACTGAAGTCAGTATTAGCCCTTCCCAGGGGGTGTGAATTTGGGCCAAGAAAAGGTGTTGGTATCAACAGAGAATGGCATAGGAAACAGAGACGTAGGAAATAGGAAGTCTGGGATGAGGTGGTTTCTCAGGATGGTGGAAATGTGTGTGTTTCTGACAAACAGCAGCTCTGTTGATGTAGCTGACTCGAGTTTAACAGTGATGCACACAGGTGATGGTCAGACTTGGTCTCAACAGATGTAGAAACCCGCTGGGTTTAACTGCATCAACTCAAAGCCAGCCCTTCAGCTTGAGGTGACTGATTAAGGTGGACTGGGCTTTTTACTGCAGTTTGTCTTCATGGATATGGAATGTTACAGGATCTTGCTCAGCAGAAAGCCTTGACTTTCCAAACCACTAGTCAGGCTTATAAAGGAATCTGAGATAAAGATTTATTCTGGTTTTTTCCCCCCTCTTTGAAGGAGCATTTCCTTCACAGACTCTTACAGCAAATTCCCACTTTCTTCTGAATCAGCAGTCCAACATTTTTCAAGTTAAATACTGGTGCTTACTGAAGCTTATGGAGATCCTGCAGGCCACATGAGAAAGGTTCTGTTTGTTTGCAACTTCTACCTGGAATCCAAAATTACTGTGATGAAGCAGACCTGAAATACCCCTTTTCTTTCATCACGGTGCTGTAGTCAAAAAACATTTGGCACTCAGAGAATAATCTGTGAAGTAATTAAAAGTATGTCAGGCCATGTTTAGTAATATTTCAATTGAAATTGTGTATTCCATCAGGAGAATCAGGCTTGCCTTTATATACCAAATTGTCATTTTAGGTAAGTTTCTCTGAGAACTTCATTTTAAGTGAAAATTAGGGGGGAAAAGAAGTGATTCCTTTCAGGATAAGTCAAAAGACTGCCTGTTGGCATGAAGGCATATTTCTGAGGAGATCTTTGGATTCCCCTATCTGTTAGTGTGTTGCTTCCTTGAGAACTCTGAAACCGTTTTGACTCGCTTAGGATTGGATTTCTTCAAAGTTCTTGATAAAAACATCCTCTGCTGTGAATATCTGCAGAATGTAAGCATCTTCTATTTGACTTCATTTGTTACCCAGAGGAGACTGAGGAACCAAGCTGTACACATGTACATGCACTTTTTTGGAGAATCTTTAATCCATGCACTGCCTTTCCTGACTGCAATCCTCAGAGTAGGGAGAGGAGCATACTGCCTTGATTTCCTCATTAAGCTGATGTATTTCTGATTTTTTGTACTCAGCGTTTGATGGGGTCCCGTAGCAATTCATGGCACAGTGAAACAGGGTGCTGACTGCCTAGGCTGGCAGTAAATTGAGTGATTTCCATGTGATAGGTAGTAGAAGCTCCAGGCCTGAGGCATTCCTGGTAGTAGATCATGTGAGCATGGAATCTGGTTACTCTGAGCAGTAGCAGGATTTGTGTGCGTGTGGGGGGGGTTTGTTTGTTTGTTTTATTTCTGGGGGTTTTTTATTGGTTTGGTTTTGGGGTTTGTTTGTTTGTTGTTTGGGTGGGGGTTTTTTAGTACACAAGTATAACAAGTCTCATGATGAGCAGGTCTAAATAACTAACTTAGGTGGCTGCAGGAAAAATGGTGCCTGCTGGAGACAGTCTTGGGTTAGAGCTTTCAGGAA